>NC_134862.1:34956280-35273363 GCF_049852395.1 Peromyscus maniculatus bairdii | reverse complement strand
TATAACAAAAATATGAATGTTAATGTTATTAGGAAGCTATTTTTTATGAGTAATTTTCTTTTAAATTGTGTGAAAACTCACCATATTTTCATTTTGTCTCCTAGGAAACAACAACAGCAACAAAACCTAGTTACATGCACCTAGAAAGATGACAAGTCAAGAAGAATAAAGAACTCCAAGACCCAGATGGCAGCCTGGACTATTTCCCATTGAAGAAAACACAGCTCTCAGTGACAATGGCCAATGGGGATGGGGACAGATATGTACCAGATGAGCCTGGAGCATCTTGGAGCCAGAAAGCAAATGAGATCATCTGAGAAGGATCCCAGAGCCAATCTGAGGGACTCCTACTAAAGAAAGCTAGGGCAGTTTAAGCCTTAAAACACAGTAATTATAATGGTAAGAGCTACATATCAAACATAAAATATGTAAAAACCCATGAGCTACGATGGTTCTGAAAGGGATGTGTTAGGAGTTAGTACTAGAAGTTCCTCATAACTGTTCTCTAAAGGAGGTGAAATACCAAGATTTACCCAACATTTTATATATGATCCATGTTTCAGGATGGCCCAATAATAGTTGTAGAGAAGTTATCACTAAAAAGATTCCAGATTTTAAAAAAAATACAGAAGGAATGGTTCTTTGATGAATCACCATTTTGCAAATCCTAAAAAAAGAAACTCCTAGAGCAATCACCACAACTGTTATTTAAAGGTTGGTGAGAAATTTTATTTTTTAATTATTTATTAACTTTGTGGGGTGGTAAGCATGTGTGTGAGAGTAGGGTGGTCAGTCAACAGCTTGTAGGAGCTGGTTCTCCCCATTTCTTACAGGGGTCTCTGGGATCAAACTCAGTCGGGCTTGGTGGCAGGCACCTCTCCCCCACTGAACCGTCTCACTAACCACCTCACTGGCCAGGTGATGAACTTTATACTACTTAACCTGGCATCCCCCAAAACAGCTGTGCAGACATCATATGCCTCCTGTCCTGATGTCATAACCACCAAGATAGCCTTGCCTGAAAACCGAACCTAAATCAAGACTTTCTGCCTAACTACACTTTATCCAAACTGAAAGAACAAGTTAGTTGACAGGATAAGGAAGCAATCAGCAAGGCCAAGGAGGTGATGTGTCTCACAGGACAATGACCTGGTTTCTCCAAACCACAAAGGAGAAGAAAAAGGGGAGTGCCGTGTACTCAAAGGTACAAAAAAAGCAATGTGGATCCTTGTTCAGATCCTAGCTGGGTTGTGTGTGTGAGACCTTGATACATGAAGAAAAATGAACTGGTTATCAGGTGATTTTAATGAATTACAGTTAATTTTGTTAGACATGTTAGTAGCAGTGATTGTGTCTTTAAAATAAAAACAATGTGATTTTCAGTGTGAGATAAGCAGGAAAGAAATTATATGGTGAGAATTTGCATAAAGTATTCCAGGAAACTGGAATGAACATGGTTGATGAGATTAGAAAGACTGATCACTGTTAAAGTGATGAGTCATGAGGATTTATTATACCACTTTAGTCTCTCCCTTCTTCTGTCTGTGTCTCTAGTGTGTCTGTGGTGTGCATGTGTGGGGGGGTGCACATGTGTGTACAGGTGTGTGTGCAGATATCTAAAGCTGACCTGAGGTATCTTTCTCCATTCCTGTCTTCTTTATTATTGAGGAAAGGTCTCTCCCTGAACCTGTAGCTTGCCAATTCCAGCTAGTCTAGCTAGTCCTGGGATCCCGGGCCCTGTCTCCCGAGTGATGACAGGAGGCTACCACGTCTGCCTGGGCTTTACATCGGTTCTAGTGATCCAATCTCTGTTCCTCCTGCTTATGGCCAAACACTGTCTCCAAGTCTGATATGTTTACCTGGCTGAAGATTTAAACCTCTTATATATACTCTAAGATGACAGAATTATAAATTTTTTTCCACTAAAGCATGTTACTGTTTAAAAACTGGCTTCTTTTCTGGCTTTGTGAAGCATAACTGACAAATGAAAACTACAGTTGTGTACAGTGGTACACACAGATAGTCCCCGGCACTTAAGAGGAAACTGGCTGGGCTACATAGTAAGTTCCAGAGCAGCCTGAGATACACAGGGAGAACTTGTCAAAAGAAACTACTAAACACTGAACATACAAAACGCACCCTAAAATGTATTTACTGTGTACAATAAATATAATGCTTCAATACATGCATAGATTGTGAAATACTTGTCAGAAGCAAGTTGGTGGAACTTTCTTAACCTTTAGATATGAATTGCTAAATCATAATCTAATGCTTCCTTGTTCTAAATCCTTTCTTTTGTTGGAGTGGGGCAGGGGTGGAGGGGAGTCAGAGTCTTGCTGTGGGCTGGAACTCACTCTGTAGACCATGCTGTCCTGAAAACTCACAGAGATCTACCTGCCTCTGCATCCTGAGTGCTATGATTTAAAAGCCTGTGCCACCATGTCCAGCCTTATTCAAAAGCTTATTAACTGATAAACAAAACAATTTATTTAATACTGCAAAGTTTAAAAGTTAAGTTCAGGACCCTATCTCCGATTAAGAGGTTTTCTTTGAAGCAAAATTATGGAATGTTAATCTAAAAAAAGATTACAGAAGAGTTTTCAAGTGAAATACAAAGGGCCTGTGGTGTTCCACCAGGGCCTAATCCCAGAAAGGCAAAAAATTATTTACTTACAAGGCATAACCTCAACTATTTACTTAGCTGTAATGTGAGATCCAGGGTATCAAATGGCCTGTCCTGACATTTAAATTCATCTTATAAACTTAAGTTTCCTCTTGGATATTTCCTTATGACTTCAATATGTGAGTCCTATGTGATGAATTCTGAAAACAAAGGTTGTGATAGTGAGGTGGCTCAGTGGGTAATGGTACCTGCCCTCAAGCCTGACAACATGAATTTAATCCCCTGGACCCACATAGTAGAGGGAGAGAACTGACTTCCACAAGCTGTCCTCTGATTTTTTTTTTTTTTTTTTGGTTTTTTTTTTTTTTCAAGACAGGGTTTCTTTGTGTAGCTTTGCGCCTTTCCTGGAACTCACTTGGTAGACCAGGCTGGCCTCAAACTCACAGAGATCTGCCTGCCTCTGCCTCCTGAGTGCTGGGATCAAAGGCGTGCGCCACCACCGCCCGTCTGTCCTCTGATTTTTATATGAGTGTCACGGCGCGCGCGCACTCGGGAGGCAGAGGCAGGCGTATCTTTGTGAGTTCAAGGCCAGCCTGGTCTACAGAGCGAGATCCAGGAAAGGCGCAAAGCTACACAGAGAAACCCTGTCTCAAAAAAAAAAAAAAAAAAGCAAACAAACAAAAAAATGTGGATTCACCAATGTATGCATGTGAATAACAGTGACTTGTACAATGAAAAAATCATATGACTCACGTTTACTTTTCCAATAATACTCTCTTTTTCAAATGTGTGGGAAGCAAACTGCGAAGCTATACACCTAGACCCAAAGTATTCCTGCTTTCTACTAGATGGTGAAAGACTTTCCCTCAATGTTTACTAGAAAATAGTATTTATGAAAAAATAGATTCAATTTTGATTAAAAAATACCTTTACATAGTAAGAAACTATATTCTGAGTAATGCTCCCTACAAATTAAGCAAACTGCAGGTAGGGACTAGGGAGATGATCCAATGGCTGAAAGCAGTGGCTGCTCTTCCACAGGACCCAGGTTCAATTCCCAGGACCCCCATGGCAGTTCACAACTGTCTGTAACTCCAGTTCCAGGAGTTCTGACACCCTCACACAGACATACATGCAGGCAAAACACCAATCACTGCTCATAAAAATAAAAGTAAATAAATTATTAAAAAAAAAAAAGAAAGAAAAGAGAAAACTGCAGGTAGGGCTGTAGAAATGGTTCCATAATTCAAAGAGTTTACTGTTCCTTCAGAACTTAATCCCCAGCACCCATGTTGAGTGGCTCACAATTGCCTGTAACTTTACTTCCAGGGCCTCAGAAGCCCCCTTCTGGCATCCGTGAGCATGTGTACGCACATGGGCATACATACAGACACAAACATGCACACATACAAAGCTTTTGTAACTTCGGGAAACAACAAACAACATCATCTGAGTTTCCACTCGAAATGACACTAATATTGAATCAAAGAAAAACAAAGTCAATGTACTTAGAACACTGATTTTAGAGCCGGGCGGTGGTGGCGCACGCCTTTAATCCCAGCACTCGGGAGGCAGAGCCAGGCGGATCGCTGTGAGTTCGAGGCCAGCCTGGGCTACCAAGTGAGTTCCAGGAAAGGCGCAAAACTACGCAGAGAAACCCTGTCTCGAAAAACCAAAAAAAAAAAAAAAAAAAAAAAAAAAAAAAAAAAAAAAAGAACACTGATTTTAGAAGCATGAGGCACTAATGGAGAAATACTACAGGTTGACATTAATTGCTATCCTAATGCAACGCCATTAGTGAAATACTACCCGTCAACGTTAATACTATCACTGCGCAACATCATTGGTAGAAAAATACATACCGAGGTGAGTTCTGAAGATGCCACCCATATCACATCAACCAGCAGGAGAATCACTATCCCCAGGGCCATTCGCCTGCGCTGACAGAAGCCACTGTTCTGGGAATTCACTCGGTTCATGATAAATACACAAACCATTTGCAGTCTGTTAATTTAGAAAACAGAGATCTCATTAGAGTCTCTTAAAAGAAGCACAGAAAAATCAGAAATTCGGTACAAGGAAACACAAGATATTTGCTAGTGAAGGCTCATGATGAAGTGTACAATTTACCTTGTTGCCAGGGCTTCTCTGAGCTCCTCAAACGCAATGCCCACAAACCTGGCAGATTTCAGTCTAAATGGAGGTGAAGGACTCAGGCCACCTAAAACAGCACCACAGAAACTATGCTTAGGAAAATTTCAAGTGTAAGATCACATCTTTGTCACTCTTCATCTTCAAAGACTATCAAAATGTGTTCAATATAAGCCACACTCTGAGGATGTAGCTCAGTAGTAGAATGCTGGCCTAGCAAGCATGAGGTCCTGGGTTCCATTCCAACCACTTCCTAAACTGGACAAAGTGGCCCATACCTATAATCCCAGCATTTGGGAACTAGGACAGGAGAATCAGAAGTTCAGGGTCAGTCAGAATAATACATAGTGAGTTCAAGCCAGCATGGGGGACATGAGACCCTATCACAAGATAACAACAAAACAAACAAGCAAAAAACAGGCTGGGGGTGTAGCTCAGTTGGTACAGGTCTTGCCTAATACGCTTTAGCCCTGGGTTCATTCCCAGCACTGCATAAACCAGGTGTGGTGGAGCATGCCTGTAAGGCAGAAAGATAAGAAGCTCAAGGTTACCCTGGGCCACCTTCAAACACTGAGTTTGAAGCCAGTCTCCCAAACATGAGCCCTCCCGTGCCCATTCTTCTAACCCAACCCCGCTCGCCCCAAAAAAAAGAAGGAAAAAAAAGATTACACTCCAAGAAGTCCTGAGTACCAGGCAGGTAAAAAAAACAGCAGCGTTCAACATATGGCACATTGAAGAGTGCCATAAAAAGATCCTCGAAGTCTCATAAACCGATTCTCCCTTCCGGACCTTCGCCCCCGGGCAGTCTAGACACGCGTGCGTGCATCAGAAAGTATCCTTACCCCCCATCTCCAGGGGACTGGGCTCGCTGACAGGAAGTGATGTGCGAGGTTCCACTGACCTCACGTGAGGACGACGATCGTCCTCGCTCCCCACTACTCCCGGGCCGCGGTCCCAGAGGGCCACGGAAAACAGCGGGGACGACGGGAGGGAAACCAAGCGCGCCGCCCCGTGAGGGGCGAGGGGACTTTGACCCGTCCGCTATGGCCGCAGACGCCCGCCCGCCCGCCCGCCGCCTACCTGGCCTTCCTGCCCCTCGATGGAGTCGTGGCGGCACCATGAGCGGCCCCAGCCGGGCCCGCCACCCAGCGCCGCCGTCTCACACCGCACGCACAGACCCCGGCATCGCGCCGCGCTACGGGCCCGACTTTCAGAAGCCGCGCTGCCCGCCTCGGCGCCGGGCCGCGGCTGTCACTCAGGCCGGGACGGAGGGGAGTGACCCAGGCCAGCGGACCGTGCTAGCAGCGACAGGCCTGGAGGCCCGGATTGCGGCCGAGGCCCAGGCCCCGCCCCCGGCCGGTCAGCCAGCCAGGCCACGCCCACTGCTGGCCAAACAAGCCCTGCCCACTGCTGACCCACCAGCAGGCCCCGCCCCCGGCCCGTCAGCAGGCCAGGCCCCGCCCCCGACCTGTAGACACGCCCCCATCAATTAGTTTAGGCTACGCTAAGAGATCAGCCAGCCGCCCCTGGATAGTGAACCTGGCCGGAACACTCGGGCAGACAGGCACCACCCCACCCATTCTGGGCCCCGTCCCGGAGGCTCTAGGCCCCCCGCTTGTCCACCAACTTGGTGACGCCCTCCCCGTCACTCAGCGAGCCAACTGACTAAGCCCCGCCCCCAGATGATAATCCCCGCCCTAGGCCTAGGTGGTCAGCCCAGGGCCCCGCCCCCAGGCCGTCCGGCAGGCTCCGCCCCGGCCCAGTCAGCTCCTGCGGCCCCGCCCCCCTGCTCCAGAATTGAGGGCGCTCGGGTTACGTCACGCTGGGCGCGACTTCAGACCCGCCAGGACACTACTCCAGCGGGATGGTGCGCTAATGTAGACTCCAGCCGCGTGTGCAGGCTTCTGGCGTGGAGACACAAGGGTGACGCGAAGGAAAAGAGATGTGAGGAGAGCGGAGGGAAGCAGGCGGAGGTGTCTAAGGGAGAGTCCAGCCCTGGCAAGGCGGCCAGACATCCCCAGAGCCCCACCCTGAAACGAAAGTAGGCTGCAGCGTTTCCTCCAAAGTGCAGGCAGCATGCTTCCAGTATCCCTTTCTAGAAACGACAGGCCGAGTGACTTGGCTCGCTTTGGATTCCTGGATCGTTTTGTCCGTAAACTAGATCTTCATTCTTGGAGTTAGAAGTTGTCTGGACCAAATTACTCATCTCCCTGGCTCTCACTTTCCTCATCCAAAAAGGCATAGGATCATGTCAATGCCTCTCTCTCTCTCTCTTTCTCTCTCTCTCTCTCTCTCTCTCTCTCTCTCTCTCTCTCTCTCTCTCTCTCTCTCTCTCTCTCTCTGTGTGTGTGTGTGTGTGTGTTTACACTAAATAAATTATCGAATAGAATGGTATCAGGTCAGCCTGTGACACATAGGAAGAATTCTACAGATGCTAGCCTAACTAAAGTATAGGATTTTGTTTTTATTCTTAAGTATCCTGAAGCTCCCATAAAAAAGAAAAGTTGGCCAGCATCCTAACTTGTATTTAGAAAACAAACACGGGACTTCAGGCTTTCATAACCAGAATTGCATTGTTAGCATTTTTACCAAATGAGGCAAAGAAATAAAATTTTCTTGCTCGTGTAGTCATAATGTGGTTCATTCCTTCTCTTTAAACTTTTTGTCTACATAGTCTGGTGACTAAAAATAAGACGAACATTTTGTGTTATCGGGCCAGATTCTAATAAACAATTGGCATCAAACACTTCCAGTCATTGAGAAACTCATCACTGGAGCAGAAGGGATAATTCAGCTGTGCAAGCATGAGGTCCTGAGTTCAGATCCCTGACTCCCATGTAAATAGCTGGGCTGGGCATATGCACTATGGGGAGACAGGGATAGAAGGATCAGTGCTTGCTGGTTGCCAGACTCTTCGATTCAGTAAGAGACCGAGACTGACAGAGCAGAATACTTGATGCTCTCTGCCCTCTGTATGTACACTCCTGCACACAAAAAAGCCTGTCCTTGCTTGGCCGTTTGGTTCAGATCAAGGATCAAGCATACTGTCTGTTCTTACCAGTTTAATATCTGATCCATCTTGTTTCCAAGAATAATATAGTATATGGACTTTGGGAGCAAAAAGATGAAACCTGATCTGGCTCCATCAACTCCACACCTGGAATGTTTGCCTTCTTGGAGTTCTTAAAAAGAAAAGAAAAAAAACATCATTCAGAGTAGAAAAAACTATAGTCATATACATACACTTGAAATTGCTACATGGAGGGAGGGTTGGTTATAGGCATAAATCATGTAAGTCCAGTACTAGTTTTTCCCTCTCATTAACATTCTTTAGGAATGATAGTATGCTTAAGAATTTTTTTCAAGACAGGGTTTCTCTGTGTAGCTTTTCACCTTTCCTGAAACTCACTCTGTAGCCCAGGCTGGCCTTGAACTCACAGAGATCTGCCTGCCTCTGCCTCCCAGGACTGGGATTAAAGGTGTGTGCCACCACTGCCTGGCAGAATTTTTTATGCTACATATGCTACATACAATCAGTCTCTCACGATCAAAGAGTAAAGGCCAGGTGTGATGTTGCACACCTTTAATCCCAGTGCTTACAAGGCAGAGGGAGACAGGCCTGGTCTACATAGTGAGTTATAGGACAGCTGGAGCTACATAGTAAAATGCTGTCTTTTGAAAAAAGATGGAAGGTGGGCAGTAGTGGAGCACACTTTAACCCCAGCCCTTAGGAGGTAGAGGCAGGACGATCTCTGTAAGTTCAAGGCCAGCCTGGGCTACAGAGTGAGTTCCAGGAAAGGCGCAAAGCTACTCAGAGAAACCCTGTCACAAAACAAACAAACAAAAAAATACAATAAAATTTTTTTTAAAAAAGGATGGGAGAATCAAGAAAACTAGGTTCTTGGTTTTTTGTTTGCTTGTTTTTCCAGATAACATCTCACTTAAAAGCCCTGGCTGCCCTGAAGCCACTATGGATCAGCCTGGCCTTTAGAGATCTAACTGCCTCTGCCTCCTGAATGCTAGGATCAAAGTCATGCACTACCATATAGGTTCTGAAAATCTGTTAGAGAATCTTGAGGATTATCAACACTGTGCCTCAGTTGCTTCATCTATGAATATGGGTTTCTTAAAATGCTAGCACAAACATACAAGTTACCATTATTACCATGTGTCTTAGTTAGGGTTTCTATTGCTGTGAAGAGACACCATGACCACAGCAACTTTTATAAAGGAAAATAGTTAATTGGGGCTGGCTTGCAATTTCAGAGGTTTAGTCCATTATCATCATGGTGGGACATGGTGGTATGCAGGCAGACATGGTGCTGGAGAAGGAGCAGAGAGTTTTATATCTGGATCCTCCAGCAGCAGGAAGAGAACTAGCTTGAACTTCTTAGACCTCAAAGCCTACCCACAGAGATACACTTTAACAAGGCCACACCTATTCCAACAAGGCCACAATTCCTCATTATGCCACTCCTATCAGCCTATGTGGGCCACTTTCTTTCAAACCACTACACCATGTATTCCCAGAGCATCTACTAAATGGCAGTGGTGCAGTGTTTGTGTGGTGGGAAATCATTCTAGGTAGATTACTTTTATGTAGTCTCAAAACTAATTTAACTCTTCCAGTATTCCCTTAGCTTTCTGAAAGAAATTCCCCAAGACTGCTCCATAAAACCAGGCTGTCCTGGTTAGATTTTTTTTTTTTTTTTTGGTCAACTTGACACAAGCCAGGATTACCTAGGAAGTGGAAGTTGGGGAAATGCCTCCATCAGATTGGTCCATAGGGTATTTTCTTCATTAATGACTGACGTGGGGGGGGACAGCCCACTGGAAGTGGTGCCATCCCTGGAGCATGTGGTTCTTGGTTGTATAAGAAAGCAGATTAAGGAAGCAAGGGGGAATAAGCCAATAAGCAGCACTCCCCCATGGCCTCTGCTTCAATTCCTGCCTTCAGGTTCCTGCCCTGCTTGAGTTCCTGTCTTGGCCTCCCTAAGTGATGGACTGTGAACTGGGAATGTAAACCAAATAAACCCTTTCTTCCCAGGTTGTTTTTGGTCGTGGTCTATAACAGCAGTAGAACCCTAACTAGGACACAGACCCTGCTATGTATGGCTTTTGTGCTGCAGCACCATTCTGATTGTGGTGGTTCATTTTATGTCAACTTGACACAAGCTCGAGTCACTTTAGAGATGGGAACCTTAATAGAGAAAATGTCTCCATGAGATTTGGCTGTAGACAAGACTGCAGGGCATTTTTTTATTAGTGATTCATGTGGGATGGCTCAGCCTATGGTAGGTGGTGCATCCTTGAACTGGTGGTCCTGAGTGCTATAAGAAAGCAGTTTGAGGAAGCCATGAGGATCAAGCCATTAAGCAGCACTCCTCCATGACCTCTGCTTCAGCTCCTGCCTCCAGATTCCTACCCTTCTTGAGTTTGTGCTCTGACTTCCTTTAATGATGAACTGTAATATGGGTCCTTTGATGATGAGCTGTGATACGCATCATGGCATTTTATCACAGCAATAGTAATCCTAACTAAGACACTGACCAACTCAGGCATTCTTTTCCTTCTTGTCCCATGTGTATACCTATATTCTTTATTCAGGTTAAATCCTCAGTCACTTTAAGAACTTTCTGGAAGATAACTGTCTGTTGTCTGGTCTGGTAGCTTCAAGTCCTTGTTGGTTGATTGTTTGTTTGTTTGTCTTTTTGTTTTTCTCTCAGAGAGAGATCAAACTTAGAGCTTGAATATGCTAGGCAAGGTCACTACCATTTCTGATGTATGCTTACGGCTGTTCTCAAACTCCTGGGCTCAAGTGACCTTCCTTCTATAGAATAACTGGCACCACAATGCATATACCACCATTCCTGGCCAGCCCCATCTCTTAATTATATGAGAGATAAGGAACATGTGTCGTTGCCTTTCCCTTCCCCAGATCTCAGTGGTATGCTTTCAAATATTATTTCCACAACAGCAAGGATTTGTGTTCTGTTCTCCACTGTGTACAAAACAGCACCAATCAACAAGCTGGTAGTCAGTATTTCTTAAAAGAACTTGGGCATCTTACTGCCTCTTGATCATTTCAGTATAAAGAATTCCTTTCTTGTCTCCATTCCTATCTGCTTGCAGCTCTTTTTCTAGTTTCACAGGCTCTCTCTTTTTATTAATTTCCCCTTTACTCTTCAAAGTTGATCCCTCTAAAAGGCCCTGTGAAATCTATTATAGTTGGTTAAGATCCATCAAGTATTGAGTGTGACACCTTACAAAATATCCACAGAAATGCAGTCTAGTGAATGAATCCCCCAAAGTATTTATTGCCATAAAAAGTTAAATGCATGTGTGTCCAGCATGGTCCCTCCCTGATTCTCTAGAACATTAGCCTCAAAGGCTACAGTTTAAGTTCAAGGCCTAGGAAATTACAGATCATTCTGCTCTTAGGTATTGGATCTCAAAGTTGTTAATTGAACCCTCCTTTTAAATTCATGAATCCCAAGTATGAAAATAAGTGAACACCTAAATGAAAAGAAGCAGAGATAATGACCATTCTTGTATCTATAGGTCATATGCCGTGGATTTAACTAGCCACAGATAGAAAATGGTCAGGAAAATTGCACTGTATTGAACACGTGAAGACTTTCCTCATCATTTTCCCCTAAACAATGTGATATAAAAACTGTTTATATTGCTAGAAAGATAAGTTAGTGGGCAAAAATACTTGGCCTGTAAGCACAAGAACCCCAAATATAAAAAGAAAAGGCTAAAGGTGGTAGCACACTTATAATCCTAGTGCAGGGGAGGCAGAGAGAGGCAGACCCCTGTGGTTCTCTGGTCAACCACAATAACCCATTTGGCATGTTCCAAGTCAGGAATAGACTCTGTTTCAAAACTAAATGGGGAGCTGGAGAGATGGCTCAGTGGAAACCATTGCTTTCACAGAGGACCTGGGTTCAGTTCCCAGCACCTATGGTTCAATTTCCAATACCTGCATGGCAGTTTGAAACTGTCTATAGCTCCAGTTTCAGGGGCTCAACACCATTTTCTGGATTTCACAGATACCAGGCATACTTGGTGCATATACATGCATACAGGCAAAACATTGATACACACAAAATAAAATAAAAGAGGATTGCACCTGGGGAATGAGACCCAAAGTTGTCATCCAACCTTCATGTACACACACACACACACACACACACACACACACACACACACACACCTATGAGCATAAGTACTTGTACATTCGTGAATACAGAAAAACTACACAGCATTTACTTTGTATTAGGTACTGTAAATAATAGAGAAATTATTTAAAGAAGATAAAGGGAATATATGTGAACTTTATGCAAATAATACATATGTGTGGGACTTGAGTATCCTCAGAGTTTGGTGTATGAATGGAACCAGACTCCCAGGAATGCAAAAGGGTCCACTTGTATTAGGCTTGCTCCAGCTAGTCAGACAGCCAGCATGACTTGTATTTGGCAGTGACTCAAAGCAAGGAAAGCTTTGGTGGGAGTGGAAAAAGATACAGGTATGCTCTCTAAACCTGGGAAGCTCTTAGTAAATATAAGTTAGACTCCAGTGAATTAAAAGTAAGCATACAGCTGGGTGGTGGTTGTGCATGTCTTTAGTCCTAGCACTTGGGAGGCAGAGGCAGCCAGATCTCTGTGAATTTGAGGCCAGTCTGGTCTACAGAGTGAGTTCCAGGACAGCTAGGGCTGCTACACAGAAAAACCCTGTCTCAAAAAATAAAAACAACAACAAAAAAAGTAAGCATACAAAAAGGTTGGCTAGGGGTATGTTATTGACTTTCTCTAGTCTAGGAAGCTGGCAGTTCATTCTTTGGGTCTGGCATTGATTTGTTACAGATATTGTTACTTTATGTTCTTGTTGGTGCAGTGTTAGGGTCCTGAAGAAGTCCCACAAAAGACCACCATCCACATATGCAATCAACAAGAACGTTTATCATCTCGAGAGTAAAGGTACCAGCATGCTGGGGCCACACATCCTACACAAAGGCAAAATGGCAACCCCTGAGAGAAGCTTGTAGGCTCCTTTTAAGCACAGCTAAGGGGAGTTTCAGGGACAGTTAGGTCATCTCAGATATGACTAGATTATGCAAGTGGCAATCATATTAATGTGTTCTAATTGGCTAGGGCTACCAGAGACTACAGGTTTTTTTTTCCATTTAGGAGCAGGCCTGGACATGTCCCAGCCTTTGTCCTTATTTGGTTATTACCTTGAGCCACTGACTGTGGGGACTGGCTCAGTGGCCCAGGCTTGGTATGTGCTATCACCCTTATCCCTGCCATCAGGAGCATTGAAGACTGATTGTCCTTTGTTCGTGGCTTCCTCAGACACTGCCTGTCCAGTTTTAGTTATTAGGAGCCTACCATGGTGTTTGCCTGGCCTTCTCACACAGGAGGTAAGTCAGAGTCTTATTTCTCTATGGGCCCCAGTTAGGGTCTGTGGCACATTCAGACTCTCTCGTGTGTCGACTGTATGACATCATACTTTCTGCAGTACCTACCACCATGCTGGGCATATGGCTGGCTAGAGAAGTACCAGTTTATTTGATTTGCTTCTGAGAAATGATGACGTGGGTTAGGATTCTTGATTTTTAGAAAACACGTGTATTGTTTTAACAAAGACTATTGAGGTCCAGCTCCTCGATAGCCTTTTCCCAGGGTCTGTGGAAAATCTACAACTAGCTAATAATCTAATCTCAGACAATATCAAATGAATCTACATACACGAAAATCTTTAGTCCATTCACTTTATTTTTCTGAGTGAATTCTCTGTCTACACAGTTTCTTTTCTGCTCTCATGCCTAGCTCCTTTCTTGCCTGATTCTCTCTACATTTTTCTGCTGTTCCCTTTAAGTGCTATCTTAGTTCCTTCATCTAGTTCTGCCCCATCTGGTTCTTCCTCATCATCCATCTTGTTCTTCTAGTTCTCCAATCTAGTGCTCCCCTAGTCACTGAGGTTTACAGTTACATACCTATGCAATGGCAATGCTCTGGCTAAGGCAAGGTCACCAGGCTTGAATTCCCTGCAGGTCAAAAGGAGGGATGATAAGATCCACACAAAGTGCAGGAATTGTCAGCTATCATAGCAATCTAAAAGGGAAGTGGCTAACGGGGAAAGAAATCAACTAAATGCTAAATTGGGTTAATAGATCTGAAAAGGGGGATATATGAGCTCAAACTATATTCTTAGAAGTGGTTAGGTAAAATGTTAAGAGCCTGTAATTTGCTAAGTCACGGGTGAAAATAAAACTGCCTTATTTTCCTTAGGAGCTGTATCTGTCTCAGCCTAATCTCGGCTGTGCCATTTTCTGGCAGGGCAGGGGAAGTGAACTCAGTAGCTAGGCAACCTGAGTCACTGCTTGACATACATGATAAGTTAAAAAAAAAAACAAAACCCTTTACTTCTGAGTTAATTGATCTAGAGTAGAGATAGCATTTGGAAGAAAGAAGGTTAGACTTAATTAGCATATCTTACAGGCCTTCTCAAACAGAGAGTCTAGATGCTTAAGTCTGTTTTCAGAAAGTCTGGGAAGTATCTCAGATAAGATACTTTCATCTGGAGAAGGTCCTGGCCGGATGTTGTTAATGACGATAATTACAGAAAGGTCTGAAATTAGGGGTCTGGCTGTGTGACTGCTGTTAGCACAGTTGGGAGATGTTATTCAAATGCTTTAATTATACAGGGGAAATTGTGCTCAATGAATGATCAAACACACTGTTCTTAGAAAAAGAAGTGAATGGAAGAGCTACAATAGCACATAAGAAATTCATTGCAGGAGGCACTAATACTCAAAAGCCAACATCACCAAGACTTCCTTGAGCCTTGGCTTTATCCTCTGGAAAGGCCCTTGGCTTCTTCCAGGTGTAACTTTGTCACAGTCGGCTGAATTCCTACTTCATATTTCTGCGTCCCACAGCATTGTTTATACAATATTTCTTTTTAAAATATGAAGTATATTGCATTTTATGGGTAAACATAGTGAGACAAATATTATAAACTTAGGAGGTTCTTAGACACCTAAAGTCTGAAGTGTAATTGTATGCAATATAACCCTGAATTCTGTGAAGTTTCTGGACAAGTTGGAGGAACAAGCCTGTGGGGTTTTAAAAATAGATCTGTATCATTGTACTTTGCCCATATTCACCAGTCTTTACCATTTTTTGTACCACCCTCCCCACTGTCTTCTTCCTGCCCCACACAATCTTCCTCTTACATGCACATCTTGCATATAAATATTTTATTCTAACTTCCACAATAAGAGAAAACATGTGATACTTGTCCTTATGAGTCTGACTTGCTTCACATAAAATGAAGATCCCCAGGCTCATCTGCTTCTCTAAAAATGACATGATTTCATCCTTTATGGCTGAATAAAATGCCACTATAAGTATATATATGTATATGTGTGTATAGTGTACATGTACATACACAGTGCATATGTCCATAGGGTAGGTATCTCTTAAACAGTGCAAGATGTGTTGCTGTATATGAACTTGTGTGTGTGTGTGTATAGTGTATATGTACACATACACACAGACATACACAGTGCATATGTCCATAGGGTAGGTATCTCTTAAGCAGTGCAAGATGTGTTGCTGTATATGAACTTGTGTGTGTGTGTGTATATAGTGTATATGTACACATACACACAGACATACACAGTGCATATGTACATAAAGTAGATATCTCTAAGTAGTGCAAGATATGTTCCTATATATGAATGTGTGTGTGTGTGTGCGTGTGCGTGTGCGTGTGTGCGTGCGTGCGTGCATGCGTGCGTGTGTGTGTGTGTGTGTGTGTGTGTGTGTTTCTGGAGATGGAACCCAGGGCCTTAAGCATGCTGGCCAAGTGTTCCACACCACTGTTCTATAGTAATTTCCTCTCAGTTGAAATATTCCCTGCAGGAAGTACGAGAGAGGTTCATGAGACTCGGGAAGTAAACACACCTCTCCTGTCTGGGGAAGATGAAACTTAGAGGATCCAGAATGCCCCTCCTCGAGCTTAGAGAAGCAGTAAATAATTGTTGAGCTGCCTGCAAGTCCTACAGAGAGCTCCAGGGTTGCAGCTTCTGTGAGTGGTCAGCATGGTGAGATGGGCTTCTTGGTAATGCATGTGAGTGTTCTCTATTCCTGTAAGTAACACCTCACTCGTATCCCATAAATAATCCTAATACAAACTCATGTTTCGCCAAGTTGGACTTTTATAGAATCATTAATGTGACCTATTTTTGGTTCCTTATCTGGCATGAATAGACATGTGTGCATATGTTGTGTCTCCCCAGGAAAAGGCTTTCCACAACAACCGCCAAGCAACCTCATAAGCCTTGGGCTTAATTTTAACGATGGAGACACAATGTTAGGAAAGGTGAAAGTGTTTTGTTTTTTTTAAGTCAGTAAAAAATGTATGAGGAAGAGGGAAAGGTGTGTCCAAAGAGAGTCAGAAAACTGGTTTGGCAGAGCAGAGTTGAGTATGCAGTGAAGCAAAGGAAAATCAGGTTGGTCAGGTGATCCCTGGGGAGGCCAAAGTGTGCTCTAGAAACAAGGCAACAGGGTTTAGAGATTAAATCTGCGTGTGATGAGAATCTACAGGCTTCGGAGTAAGAGATGTGCACTTGTGGGCAAGCGTTCTCCCAGGGAAGCTCCGTGCCCAGCTGGTGAGAAACAGTAAAGCAGACACAATCAAGTGTCCTCTGAAGTTGAGCAGCATGGTGATCTCGTGGGAGTACCCTTGGGCCTGGCCTCAATGGAAATTATATAAACAAAACTTGCTATCAAGTCAGGGTTGGTATTTGCTGAGCTAGAAAACAATAAATAGACGTTTATCAAGGCACACAAAATGCCCAACAGATATATGAAAAATTCTCAAAACCACTAATCATGGGGAAATGCAATTAAAAGCAGGTGAGAGCCAGAGCGACGGCTCAGCAGGGAAAAGCACCTGCCACACAAGCCAGACAGCCTGAGTCTAATCACAAGAAACCCTGTAAAAAGCCAGGTAGGATGGCTAGTGTCTGGAATCCCAGCACTCCAACTGCAAGATGGGAAACAGAGACAAGAATCACCAGGAAGCTTGCAGGCCAGCTAGCCTGGAGTACTTACTGTGGCAGAAACAAGAGGCCTGTCTCAAAAATAAAGTGGGAAGTGGGAACTACTGACTCCCAGAGGCTGTCTTTTGATGTCTACACATACACTACAGCATGTATCTTCCCACCCTGGAAAAATAAATAAATAAACAAGAGCACAGTACGATAGCACTGTGAAGTGCTGGTATAAATCAAACAGCTAGTATAAAAAGACAAAATGGGGGCTGGAGAGATGGCTCAGCTGGGAAGAACTCTAATGCTCTTCCAGAGGACCCAGGTTTGGCTCCCAGCATCCACATGACAGCCCACAACCATCTGTGATCGCCTGTGTATCAGCATCTGATAACCTCCTGGTCTTCATGGGCATTGTATGCATGTGGTACACTTACATACATGCAGGAAACACACTCATCATATACATAATATGTAAACAAATATTTAAAAATAAGCCATTAGTAATGAATCTTTTTAAAAAGACAGAAGGTAACTTTGGAACTGAACAGAGAGAAGGAGATTCTTATATGTCCTTGTTGAGAGCATGAATAGGTAAAGGATTCTGGAAGATAGAATTTAGGGTCCTCAAAATTTTTAAGTTAGAATTATGGTATGATCCAGAAGTCTCATTACTGATGAAACCTCCAAAGGTAATTGAAGCATTTTGTTTGCACTCCTGTGTTCATTCAAGTTTTATTCACAACAGCTAAGATGTGTTATCAACTACTTCTCCATCAACAAATACATAAAGAAACTGGGTATCTATATATAGAGTGGGGTAGTAGCCTTTAAAAACAGCAGCAGTCCTTTAATAGAGAATTTCATGACATAAATGAAGCTGAAAATATTAGGTAACTTAGACAGAGACTGATAAGTGCTGCATGATTTTACTTCTGTGTGACATCTAAAATAGTTGAATTCATACAGTGAATGGCCTTGAACTCCCTATGTAGCTGAGGATACCCTTGAACCATTGATGTACCCAATTCCACTTCCCAAGAGTCGAGATTACAAGCATGTGCTGCCACATCTCATTTATGAGGTGCTGGGGATTGAACCCAGGGCTTTGTGCATGCTCTGCAGGTACTCTACCAACTGAGCTACATTCTCAGTTATATAGAAAGTTGGAAGCTAAGGATGACCTTGACCTTCTGTGTCTCCTGACTCCACTTTTAAATGCTGAGATCACAGACATGTGCCACCACTCTTGGCTCTGCTAACAAGTTCTTGAGGAAGAGCATTGTTCTCTGTAGTCAGTACCTAGCTCACATTGGCACACAGAGGTATTCAGTAAAAACTTGTTCAGTGAGTAAATAGAACCCTGTCTCTTCATTTACTACTTTCTTTCCCTGGCCATCAATTTAAATTCTTGCTCCCAGAATCTTGCCTTTAGCCAAGCTCTTATAGTTCTTTTCCAGCATTAATCACACTCCTGGATTTTTTCCAGAAATAAATACACCAGCTACTGGTTAGCAGCCGAGCCTTTGGCAGCTGAGGTGAAGGACGCAGATGCTGTTCTGAAATCTAATCTCTACAGCCTCAGAGGTAGCTTGCCAAGAAGGTGATTTCAGCCAGCCCTGGGTTCCCAGCCAGAACCTCCCATTCCAGAGTGGCTGGCCTTCCCACCAAGTCCCAGGGTATTTTTGTTCCCTTTAACTGTTCCTGTGTTCTTTATTCTGCCTTTGAAATCAACACACATTTCTTGGAGTTTAGATCAAAGAATAACCCTTATATAGATCTACTTCTTTTATTATTCTATTTTATAATGTGTATGTGGTATATGTGTTTGTGTGCCAGGTCATGCACGCATGTGCATATGGGTGTGTATGTCTGAAGAGTCCAGAGGTCTCTTTAATCACTCTCGTAATTAATTAATTAATTTAGATATATGGTCTCTTACTGAACCAAAAACCTATCAATTTTCCTAGACTGTTCAGCAAGCTCTGAGGATCTGTCTGTCTCTGTGCCCCCAGCACTGGGTTTATAGGTACATGCTACCATGTCCAGCTGTGTATGGATGCTAGGGATCCACACTCAGGTGTTCACGCTTTCAAAATATGCACTATATCAACTGGAGCCATCTCCCAAGCCCTAATAATCTATACTTTTAAAGCATTTTTTTTTTCAGAGCTGAGGACCTAACCCAGGGCCTTGCAATTACTAGGCAAGCGCTCTACCATTGAGCTAAATCCCCAACCCCTAAAGCATGTTTTATACGTATTTTTTTTTCTGGTAACTAAATAATTGAATCTCTCAATGTTTAAAAGTAATAGCTCTTCAGATGCATTAAAAATTAAATTGATGATTAGGCTCTTTCTTAATTATAAAATTAAGTAAATACTGAATGTTTGAACTCAGCTCTGGGACAACCTGTCATACCAGAAAAAGGGAGTGATCAAAGATAATTGTTGTCATGACAGAAAGATTTAGGGGCATCTTCACACGATTCCTAGCAAGACATGGGATAGCTGAAATAAGAACAAAGAAAACAGATTAAAACGTTAAATATGTCTGAAGTCATACATTGTTACAAATCATATGGAACTTATTCATGCATTCTTTTTAAAATTCTAAGTATCAGCTGGATGTTTTTAAAGGATAAATATCTAGTTAATTAATATAAATTAAGTATTTTGGGTGATTAAAAAATTAAGACTAGGGTGTTGGAATGGCACTTGCTACCAAGCCTGACAACCTGAGTTTGATATCAGGAACCCCCTCATGATGGAAGGGAAAAATTGACTCCTGCAAGTTGTCCTGTGATATCCACCTGCATAAACACACAAACAAAAATATTAGAAAAGACAAGAAGGGAAGGAAGGAAGGAGGGAGGGAGGAAGGGAGGGAGGGAGGCAGGGAGGGACCCATGAATGGAGGCATTTACACTTGACACAACCATGTGACTGGCCTGAGAAGGTGTAGATTCCTCAATGAGTTCTCTGCAGAGGTTGCATCTCACTGGCAGCCTCCCTGTAGAGGCCTGGCGGGGACATTCTGACCATAGCCTATGGTCAGGCCTGAAAAACTACGTGGAAGCTTCAAGCCTTGTAAGACATAATTCTGGAAGAGCCAGAATGAGATTTGTGCCATGTTCCATCCCTCAAACAAGTCTCTACAGCTGAGGAACGACGGAGCAAGGTGTATTAGACTCCAACCCTCAGTGACAAGGGAAAATCAAGGGACCATCTCTAATCTACCACTGTGGCTATGGCTTTTTTTATTTGTTTTGTGTGTATGTGTATATGTGTGGTATATTATATGTGTATATATTCTGGGTAATAGGTTTTCTGCTCCCCCAATAATAGGTTTCTCCACTGATACATAGTAAGCCAGATCAAGCCAAATTGAAAAAGTATAACAACAGGTTTATTTGAGCAAAGCAACCCCTGGGCAGGTTCTCCAGTCCTAGAGATCGAGGCTGGAGAAGCTGCATACCGAAACTAACATAGGGAGATTATATAGGTTGTAGGAAAGGGGTGATGACGTGCCTGCCACAGGCTGGGTTTGGATCCAAGCATGGTCAAAAGCTGAATGCTTTAGGAGGGGACTTACTTGGGTAGCTGGCATCTTCAGGGGACGGAAGCTGCTGTGACTACCAAGAAGGTGGAACTGGGCTTTTTGGTGCCTTCCCTTTGTTTGGAGAGTCTCTGGGCGGGTGGGAGGGGCTTGGAGAGACGGGAATGGGGCTTTCCGGATCATGCAGGGGAGAACTGGAGGTTCCAAGTGCAAGAGTGGGGGGGTAGAGGAGAGCCTCTGGTATTGGTTTTCACCTTCCTTTGTCTTGTATGATATGGGAGTTTATTGAAATCACTTCTAGGCTCTAGTCCAACAGTGGCGAGTTGTGAACGGGAAGTCCAAGAATCTAGTAGCTGCTCAGTCCCACGAGGCTCTCCCAGCTGGTCTTCTGGATGTGCTGACAAGGCGAGGGCAATGAGGCAAAGAATGAACCCTTCCTTCTTCCCTTGCCCTTATATAGGCTTCCAGCAGAAGGTGTGGTCTAGATTAAAGGTGTGCCTTCCTGCCTCAGGTCTGGGTTAAAGACGTGTATCCTCCAACCTAAAGATCCAGATCAAAGGCATGTTGTCTTCTTCCTTCAAGATCCAGATCACAAGTGTGCCCTCCATTTCTGGATTATAGTTCAATCCAGATACAGCCAAGTTGACAACCAAGAATAGCCATCACACACTCCAGTTCCATTCATCTCTCAGTTCCCCCAATAGCTGCCCCTCACCCTCGCAGCACCTCTAAAAGAAAATTAAAAATATTGAGACCAAAACAAAGCAAACAAAAAATGCTCTTCACTCTTCTCCAACACCTCTTGATTTGCATTACTGGCATTTGGGAGCTGCGGTGTGTTACACAGTATACCCTTAAGTCCAATTAGCCTTACTTGCAAATGTTCATTGCAATAAGTCATTGCTCTGGTTCAAGGCCTTTGGTTTCTGGTACATCATCATCACTGGAACCTCATCAAAACTCCTCTAGATATCCCATGGCTGCCCTAGTCATGCAGATCCTGTGGTTTGTTTCACAGGACCATTCCCTTCACACACTCCAGCAGGTCCTAGATGGAGTAGATGCTAGGGTGGGCCAATCCAAGGCCCTGGATGTGGGCCTGAATGGCAGCTAAGCTGGTCAGTCTGGGCCACTGGGGCTTCCAGCCTCAGGTGAGGGATGGATCTACATCCATGGCATTAGAGCCAGTTCTCCCACACCAGGGTGAAGGGGTGGGGCCATCTCTCCCAAGTGGGGGACAACTCTTCCATGAGGATCCTCTCTTATTTGGGAATGTGTGTGCTCGACTAGTCCATGAACTTCTGAGAATTTTCCTGCCTACACTCCCATTTCACCATATAAAACTGAAATTACAGTTATGTGCTACTGTGTCTGGCTGTAAGTGGGTTCTGGAGATTTGAACTAGGGTCCTCATGATTGAGCAGCAAGGACCTTACCCACTGGGCTATCTCCTCAGCTGTTTATTTTCTTTCAATTGCACTTTTCACAACCGTAAACTCTGAGGACAACAATGTCAGATCAAAGCACCAAAAGGCTAGAGACATCTGCATGAAGTGTGTACTAACTAAATTATTCAACAAATGCAAAAAACACAATGTGTGGATTTCAAACTATTTAGTGGAAGAAAGAGACCGGGACAAATAGATATAAATAGAACACAAGACCAACCAAGAATCTCTCATACCTGGGACCAGATGACAGCTACCTGGGATATCATTACATCAGTCTACTTTCATATATTTTTGACATTTTCCTTAAAGAGAAAGTCACCAATACATACATACATACATACATACATACACACATATATACATATATACATACATACATAATAAAGCTTAAGTTTCTGTGCTGGTCAGATTCAACTGTCAACTTAACATAAATAAGAATCATCTAGGAAGAGAGTCTTAACTAGGAATTACCTTAATAACACACACTAAATAAATCAATCAGTCTTGTGTTGTTTTGTTTTCTTTAGTGTGGGAATTGAACTTAAGGCTTCCCTCATGCTAAACAAATACTCTACTACTATATCCAAAGCCTTTTGGGGGCAGGGGGCATCTTTAAAGTTTTGAGACAGAATCTGTCTTAGGATTTCTTTCTTTCTTTCTTTTTTTCCCCCCGGAGCTGAGGACCGAACCCAGGGCCTTACACTTGCTAGGCAAGTGCTCTACCACTGAGCTAAATCCCCAACCCCCTGTCTTAGGATTTCTATAGCTGTGATAAAACACCATAACCAAAAGCAAGTTGGGGAGGAAAGAGTTTATTTCATCTTCCACTTCCCCCTCCCAGTGCAACATCAAAGGAAATCAGAGCAGGAACTGAAGCAGAAGCCATGAATGAGTGCTGCCTACTGGCTTGTTCCTCATGGCTTGCTCACCTGCTTTCTTACACCATCCAGGACCAGTTGTCCCAGGGTCACACCACCCACAGTGAGCTGAGCCTTCCCACATCAATCAGTAATGAAGAAAATGCCCTATAGACTTGCTGATGTGTCAGTCTGATGGGGGCATTTTCTCAATTAGGATCCCCTCTTCTCAGATATGTCTAGGTCTGGGTAAAGTTAATAAAAAAAAAACCAGCACAGACCTCAATAAAGCTGGTCTTGGACTCACTGTGCAGCCCAGGCTTGCCTTGGACTCTCTGTGCAGCCCACGTTAGCCTTGGACTCACTGTGCAGCCCAGGCTTGCCTTGGACTAAATGTGCAGCCCAGGCTTGCCTTGGACTACATGTGCAGCCCAGGTTAGCCTTGGACTAGTGATCCTCCTGCTTCAACCTATGGCCTAGCTGGATTAAAGCCTATATGGACAGGCATGACTTAGAAAGTTTTAAATGTTATATGCCAGGTCCTTTCTGGGAAGCAGTCAACTATTCAGGTAAACATTAACTTGCCTTAAAAGCAAGTCTTTCCCTGAAGGCAAAACCCCATACTTACTGTTTTCCTTTCTGAAGAACTTACTGCTTTTATGTCTCTAGTCCAGACACAATAAAAATGAGTAAGTGAATAGAAAAAAAGAATTGCATGACACCTGAATGGAAAAATCCATGGTGTTTCAGCTACCCCAACTGCATGCTGTGTCTCAGCTTCTCTCAGTTACTCTCAGAAAAGAAGTGGTCTCTCTTCTTTTCTGTTGCTGGGGTAAAATATCCCGACAACAAGAAGGGTTTCTTTTGGCCAGAACTTGCTAGGTCCAGTCCATCACAACAGGGAAATCAAGGCAGCAAGAGCTTGAAGCAGCTGACCACATCGCAGCAGCAGATGGCAGTGAATGCAAGTGCTGCTCAGCCCACTTTCTGCTTCCTACACTAGGATCCCAGCCCAGGGAATGATCCTACCCATAATTATGATGGAATTTCCAACATTAATTAGTGTGATCAAGATAATCCCTGACAGGCATTCTCAGAGGCTAATCTTAATTCTACATAATCCTTCACAGTGTGTCCAGAGGCCTATCTCCTAGGCAATTCCAGACTCTGTTCCAAGTTAACAATCAACACTAGTTATCATATTCTGTCCAGCCACTTATTTTCATATTCACAGTCCATTATTGAACAATCTGCAATTGCAAATAACCTGATCCTTGTTGCCTTCTTCATAAATAATCATGAAGGCCGGGCTGATAACAGCTCCTTTAGTAGCTCTACGAGTGGATGTGTATAACCCCCAAGCTGGAACTGTGCCTTTTGGAGGATCCTAAATCTACACAGTAACCTGTGCAACAGCATCTGATGCCAGCACTTGTTGCTACACCGCAGTGGCAGCATCCCAAATAGGCGGGGTGATTCCAGCCCTTGTTGACAAACACACAGTGATTCAGAGAAGAGCTGCTTGATGAGAAGGCTGTTGGTTTTGTCTTCGGGTAGTGTTTACATCAACTTCCCGTGCATCCCAGGATGACTGAGGGCCTGTAGGGAGCACTGGCCATCCTACAGTGCTCCTATGTGAAAGTAAAGTGGAAAGAGATATGGATGAGAACTAGCAGCCATGCGACCTGGAGGAAGATGCTCTTCTGTGTCTCAGCTTCATCCTCCACAGAACAAAGATGGTAACTTCTGTCTTGCCTGTGACACAGGGCTCTTAGGACCATCGATTATACCCCATTATATTCCACTGTGTTCCCTGGGATAGCATTGAAGACAGTCTTGCTCCAAGATAAGGTATTATTAGCACTGTTATATGGGGCAGGAGGGAGGGAGGAAGACCAGCCACCAGTCTTCTAGTATTTTCCACTGTCTCTATGTAGATAATCAGATGCTATGACTTTTTTTTTCAGTTGTTGTTCTTTGTGACACAGCCTCATGTAACCCCAGTGGACCTCAAATTCACTGTAGAGCCAAGGATGACCTTGAACTTCTGATCTGCCTGCTTCCACCTCCTTGGTGCTAGGATTACAAGCAGCTACCACTGCACTGGGTTTATATGGTGGTGGGGATAAAACCCAGACTTTTGTACATGCTAGGCAAAGCTCTATCAACTGGACTATATCTTCATTCCCAGCTGTCACATGCTATCATTTTTGAAAGTTTATTTAGTGTATGAGGGCACATGTGCACTGGGACCTGGGGCTGGAAGATTTGGCTGGCCAGTGAGCCCCAGGGATCCACCTGGCTCCACCTTCCCAGTTCTTGGATTACCAGCATACACCCAAAACTGTTTAAGAATAGATGGGCTTAATATAATTTTTCAATTTGAAAGAATAAAAAGAAATTAAAAACATGAAGTCCTTACATACCATCACATAAATTCTTAGTGTCTAGAGAGGAGACACACGCAGGAAGGAGTGTATGAATGGATGAACGGCAAAGCACAGCAGCATCCAAGGGCTCAGCTGGCCTCTGGAGAAGCTTGGGCCTGTCGGGTTTTCCCAAGTTGCTGGGCTTCCATTCTTCTCTGTCTCCACCTCTCACATTCAAATGAAAGCTGCCTTCAGGACTGTAATTTTGAGTGAGGCAGGTGTCAACCTTCAATAAACCCCCAAACCTAGAAAAAAATGATAGCTGGATTCTCAGAAAAATAAACGGAGCTAGTTGTGAGGGGGAGATAGATTGACCTTGTTGCAGGTAACAACATCCACTATGACAAAATAAATAAGTAAATAAATAAATAAATAAATAAATAAATAAATAAATAAATAAATAAATAAATAAATAAATAAACCCTTTAAAATAGTTAAGTCCTTTGGGGCATGGTGGCTCATGCCTTTAATCCTAGCACTTAGGAGGCAGAGGCAGGAGGATCTCTGTAAGTTAGAGGCCAGCCTGGTCTACAGAATGAGTTCCAGGACAGCCAGGGCAGTTACACAGAGACACCCTGTCTACAAACAAACATACATAGTTAAATCCTCCCTGAACCTAAAGCAAGAGTTTCCAAGCCAAGGCCTGCCAGCCGCTTGTGTCAGCTGATAGCTGTGGATATGGCCCAAAATAAAATCATAAACTTAACACAAGGACATTTTTTGTGTGTGTTTGTGAGGATTTCTCTACAGCTCAACTAAGTGCTTCTCCAGTGGAGGAGATGACAGCTCATTGTCAAAGTGTCCTGCAGAATAAATGCACATGTGCACGTAAAATTCCTAGGCCACAAATTAGATAGCCCTGGATTTAATGCATGACCCAAGACAATGTGTTCCATGGGTACCACTGTGCCAGGGGATCCTTTGATCTCGTGTGGCTTCTGTCTTTGCCCTTGTCACAACACTGAGACACAAACTGGCAAAGTCACCTGAGGATAAGGAAAGAAAGGAAAATGTTCTATGAACACATCAAATGAGTCATTTAGGGAGTTATCCTGCCACCTTAGGGGAACGGCTGTTCTCACTCAGCATATACTTCCTACTCTGGCCTAAGGAGAGTTCTTTTGTTTATGTGTATAGATGTTTTGCCTGCACATATATCTGTGCACCATAAGCATGCAATGCTCTTGGAGGCCAGAAGAGTGCATCAGATCCTCTGAAATTAGAGTTACAGACAGTTGTGAGCCCCCATGTGAGTACTGGAAATCAAACCCAGGTCTTCTGGAAGAGCAGCCTCCTTACCTGCTGAGCTACCTGCCAGCCCCAAGAGCCTATGTCTTCTTAGGCATCTCTGAACTAACTCCACTTTAAAGAATCAGGTTCCTTCATAATTCTTTTTTTAAATTATTTTAATCTAAAGTGTGTGTGTGTGTGTGTGTGTGTGTGTGTGTGTGTGTGTGTGTGTCTATTTGTGTGGGCATGTACACATATGAGTGTTGGTGCCCCAAGCATCCAAAAAAGGGTTTCAGATCTCCTAGACCTGGAGTTACAGGTGGTTGTGAGTCACCCAATGTCAGCTCTGGAAACTCACATAAGACCTCTGGGGCAGAGAATCAGACTCAGATCCTCTGGATAATGGGGCTGAGAATGAGACTCAGGTCCTCTGAAGAGCAGTATGCACTCCTAATCACTGAGCCATTTTTCTATTCCCTCCTTTGTGGTTCTTGAACTTGTCACTAGTCTCCCTTCAGACGGTGGCCAGTCTCTAAGATGTGATCACTGACTCATGGTTCATACCCACACTAATAGGATTGATTTGTTTAATAGTTGGAAATTGCAGGAGTATGGGTATCCTAAAGTCTCATGAAGTCACATCTGTGCCTTTCTTCTTGTTTCTGGGAAGCTACCCAGCTGCACTATAAAGATACCATCTCAATGCCATAAGCAGACTCACCCACTGTGTAAGTAAACTGCAAAAGCTCTGGGTTTGGTGTCCCGGGTTTCGGCACCAAAATGTTAGTAAATTGATGGCTGAAACTGCGAGGAGACAGTTCAACCCTAGAGGTCGAGGTGTCCTGGACACCTCAGAGCTACTTAGGACAAGAGCTCTGCCCTGAAGGTGTCCCTGACACCTGGAGCTGTTTAGCACAGCTCTGACGGCTGAGACTGTAAAGAAACAGCCCAACCTTGGAAAGGAAGGTTTTCTGACTTCTCAGGAGAGTCAGGCCTGGAACTGCTCCAGCAAGGAAGGGTGTCCTGACTCTTCGGGAAAGTCAAGATATACCTGGTATGATGGTATGATGGGGAATGGTTTCCCCCGCAGGACACAGGAATCCTGCTCCTCTCCTGGAGAGCCATAATCTCTGGCTCAGTGTTACCAGCTCTTTCTTGCTCAGTCCACTATGGGACGTCCCAGCAAGGTTCTGTTCAGCTCCCCCTGGCTCAGTCCACTATGAGACATCCTAGCAAGGTTCTTCTGTTCAGCTGTCAATGAAGGTCTTCACCCAATACTCTTTTGAGAAAGAGGTTTATTTGGGAAGGAAGAGTCCAGGAGAGTAGCTGCCTCTACCAGGGTGGAGAGAACAGCTCACAACTGACTGGGCAGGGCAGTTTATATAGGATGTGTAGGGGGTGGAGTCAACTGTGTTTGGTTAGTTTATTTTCTGCCCAGGGATTGGCCAGTTTTGTGAGCAAGGGGCAGAGATGGCCCTGATTTCCGGACCAAACTGTATTTCTTTCACTGGCCTTACTTAGCTTTTTGACACTACCTCTAAGGCCAGGGCACATTTCATTCACTGACTCTGATTCTAGGGGCCAAGAGTGTTTCTTTGGTACTGGTTTCAGAGTCAGGGCATGTTTCCTTGGTTCATTTCTCTGGCCCAGGTCCCAAACACAGGCTGTGTTTCTTTCCCTGGTCCTGGGCCCTAGGGCCAGGTTTATGCTGTCCTGCTCTGTGATTGGTTGATTTCACAAGTTAGTTGGACAGGGGCAGAGATGGCTCTGATCTGAGCTAAACTGTGTTTCTCTCACTGGCTTTATCTGAGCCATCCTTCCCAATTTCTGGGCTCCAGGGTCAGAGTGGGTTTCTCTAGCCAGCCTCTTTTCCCTACACACTGCATGGAGAAACCTCAGAAAAGGGAAACAGCTCTCCTCCCAGTGATCAACATCAGGTGAGTGAACCATTTCCAGCTTTCAGAGCCAAAAATGCTATTAGCCCTGAAGAGTCCCTGAGTTAGTGCCACCCTGTCAAGTCACTTTCAAATTACCATACCACAAAAAGTGCAATAATACGCATGTATAATCATCATTTTAAACACTAATTTTTAGGATAATTGATCTAAAACAATATCACAGGCTTTAACATGCCCTCGGCTGTAACACCTTATCTCAAAATTCCTACATGATCCCACATTTCCTCTGGATACCTTTCCTCCTGTCACTTTAGATGGCTTTCTCTGTCTGTTTACACCAAGAGCATCCTTCCCCTCCCCCATTACATCATGCTCAGCGCCCATTGCTTTGTTTTGCTTTCTTATATTGTCATTTATAACTTGACATACTAAGTATTTGTTGGTTCGCTGGCTGTTATTATCCCCACACTCAAGCAAAGGCTCACTGAGAACAGAGACCACCCTGTCCATTGCGTCTTTCTGAGGTTTGTCAATGTATCTGTCCTTTAGTATAAGAGCAACAAATACTGGTTGAAAGAAAAGGGAAATTAAAACTAATAAGGGGGCTCAGAAGAGGTCTCGGTAGGTGGGATATTTGCCATGTTATCGTAAGGACCTGCACTCAGTCTCCAAAACTCAGAAAAAAAGCCGGGAGTGGTAGCATGCCTGTAATCCCAGCAGTAGGGAGCCAGTCAGGAAGATCCCTAGGGGCTCTCTAGCCTAATCAACCAGCTTCAGGGTCATCGAAAGACCTCATCTTAAAGAATGTGGTGGATGGCAGTTCTGAACAATAGCTGAAGGTATCTTCTGACCTCTACATGTATATGCACTCATATGCCTAGACAGCACACATACACACACACACACACACACACACACACACACACACACACACACAAATACACACACACAACTACACAACCACACACACACACACACAAATACACACACACAACTACACAACCACACACACACACAGTGAAGGAGCATTGTGAAATCATGGGGTCATGCCAAGCATATCAGAGTCAACTTGGCCTTGAATGTGGTAACAGATTGTTATTGGAGTGGTGTGGTCCAGCTCAGTCTAGGTAATGAACCGAAGAACGATGTGTGGAATTAGAGGCTTTCAGGGAGTAGCAAGAGGCTGAACAACTAGAGGAGATTGAATTTATGTAGGAAGGCTGTCAATGACAAGCTAGCAACATCTCTCAATATCATGAAATGTGAAATGTGATTCCAAACAAACCATACAAGCATGAGAGAAGTATGCTGTAGGAAGTTCTATGAAAAATCCCACTTTATCTCCTGGGAGGACATTTCTAAAACCATTTATGATATTCTTGACAGCCAACTTAATTCTCACTTTATATAAAAAAAGAAAAATGTATATAAAGCCATTCACACTTCTACAGGTTGACCTAGAATATATCATTGTCAGGCAGAGGGTACAAGGAAACCCACCTGTTAAATCTAAGACCCAGGTCAGCGAGTTAGCTTACCAGGTCAAGACACTTGCCACCAAGGCTGATGACCTGAGTTGAATCCCCAAGACCTACATAGTGACAGGAGAGAACGGACTTCCACAAGTTATCCTCTGACCTCCACACATCTAACTCTCCCATAAAAAATATAAATACAATTTAAAAGTTAAAAGTTGTGTTAGCGGGGCATGGTGGCATATACCTTTAATCCTTTCATTCTGGAAGTAGAGGCAGGTGGGTTTCTGTAGGTTCAAGACTAGCCTGGTCTACCCACAAGTGCCAGGACAGGCAGGGCTACATAGAGAGACTTGTCCCAAAACAAAACAAAGGTCATATTTTAAAAGAGCCCTTCCTAACTGACAATTCATTTGCTTGAGCATTAGTCTCAGCTCTGCAGCAGATAGACACAGAGAAAATTATCAACGAAGTATGGTCTGTGCATGATTAATCCCACAGAGGCATTTAGTGTCTTCATTATCAGATAGACATGCTAAAACTTACAGTAGGGTGCTGAATAGGAAAGCTTCCTTAAGCAAAACAAAACCTATGTTACATTAACGAATATTCAAATGGGGAGTCTTTTTAAAAAAAATATGCATCTCGGGGCTGAAGAAATGGCTCAGCGGTTAAGAGCACTTGCTGCTCTTCCAGAGGACCCGGGTTCAATTCCCAGCACCCACATGGCAGCTCACAACTGTCTGTAATTCTAGTTCCTTGGCATCTGACACCCTCACACCAATGCACATAAAATAAAGTTAAATAAATTATTTAAAAATGCATCTCTGTGTGTATATAGTTGTGCAAAATCCACCATCCTCTAAAAGAAAAAGGGCTGGAAGAAAACCCACTGAAGATTGCCAGCATTTCTATCTAGATAGTATGATTAAAGGTCTCTTTTTAATTTGGGGAGAATCTTAGTTTCTTGTTGAGTATGCATTTTTGTCAAATAGTATACAGTTAGTATGTGTGTATGTATACATATAATAAATATATGTAATATAATATTACATATATGCTTTATTACATAATCATAATAATAATGTGTACGTAACTGACACAGAGATATGATGTTGGGGTACAATAGGCTTTCTCCCAGAATACAAAACAAAGACGCCACTGCCTTGGTGGCAGTGGAGAAAGGCAGGCCGGAAATGGTTGGCTGAGGCGATGAAGAGAAGGGAAAGAACACTCCGCAGAACCCATCCTAGTTGGCTGTGTCTGAGAAGAACTGCAGGGGGCACTCAGAGAATGCTGACTGTTTGGAGGGACACTTTAAAGTGAGTTCCCACAGGACGGCGGCTGCTGTGCGTTCAGACTTCATACCTGCGTGAGCTGCTCCTTCCTAAACACCCTTTCACAGCACCAGGGAGTCCGCGCGTGTGTCTAGAGACAAAGGTCACCCTCGAAGCAAGTATATATGCTGTGTTTTGTGTCCCCTAATGCCTACCCCTTGGTCTTCCTGTCCTCTGTATTTTTCTCTTCTTTTATAACCATGGCTCCTAAGTCCTTAAAGACCTGACCTCTTCTAATAGTAGCTTCTTCCAAACTGGACTTGTGGTCTTGAGAAAACCAGTGTGCTTCTGGGCTTATTTCCTTTCCTCATGGAAGGAACTGGATCCAGGTGCCCTCTTACGCCAAGGACCAGAGATGCTGTGACAATGAATTATCATAGGAAACTGGGAATTCACCCAAGTTGTTTTTCCAAACTTCTAGAAAGTCTCCAAGAAAAAGAAGCAAGTTCCTTCCTCCCTCCTTCCTCCCTTTTCCCTTCTCCTTCCCCCTCCCTCCTTCCTTCTTCCCTTCTATCCCTGAACACTGAAGGATTTTGAGGTGTCTGTTTAGTTTTTCTGACTCACTTTTTATTTTTCATCTTTTTATTATTAAATCCTGAGTTCTTTATATATTATAGATATATATCCCTCATCTGATAGATATATATCACTTTTCCTTAAGTAGTCCTTTAAAGCACATTTTTACATTTTTATTGTCAAATGACTCTGGTTTTTCTCTTGTTTGTGGTTTACATGCCTTAGCTCAGAAGCTTCTGCCTATCAGAGAATACAAAAATGTATGTCTATTTTTTTCTTCTTTATCTAGGGGCTGGGAATTGAACCCAGGGCCTTGTACACGCTAGGAAAGAACTCTACCACTGAGCTATAACCTCAGCTCTTTGTTTATGTCTGTGTTTTCTCCTAAAGACTTTACACTGAGTTCTTTAAGAATTTTCATTTAATTTTTCTATCTTTTCTCTTGAATTTGGATACCTAGTTGTCCCTGCTGTTTGTCAAAAGGCCTGGCATTCTTTTTATCGTTGTTGTTATTTGAATTCTGTTTCTTGGGTTTTCTTTTTGCCATTCATGTATGTATGTACCATGTGGTGAGCAGTCCCTGCATACGCCACCTTCCATTCGTCCCCTTTGCTCCTTTAGATACATTCAGTTCATTGTCGCATTATAGACACACAGGATTTCATGATTCTATAGAGAAGCTAAGACTCACAAGTGAGAGACAACAGTATTTGCCTTCCTGAGACTGTCTTCATTCACTTAGTAGAACTATCCACAGTTGCATACAATTTCTTGTAAATAACACAACCCTGTTCTGTTTTATGGTGGAAAAGTTTTATTACCTACATAAACCACATCTTCCTTACTCATTCTGCAGTTGATGGACATCTAGGCTGCTTCCATAACTTAGCTCTTGTAACTAGCGCTGCAGTAAATGTTGATGTGCAAGGATCTCTGTGATGGGTTGACTTAGTGTCCTTTGGTAAACATGAATGGTCTAGCTGGGTCACATGGTAGATCTCTTTAGATTTGAGGACACTTCACACTGATTTTCATGGAGCCTGGAGGAGTTTACATTCCCATCATCTATGTGTAAGGCTTCCTTTTGTCTATATCCTCACCAGCATCCATTGCTTGCTTTCTCAGTGACTGACTTCTGACTAGGAAGACATGGGTGCTTCATGTAGTTTTAACTGGCATTTCTCTAATGATTGGAAAGGATGACATTTTTCATATGTTTATTAGAAAGGCACAGCACTTTAAAAGTTTTGATCTCTAGTTATAATTCAGGATAGGTTGCCCAGGATTAGGAACACTTGCTGCTCTTCCTGGGGATCCAGATTCATCCAGTTCCCAGTACCCACGTCAGGGGGCTGGCAACTTCTTATAACTCCATCTGTTGTTCCTAACTACAGCTTCAAGAGCTCTCACGCCCTCTACTCGCCTCCATGGCCACCTGCACACACATGGCATGCATGAACATGTACATGTAAGTAGAAATAAAAAAATGAATAATAAAAAAAAGAATTCTGTGGCCAGTGTGCTGTCTCTATTGGCCAAGGGCTGTACTGTCTTGTGGAATCTCCTGAGACTGGTTGGACTAGTGGGTGATGTGTTTTTGCCTTCAAGCCACTAGAGACAATCATGAAGCCAGAAAAGTGACTCATAGCTAACAAAAAGTGAAGTAGAATGAACAAATATCTGATTGCTTAACCAGAGTTGGAGTAGACACTATGCTAAGACATTGATTTCAGTTGTGTGCGAACATTCATGTGCACATGTACCCATACATGTATGCACGTGTGGAATGAACATAAAAGCACATATATGACATTTTATAGTTTTCAAACTTACAAATAAATTTGAAAAAAAAAAAACATTGATCTGAAGTATTGTGTTTTCCCCCAAATGGATGATCATTCAATGGGTTAAATGAACTAGGGGAGCCTGACTTCTCTTTCCCATCCTAGAAACACACTTACTAGACACATAAAACTAGAGTTCCAAATGCCAAGTGTCTCCTTTACCTAAACGTTCAGGTTAAGGGCACAACTGTGACAGTTCATGCCAACTGTTCAGTTGACAGGGTCTAGAATCACATGGAGACAAGCCTCTGGACGTGTCTGTGAGGGAGTTTCTAGTTTGGTTAACTCTGAGTGTGGGCAGCACCATCCCCTGGGCTGAGGCCTTGGACTTGGAAGTGAGAAAGTGAGCTGAGCACCAGCGTTCATTTCTCACTGCTCCCTGACAGCCGATGCCGTGTGACCAGCTGCCTCACGCTCCTGTAAGCATGCCTGCTATGGGATGTTCTGTATGTTAAATGTGTTGTTCTGATTGGTTAATAAATAAAACACTGATTGATCAGTAGCCAGGCAGGAAGTATAGGCGGGACAAGGAGAGAGGAGAATTCTGGGAAGTGGAAGGCTGAGGCAGAGAAACACTGCCAGCCACCGCCATGACAAGTGAGATGTAAAGTACAAGTAAGCCACCAGCCACATGGTAAATTATAGACTAATAGAAATGGGTTAATTTAAGATATAAGAACTAGATAACAAAAGGTCTGCTGTGGCCATACAGTTTGTAAGCAATGTAAGTCTCTGTGTGTTTATTTGGTTGGTTCTGAGCAGCTGTGGGACTGGCGGGTGAGAGAGATTTGTCCTGACCGTGGGCCAAGCAGGATCAGGAAAACTTTAGCCACACATGCCTTCCCTGACACCGTGGACTGTATCCTCGAATGGGAGCTTAAATAAAAACTTCCTTCCTTAACGTGCTTTTACCTAGAAATTTGGCGCAGCGATGAGAAAAGTAACTGATAAACAAGAGTAAACATTCTTGAGCCTGTCTGCAAGCAGGATTCAACCTGCCCTTCATCGTTAGTATTTTCAGGTGGTGATGAAGATTACATTCAGGTGCCCAATAGGGCTGTTTTTCTCCTCTGGTTGCTCAACTAATTTAATTCTGATTTCAGCTATGATATGCAATCTGAGCCACGGACTTGGCATCTTTGATTTTCAAGGGGAATCTTTTTTGGCTCATACCATTTCAACAACAATAACCCTTCCTTAGAAAAGCAACCTGTTAATTATAGTAAATGAATAATGTGAGATTATTCAAAATATATATACAGGTATAAGAATAACTTAAGAAAGCCCCCAGGAAATATTCAGTACACACACACACACACACACACACACACACACACACAGTCATTTACCAAGTAGTGTGTCTCATACAACATAAACCAAAATTGGAATAGCTACTAATATCATGTGTTTTTATATTTTAGGTTAAAATATATGCTAATGTAGAATCTGTGGAATTGTGTGACTTTTCTGGGGAGTCATGATACAGCACCAACAATAGGCCAAAGGAATGTCTCCACCCAAGCCTAGTGAACCAGTGAGTTTGTTGGGATTACTCACAGGTGGATGGATGACTCAAAGGCAGCCACATCCATCCCCAGCATCATCCCCAGGATGATGACTCATAAAAGCTATGTCTCTGGACCTAACTGCACAACTTGCTACAGGCAGCTCCACAAGTGACAGAGTCATCTCCCCAGCAATTTTTATTGCTTCTATAGCTCAGGGAAAGAGCCTTGAGAATCTTGTGGGTTTAAGGAACATCCTGAGACTTGTGGGTTGTTTAATTCCCTAGCCTTGTAAGTGTTGCTTACTTCCATGGAGATGGACCATTTTAGTTCAGAGGAAATTACTACCAGATATGTGGCATCACACCGTGTAATTTAGATGCCATGTCTTAGCATCCCATCAACTGAGCTTGCAAGAACTTGGAATCCAAGCTAACTGGAAAGTGGGACAAACCATGAGCCACTGTTCAAGAACTTTAACCAGAGCACAGAATTCAGATAGCATTTTAGATAAGTACGAACTTGCCCGAGGTTACCCATTTCATCACCCCAGTGAAGCTGAAAGCAGAGGCCTCCAGACATCTCTTCCAACAGTCCCCCTTCTCACTCCTCTCCACTTCTTACCTTGGATTCTTCCGTACGCTACTTTAGTGAGGGCACAATTATTAATTCATAATGCATTCATCATAAACCCATTCAGTGGAGCTGGGGATGTGGTTTAGTAGGTAAAATGCACACCCTAGCAAGCACAAAGCCGGGGTCCCATCTCTAGCCCTGCAGAAACTGGATGTGGTAGCACGTGCTTGTTTGTCCTCCCAGCACTCAGGAGATGGAGTGAGGAGGTTCAGAGGTGTTATCCTCAGTTACATAACCAGATGGAGACTAGCCTGGGACAACCAGGAAACCCTTCCTGGGGAAACAGAGGAGGGGGTAGGGAGGAAGAAAGAGAGGAAAGGAAGGAGGGAAAGTAAAGAAAAAATTGAATTCTTACTATTTGTCAGGTTATTTTATGTGAAAAATTCCTGCCTTCGTGAAGTTCATTTTAGTGTGGGGCCTGGCAACAGAGAAAGAATTACTAATGGGAAGTAAATTGAAGGTCTTCCAAAGATGGTACTTAATGGAGCGGGGCTTGAGGGTTTGGGTAATAGGAAGTTCTGGATGTCATTACACCTTATGAAGAAGGAGCATAATGGAGCGGGGATTTAGGGTTTGGTCATTAGGAGGTGCTGGTGTCATTACACCTTTTTAAGCAGACGATGTATGTATGTAGAGTATGAAAGTTCCATCCAGACCCATCCCCCTTCACTCCGGGTATTTAAGCACACCCTAAGAGTAGAAAACATTAAGAAGACTTAGTATCTTGCCCACTCTGGTATGTTCCATCTCCATGAATGGAAGGACTTAAGGATGGAAATGACATCATAGACCAGGGAATTTCATCAATGTTCTGGAGCCACAATTACCTTTGTGATTAGATTTACTATGTTTTAAAACTCCAAATGAGAAAGGGGTTTGCAAAACAAATACCTCACAATAGTCTACCCATACTTGTCACGTTCTATTTTCATTTTGAAGTCAGTAAGAGCAACCTTTCCTAAAAGGGGACAAATACTATTTGCAAGTACTATATTATTTATTTGTTTGTTTGTTTGTTTGTTTGTTTATGAGGCAGGGGCTCACATAGCCCAAGCTGTCCTCACCTCAAGTAAGTAGCTGAGGATGACCTTGAACTTCTGATCTTCCTGCCTCCATCGCCCACATGCTGGAATTACAGGCATGCACAGCCTATGCCCGTTTTATGTGTGCTGGGATCAAACCCAGGGTCTTATTCACACTAAGCAAGCATTCTACAAACTGAACTACATCACCAGCCCCAAATAAACTGTGATATGGGATAATTTGTCTTATGTCAACTTGTGTGCATAAAGGCAGACTTTAATAATATTTTTCATCCCTTAGAGTTTTAAGCTTACTACTTCAAACTAGGATGAAATGTAGTTGTGGTATTTATTCAAAATCCACTCAAGTTGAGAAAGAAGCTTCTGTAAGAAGTGTGATACAAGGTAAGGTGCATATATTTCCAAATATGATCTAAGAAGAAAATGAGAAGAACTATGAAACCTGAAACACTCAGATTTACATTATCAGCATTTCTTTTACAACTCTGGAGCCAGAAAAAGATACATTTTATCTACAAAGAAAACTACAGGGGAAGGAAAATGATGAGAAACTAGCTTTCTTTCCCCCTTCACTGCCAAGAGACTTGCTGTGATGGGCAATAAGACAAAAGCATGCTGGGAAATTCTTACGAGCCTGGGCAAGAGCTAAATACCCAATAATGATTCCTAGTGTGCCTGCAGGATCTGCAGTCACAGTCCCATGCCGCTGCTTCACGGGGTAGATAGCAATCCCTGTTTAGTGGCCTTGACTTCAGCAGACTCCACACACAAAGCTTCATCTCTAACTACACACCTGTCCAAAGATCACCTGCAGCAATAACCTTTTACAGCTGTAATTCCACTATCAGGAGCCTGGAAGGACACTGAGTTTGGGGGGCTTTATTAGAAATAGGATAGCTTACATCTCTGGTTATCCCTACTTCTGTTTTCAGAGCTGGCCTTGTGGGTTGGGAGGTGACCAGAGTTCAGTTCCCAGAACTTACGCAAAGGTGGGAAGAGAAAGGTGATTCTACAAAGATGACCTATGACTTCCATATGTATTTGTAGCATGCGTGTGTGCTCACACATAAGCCCCCCTCACACACACACACATACACACACACACAGACACGATAACAAACAAACTTTATAAACAGGGCATACATGTATAATTGATTTGGCAGTGTGGTAAGTTTTGACAAATTTATTCTAATAATTCTATCGAGTTTTTTCCTCTAGAAGAATAAAGATAATGTAAGCACCAGTCTCAGAACATGCACTCACATAATATTGTCACAGCATTTCCCAGGGCACCTGTTTAAATGTGGTCTTAGGGAGATTGGGTCTCACATAGCTGGGCCTGCAACAAAGTCACTGAGATGACCTAGACATTCTGATTCTCCTTCCTCCTTCTCCTCCTCCTCTCAAATGCTGGCATTGCAGGCCTGCACTACTACACCCAGTTTATGCAGTAGCAGGGATGGTCCCAGAGCTGCCTGCAGGCTGAGCGGGCAGGCTGAGCGGGCAGGCTGAGCGGGCAGGCTGAGCGGGCAGGCTGAGCGGGCAGGCTGAGCGGGCAGGCTGAGCGGGCAGGCTGAGCGGGCAGGCTGAGCGGGCAGGCTGAGCGGGCAGGCTGAGCGGGCAGGCTGAGCGGGCAGGCTGAGCGGGCAGGCTGAGCGGGCAGGCTGAGCAGGCGCTCCACCAACTGAGGACCAGCCCCAGCCCCTTAGCTACGGAGGCAAAAAATTAACCTCTGCAGTTCACACATCGTTGGAATTGACCAAAAAGCACAGTGAGACTTGGTGCCCCAGGTGGTGGTGTTAGGAGGTGAGGAGACCCGGGAGGGAATCACACTCAAGTGAGTTCTTCAGTGTAATTGATGGGACGGAAACCGTCACCAGAGCAGTGGGTCGTTACAGAGGCCACCTTGGACTTCACCTCCTTTCCTTTGGGGATAATTTTAGATTTATGGGGTAGTTACTAAGATAGAATAAGGAGATCCTTGGACTTCCCTCATCCAATTTCCCCTGTTGCCGACATCACGTGGTACCAATTAATGGTCAAAATTAAGAAGCCAGCATTAGCGGGCTGGGGAAGCAGCTGAGTTGGTGGAGAGCTTGCCTGGCAGGCACAAAACCCAAAGCCCTTGATTCTTTTTCTCCTCTCTGTGTGGTGGTATTCTAATTGTACTGAAATGTGATTTTGATTGTATGTTAATAAATAAAGTTGCCCGGGGGTCAGAGCTATTAGAGCCATAGCAAGAGTGTGGCGGTGGTGGCACATGCCTTTAATCCCATAGATCTCTGTGTGTTCAGGGATACAGCCAGCATTGGAGACATCTGCCTTTAAGACCTAGGGGGCTGTACATTCAGACAGTGACGAGGCAGTCACGTGTTTGGGTTTACAACCAATGAGAAGGCAGAACAGAATACTATAAAAAAGACGAACAGACAGGATATAGCTCTCTTTCGAGAAGCTGGGACACAGCAGGAGGAAGGGTGAGATTTTTAGCTCTGAGCTCTGACCTCTTGGCTTTCTCTTTTACATTGTTTCTGTGTTTCTTATTTAATAAGACGGTTGGTTACATCTACACCTCTGCATCACAGGAACTGTGGATGAGTGAGGAGGGACAAAGGCTTGTAATCCAAGAACTTAGGAGGTGGAGGCAGGAGGATCATGAGTTCAAGATGAGCTACATAGGAAGTCAGAGGTTAGCTTGGGATAGCTGAGAGGAAAGAAGGGTAGGAGGGAGAGAGAGAGACAGAGAGGAACTACCATTTATCCATTACTATTCACTGCCCTCAAGATTGTTTTTTGAGTTTCGGTAGCTTGATCATTGCTGTGCTTTTGTTGTTTCAGAATCCCATCCAATTTTAACTATTTTTTTCCAGTTTGGGTAGGTATGCAAAATTATAACTTTTTAATATCGTACTATTTAAAATTCACAAAATTATAAACTCATGTGAAACTGAAGAGACTGTGGATGCCAAGACTTCCTATAGATTCCAACACAAAAATGACTGAACACTGATCCGGTGACAGTCGCCTAAAACACCCGGACCAGTGGTGCTCAAAGCCGAGTGGCAGGAAAAGCGAGGGGTGTATATCGTAATAGGTGTCAGCTGAAGACAGCATTTCAAGAAAACCAGTAGTAGAGAAACACCCAGGGAAAAGTATTTGGGATAATTTAAAAAATACTAAAGACTGAAAAACTGGATTTGGTTAAGTTCACTGAAAAAAAATTGCCCCATGAAGCACCCCATTTTATATGAACAGTTCCACACTTTCTCAGAAGTTATTTTGTTTTGTGGTTTGATTATGCTTCTGAAAGTGTGTGTTGAGTGTAGGAGTGTGCACATGAGTGCAAGCGCCCGAGGAGGGAAGAAGAGGATGTCAGGTCTGAGTTACAGGTGATTGTGAGCTGTCCAACTTGTGTGTTGGGAACACACTTGGGTCCTCTGTAGAACAGCAAATGTTCTTAACCACCAAACCATCTCTCCAGCCCCCAGTTCCAAACTCTTAGAGCAGAGAACAAGTCAACAAGGCAGTCATATTTCCAATCTACTATTTTATACTATTACTATATGACATTATAAAAAAATCTTTACAAGTCACAGGAAAAGTTGATGGAGAGTACAGTTAATTTATGGCTAAGAAGAATGTAAAAAAATGTTATTTAAAAAGAAATCATCATGGTAGCTTAGTGAACAAAACACTTTCAGAACACATCTAATGACCTAAACTGAATGCCTAGTAACCACTGTGGGAAAGAAAAATCAACTCCAAAAGTTGTCTTCTCACTTACAAACATCCACAGTGTACACACACACACCACACGACACACATATCATACATCACACACCACACATCATGCATCACACACACACACATACACACACACACACCACACACACACATTACAAACACACATCTCTCACACACATATCACACATACACAAACTTTCACACAATAGTGCTTAGATATTTTCAAGTTCTTTCACAGAGATGCAAGTTAAAAGTGTAGCACTTTGAAATGGTTCAGATAGATGCTCAGGCTGGACTAACATTCAAAGAAGAGTGGGCATGTTACTAGTGGTTACGATCTGGGTCAGGTACCTCTAGATTCTTGGCCTTTTAGCTAAAACCTTGAAAATAAAAGCTCACAGAAATTTGCAAGAGAAGCAGCATAACTTTATTTGGAGCAAAGTGATAGTGCAGGCTAGAGAGGAAGGCACTGTCAGGATTGACTGCTGGAAATGTGGGAGGGTACTGAAGGGCCCAGGCGCCTCTTTTTATGGTGTCTAACGTAAGGAGGGACTGATTATAAAGTGTCATAATTTGGGTGGGTCTCCACTTTAATGGATACATTAGGTCATATATTCATTTTTCTTACAGCTCATGAGCCTTTCCATGATTCATGATGATTCTGGTTTTAATCACGTGCACACCCAAGCGTGCATAAATATAAGATGGTAGACAAGGGACTCACCTCGAAAGGTTACTAGAGGGCACAGTTTTGCCTTAGTGTTCATGTACCCAAAGCCAGTTGATGCCGGATAGGTCCTTCTACTCTTCAGACCTAGATATACCAGCACTACATTTGAAACTCTGGATTTGATTGTTTCCAGGTAAGGAGACACTTCTACCATTGTTCAAAGACAGGAGTGTGTGTGTAGTCCTGCAAAGGTGGGTGTGAGTCAAAGGGTTCTGAGGTTGCTAGCTGCATTGTCTGGAGAGGAGTGTGTGGGCGCCTCGTACGTAAAGGAACTTGGCTGCCGAGGGCATTATTACGAGAGAGGGAGTGCTTCATAACTTGAGTCAAATGTGTGTCCCGGAGTATAAACCTGCTTCCCATGCTTGCCGGGCTCAGTTGCTACTAAGTATTGCCAATGGGAGTGAGACAGAACTTTTTAAACAATGGCATGAAAATTTATGTGCAATTGCCTATTGCTGATTAATAATCACTCAAAATGTAATGGACTTCATCCACAACAACTTGGGATTTCTCCTGTTCTTGTGAGTTGGCAAGGCAGCCACTTGTCCCGTGTGGTGTTGACTGGACTCACTTACAAATGTACTCTGCTGGGGTCTAGCTGTGTGTGGATCTGCATGGACTTCCTTTTTCCACCTCATGGTCTTTTTTTCCTTTTGGCCTCTCATCACGCCTAACTAAGAATGCTTCAGTTGGCTGGGTTCCAAGAGAACAACAACAAAAAAAAGGTCTGAAGGCAATGAGAGAGTGGGGCCCATTTGTATAGGATCATGAGAGCCAACTATGTCTGTCCCTCCCAACTCCATGGTCAAGGGATATTATACATACAGCTTGAAGTCAACTCTGGTGGGAGTATTTACACCATAGATGTTGGTTGGTTTATAAGCCTGGGCTTTAAAACACGGGAGGGAGCCTGATGGGATGGTTCAGTGGTTACAAGCAAATACTGCTTTTCTAAGGGACCAATGTTCAGTTCCCAAGCACTAATGTCCAGTAGCTGCACACATGAGGCACACACACACACACACACACACACACACACACACACACACACACACGGTGCGGGGGGAGGGGGAAGGTTAGCACAGTTTTATGATGGACATTCAGATTATTTCCACTGCTTTCCTATGTGTTTGCAAACCCAGCACAGCTTACATGCCATGCTTACATGAACGACTGCTTTCATAGAGAAAATAGAGGTGTGGCATTGAGAGAGAAGATGCTCTTACTGTCAAATTGCTCAAATTTATTGTCAAATGAAAGAACCATGCACTTGTTCACACCAGCACTGTGTGGAGTTTATATTTCATTCTCTTTAGACATATTTGTCTTTTGTTATGTGCATGTTGGGGAGGGACACAGTGTATCTGCACATGAAGCCACAAGATAGCATTGGATCCCCTGGAGCTGGAGTCACAGGCAGTTGTGATCTGTTCAACACAGGTGCTGGGAACTGAACTCGGGTCCTCTGCAACTCTAACATGCTGAGCCATCTCTCCAGTAAGTCTTTTAAAAAGAAAAAAAAAGTTGTATGACAGGGGCTCATGGAGCCCAGGCTGGTCTTGCACTCTGTCACCAAAGATGACCTTGAACTGGTGATACTACTGTCTCTACCTCCCCAGTGCTTGGATTACAGGATGTACCACCATACTCAATTTATGTGGTACTGGGGACCAAAACTAGGGCATCTGCATGCTGGACGGATATTCTACCAACTGAACCACATTCCCAGCCCTAAAACCATCACAATCCTTGTCATCATCATCATCATCATCATCATCATCATCATCGTCAACCAATGTGGCTAGACTGATGGCTGGGCAGCAAGCAGCAAGGCTCCCCCTGTCTCCATCTTGCCTGCTCTGGGATTACAGGTTCATGCTATTGTGTCAGCTTTTTGTGTAGTGCTGGGATCTGAACTCAAGTCCTCATGCTTGGATGACAAGCACTTACTGACTGAGTCATCTCCCCAGGCCCTACATATCTCTTGGTTTTAGTAGAAATATGTCCCCATTTCTGTTGTTCCCTGTGCTGGTTAGTTTTTTTGTCAACTTGACACAAGCTTGAGTCATCTGGGAAGAGGGAACCTCAATAAAGAAAATGCATCCATCAGATTGGCCTGTAAGCAAGTCTGCGGGGCATGTTCTTGATTAATGGTTGGTATGGAAGTGCCCAGACCACTGGACATGGTACCACTCCTGGGAAGGTGGTCCTGGAGTGTACAAAAAAAGCAAGTGTATAGTTTTTTGTGTATGGTTGAGGCCCTGTAGGCTTTCCCCCATCCATGTTAGCATGTCTAATTGTTGTTCTTCAAATCATGTTTAGGCTTCATGTTCATGAGACTTTATGGTTATAGCTTCTGACATTCCATACCAAACCCCCTGTTTTTCTGGATCACATAGTCTTTACACCTGTTCTTCCGCATGATCCCTAAGCCTTAGGTGTGGCAGTTATATAGAGGTATTCATTGAACTGGAGAAACAGTCTTCCCCAAAGAAGAGCACACCAACTGGTTATCCAATACCAGGTGGTCAGCCCTGAAAACACTGTACAAGTAACATTATACAGACTGAGCCAGTTTACTTCAGCATTTAAGAATCTATGGCCAAGCAGTGGTGGCACACACAAGTGCATCTCTGAGTTCAAGGCCAGTCTGGTCTACGAGCAAGTTCCAGGACAGCCAGGGCTGTCCATAGAAACCCTGTCTAGAACCACCCCACAAAAATCTATATATGTATGTAATGACAATTAATGAAAAAAGAGGCCTGAATTTGAAAGAGAGAAAGGAGGGGTACATGGAAGGGTTTGGAGGGAAAAAGGGAAGGGGGAATGATATAATTACATCAAAATATAAGAAATAATTAAAAAGAATGACAGATATGGCTGTTATTATAATAAAAACTTGAAGTGCAAATAAAGTAAAAAAAAAAAAAAGCAAGCTATGTAAAACAAGCCAATGTAGGTTTCCCCTTGGTCTCTGCTTCAGTTACTGCCTCCAATTTCCTCTCTTGGCTTCCCTTGATGGTTGGCTATAACCTGTAAGCTAAATGAACCATTTCCTCCCCAGGTGACTTTTGGTCATGTTGTTTATCACAGAAGCAGAAAGAGAACCATGACTCTCTGGGATGGCTAATCTTGGTTATCAACTTGCCTGCATCTGGAATTAACTAACACCCAAGGAACTGGAATGCCTGGGAGAGATTTTCTTGGTTGGATTATTTGAGGTAGGAAGACCCACTCTACATCTGAGCCATACCTATGTATAAAAGGACACGGACTAAAGAGGCTTTGCATGTTGCCTGCTTGCCCTCACTCTTGCTGGCAAGTTCACCTACTCTGTTGTTGAGTCTCCTTTGCTGGTATTAGAACCTCTTCAGGATTCCATGCAGACAGAAGACCACTAGATCTCCAGAAATTCTCTGGGCTGCTAGCACCAGATTGGGACTGCCGAGACGTCTAATCTCTTGGACTGAACAACTACTGTATTCATGTCTTTTCTATTGGGAGACAGACATTATTAGACTACACAGACCACAGCCTGTAAACTACTTTATCACACACACACAAACACACACATACACACAAATGCATGCACTCGCGTGTGCACACACACATTCATTTTTATCAGTTCTGTTCCTTTAGAGAACCCTAATTAATACAATCTCTCAATCGTGTTTAACTGATTAAAGGGAAAGCTACTGTTTATCAACACTTCTCACATGTTTCTGAGACCAAATATGAGGGATTTTTATTCCCTGTGTAACTAATTCTCTAGTTCTCACAAGACCAACTGGGTGTCTAGAACTAACACAAACCCCACAGGAGGACTCGGTTGCACACTACTGTGCTACAGCCTGACTTGGCTTTCAAATCTGAGATTTCCATCTTTTCCCCTCCTCAAGTTCAATACTTTGCTAGAAAGGCTTGCAAACCCAAGGGACATTTACTTCACATTACTAATTTATTATGAAGGAAAATGTAAAGGCTGCAAGTGAAGTTTGAGAAGGAAAAGATTTGCAGGGGGTGTGGCCTTCCCTGCTCACTCCAGGATCACCAGTTTCTCAGAACCTGTGCATACTTCCCAGTAAGAATCTGGCCCAGCCCTGTGTTTATCCTTCCTTCCTTCCTTCCCTCTCCTTTCCTCCCTCCCTCTCTCCTTCCCTCCCTCCCTCCCTCTCTCCTTCCCTCCCTCCCTTTCTTTTATTCTGGCTTCGGTTATGATGTTGGTTTAAGACAGGGTCTCACGCCCCGAGGCTGGCCTCAAGTTCATTAGGTTACCTGAGGATGCCATTGAACCCCTGATCCTCCTGTCTCCACTTCCTCAGTGCTGGGGTTACAGGCATGCTCTGCCACACTCTCTGTATGCAGTGCTGATGATTGAACTCAGGGCTTTGTACATGTTAGGCATGCCCTCTGTCAACTGAGCTATACTCCCAGGCTCTCCTAGGGTTTGTATAAATTTCTGTTATAGGCAGAGGTGGACTGAACAAATCATTGGCTGTTGGTGAATGGGTTTATTTTCTAGCTCCTCTTCTCTCCCTGGAGGTCAGGGGTGGGGCCAAAGTCCCAACCTTTTAATCATGTGCTTGGCTTTTTTTTTTTTTTTTGACAACTGGCTCCATCCTTAGGGACTTTCTTTTTTTTTTTTTTTTTTTTTTTTTTTTTTGGTTTTTCGAGACAGGGTTTCTCTGCGTAGCTTTGCGCCTTTCCTGGAGCTCACTTGGTAGCCCAGGCTGGCCTCGAACTCACAGAGATCCGCCTGGCTCTGCCTCCCGAGTGCTGGGATTAAAGGCGTGCGCCACCACCGCCCGGCTTCCTTAGGGACTTTCTAAGAGTTATGTTGTATCATAAATTCAGATTTGAGTGAAAGGAATTGTTATGGATCACAAGAGGATCCTTTCATCTCTCTAACTCAAGACTTCCCAAAAGTGTTCAGAGCAGGAACTGGTATAAAATCACACACACACACACACACACACACACACACACACACACACACTATAGCACAATTGAGCATCCTGCATTTTATCTGATGCTCCTACTTCTGTACATTCTAAAGGTCAAAGGCCAGTCACTCAAGATAAAGGAGTAACATTGCCTTTAAAGGAATGGATGCCTTGTGTTTAAAGGAAGAGGGGGAGTTCCTGGTGGTGAACTCTAAGAAAGGCCCACTAAAACCAAAGCCTTATGCATTAGTTATTTTTCTGTGTACCTGACAGGAAGGAATTTAAAGGAGGAAGGGCTTATTTGGGCTCACTGCTTAAAATGGTCTGCAGCCTGTTATGACAGGGAAGGCATGCTGGCAGGATGGCCTATGGCTAGTCACATCCTGTCCACCTTCAGGAAGCAGAGAGTCAACAGGAAGTGGTGCTGGGCTATAAAACCTAAGGGCAGCCAGGCACATCTGTAATCCTAGCACTTAAGAAGCAGAGGCAGGTAGAGCTCTGTGAGTTCAAAGCCAGCCTCGTCTACATAGTGAGTTTCAGGCTAGACAGGGCTACACAGTAAGACTCTGTCTCAAACAAACAAACAAACAAACAGAATAAAACAAAGCAAACAACAACAAAATCCTGAAGCCCAGAGGTTCGCTACCTCCTAAATATCCCACACCCTTGCCAGTGCCTCTAACTGGGGACCAAGTATTCAAACACATGAGCTTATGGGGGACAGTTAACTTTTAGACTGTAACACTTTGTATTATGGTTTTGCCCTAAAAGACTATCCCAAGTGTGGGGGTTAAAGACATCTGCCACCATGCTGGGCCAGTTTAGATCTAAATTTACCTACAAAAATTTACCAATTTTTGTGCCAAAAATTTGTTTGGTTGCCAGCTGATGGGTTTGGGTGGAAGTGACTGAACTATGAAAGCTCTGATGTCATCAATGGATGAATCTTTGAAAGGGTTTATAATCTGATGGGATAATGTAGTGGTTTGAAAGAAAATGGCCCCCCAAAGGGATTGGCACTATTAGGAGGTGTGGCCTTGTTGGAGTGGGTGTGGCCTTGTAGGAGGAAGTGTGCCACTGTGGGGTCGGGCTTTGAGGTCACCTTTGCTCAAGGTACACCCAGTGAGACAGTTCACTTCTCCTTGCCTGAGGATCAAGATGTAAGACTCTCAGCTCCTTCTCCAGCACCATGTCTGCCTGCATGCTGCCATGTCCTGCCATGATGATAACAGACTAAACCTCTGAAACTGTAAGCCAGCCCCAATGAAATGTTTTCCTATAAAGGAGCTGCTGTGGTCATGGTGTCTCTTCACAGCAATAGAAACCCTAACTAAGACAGCTAGTGAGAAGTGATAGAAACAGGAGGTGAGACATAATTGGAAGACCATGGCCTTGAGTTTATATCTCAAGTGATCTGTAACTTGTTCTCTGCCCCTTGCTCCACCACTGTCTCTGCTTCCTGGTAGATCACCTTTCTGACATATATATCAGCTGTTGTTTATTGACACCCGGGTGGTCTCTGTGGTGACAGTCCTGGAGCTGGCTGCAGTAGCAGGGAGAATGGGAGGTAGGGGGTGGAGTGTTTGTCTGCACAGACAGCTGAGTGGAGCGCAGGAACAGAGGAGCACAGTGTACAAGAGGAATCAGGGAGGTTGAGGCTGTTGGAAAAGCAAGGCAGAGCAAGGACTGAAGGTTATCTGCACTGGATCCTTGGCCCCATGCCCTAAGCATGGAATGCCAGGCCCTAAACCTCTACTGTTGCTGGCTATTGGTTCCTAGCTGGGCCTGAGAGCTCTGTGGTCAGCACTTTCTACGTGAGCAAAGTACACAGAGATGTACTTTGTACACAGAGCCCTCTTGTGATAAACTCAGAGGGCTCCCAAGCTTACATTCTTCCTTCATTCTTGGCTTAGATAGGGCCACAGGAGGCATAGCCTGACCCTACTGAGAGCCCAGCCCAGCAGCACCACACTAAGGCCCAGAGTGAACGCTACAAGTGTTACTGTAGCGTTCACTGGATGGGATGAGAAGGGCACAGCACAGGTTCTACACTCACAATGTTGGTGAATCCACAGCCAAGATGCCACTGGGGCAGCACAATGACCACTTTGTCCTTCTTAAAGCCTTGGGTCTTCTCAACATTCATGGCCAAGTTCCTGGTCTTAATCCAAAGGCAATCCACCCCAGAGTGAAACCTTTAAAACTGTGAGCCAAAATAAATCTTTCCTCCTCTGAGTTTTGTTTACCTCAGGTATTTTGTCCCAGCAATGGAAAGTTGACACATCTTAATAATGTGCACCTCCCTAAATAGCCAGTGGTTTCAGTTCTGTGCATAAAAATCAAGTAAAGACACAAGTGGGCTGAGCCCGCTCAGTCAGTAAATCCCTTCCCTTGAAAGCATGAGGGACTGAATTTGGCCAACAGAACTCGTGAGAAAGAAAGAAACAGAGGAGAAGAGAAAGAAAGAGAAAACCCAGGCTCTATGGCATGCAGTTGCATTCTTGCATTCCCAGCACCAGTGAGGCAGAGACAGGTCAAGTCCTGAGATTAACTGGTCAGCAAGCTTAACCTACTTGAGGTATTCCAGATCACTAAAAGATTCTAAAAATAATAATAATAAGGTAGATGGCACCAGAAGATTGTTCTCTGGCCTCTACATGCCCACACATGTACCTGGCCACACAAGCACACATACATACAGATGCCACAAGTATGTTCATTGTAGAATTCTTTTACAATAATAAAACATGAAACCATCTAGTTATATAAAGACAAGACAAAAAGACACTAAATTATGCTTCATCCATGTGATGACGGTATGGGACAGTTAAAGGTGATACAATGGCCCTGGAGAGATGGCTTGGCAGTTAAGAGCACTTGCTGCAAAATCATGAGGACCAGACTTTGGATCCCAGCACCTACAGGACAAGCCAGGCATCTATGCCACACCTGTAACTCTAGCTTCAAGGGAGGCAGGGACAGGAGGATGTTGGGGCTTATGACTTCCAGCCTAGCTGAGACAAGAGCCTGCCTGCCTCAGAAGAAGAAATCAAGAGTGATCGAGGACATTGAAGTCATCTTCTATCCTCTGTGTGTGTGTGTATGTGGTGCACTAAATATAAATCCTTTTAAATTATGCATATTGGAGTTGGAGAGATGCTTCATGGTTACAAGAGCTTATTGCTCTTGAAGAGCACCTGAGTTCAGTTCCCAGAACCCATGTTGGGTGGCTTACAACTGCTTGTACTTTCAGATCCATGGGGTCTGACGCCCTCTGCTGGTCTCCATGTTATCTGCACTGTGGGCCCATGCACACCCACACAAACATATAAATAAGTAAAAATAAATCATTTTACAATGACTTAGAATATATATGTGTCTTCCATTTTTTCTTCTTTAAAAATTAGTTATTAAGCTCCAGCATGTACAAAGCACTTACTTAGAACCTGAGGGTGTTAAAACCAGCACAGCTAATCTCTGGCCTCCAGGATCTTCGACATCAAAGGAACAAGACTAACATTAAACAGATAATCACACGTCTGACTGATTGGCTCTCAGTCTAATAATTACTATGGAGGAAAGTCACTGGGTGATTAAACCATTGAGGGACCTGGTCTGCTGGAGGCTGGTTTATGGGAAGGAGTAGAAAGTCAAGGCAAAGGAGGGGGTGTCAGGCACAGTGAACAGCAGAGGGATTCTAAACACAGATTCGTTTTCTTGAAAGATGATAATCCATAATACATGGTTAGGTATTTGTTGTCGATTATTCCATTTGGAGACTCTGTGTAGGATTTAGATGGGCAAGTTGGGAGCCAGGGGGATGCTGGTTTTGGATATGTGTGTTTGGGAGTCTTCAGCCTTTAGTCAAGAAAATGGATAGTGAAATAAGAAAATCAGAATCGCAGAGTGACATGAGATAAACATAACATAAGATGCATTCAATCTGATTACATGTAGCACACTATTGAAATTTGCATAAACTACCTGAATTGACACCAGGAGTTGATACTCTTGGTGGTATTTTTTTGGAAGCTATTAGAAGTGAAATTTGAGGACAGTTTTTGGTTCACTGGACTCCTATATTTAGACTTTTCAAATAACTCACAGATATCTCAGTACTATACTAGAAGTTTTTAAAAAGAGACAGATCCCACTCTAAGGCTTGAAGACACATATCTTCTCCAGATGAGATCAAAATGTTGTATTATTATTATTAATTTAATAATAAGTGGCTGAGGAGCTGGCTTAATCAGTAAAGTGCTAGGCATGTAATCATGAGAACCTGTGTTTGATCCTAAGAACCCACATGAAAGCCAGGTGTGGTGGCATTCACCTGTAATCCCAGCTCTGAAGGGCAAAGACAGATGGATTCCTGGAGTTTGCTGGCCAGCCAGTCTTGCTGAATTGGCAATGCTAAAATTCAATGAGTGTTTTAGTCAGTGTTCTCTGAAGGGACAGGACTGATATACATTTAATATATAGTATATAAAATATATATATATAATATGTAGTCATATATATGTATATAGATAAAGGTATTTATTAGATTGGCTTATAGGCTGAGTTCTGAGTAGTCCAACAATGGCTTTCTTACACTGAAGAGTCTGTGGTGGTTGCTCATCCCATGAAGCTGAGAAAGACACCTGACATTGACCTCTGATCTCCCCATGGGAAAACACACACACACACACACACACACACACACACACACACACACACACATGCATTTACACACATGCTCACACACACTCACACACACTCATAGACTCACACACATGTGCGTACATACTTACACACACTCACACAATATAGTCATAGCATCGCTTACACCATTCGACACATTTTTAAAACAGCAAACATTTGTTGGTCACTCACAAGATAAGCATTATCCCTGCTTGCATGACTTTTTTATGAATGTAATCTTCCTAGTGCCCCCGAAATCTTTATGAGGTAAGAACTATAATTATTTACATTAGACAGGAGTAAGAACTAGCTAGCTAGTCAGATCTAATTCAACAAAATCCAGTTCTTACAAATGTTACATGGCCTTCAGTGCCAAGTCTACTACTTTGTTTAGAGGATACAAAAATAAGTGAGGCGCCCAACTGAAATGGATTGTGCCCAACTTGACAGCGTTTTAAAAGTGTATTATGTTTCTCAATGGTGCCCGCTCACTGTACAGAGTACTAAGTTTCATACGAACATCCCATTCAAGTATATAACTCACTTTAAGTGCGTTCTCCTCCCTACACCATGCTCCTCTCCCTTTGACATGCCTCCTTTTAGTCCTCCTTGTTACCCTAGACAGTTCTGCTTATATTTTCATGCACATATAGATAGATGAGTCTATCTTTATAAAATCTAGTGACCGCAAGGAGAGAAAGTTTGTGCTCTTTGTGAGTCTGACTTCATTCATTTAATATGACTATCACCAGCTGCATCCATCTTCCAAATGGCATGACTTCATTCTTCTTTATAGATGAAAACCACACCAACAAAAGAGGAATGAATAAGGAAGGTGTGGTCAGCTAAGTTAAGGTACCAGGCTGTTGTAACTAGGGCTGCAATAAACACTGATGTGCAAGCTTCTCTGTGGTGTATTGGCTTGGAGTCTTTGGGCTCAATATTCGAGAATGATACAGCGTGTTCATATGGAACAATCTATTGTTATGGTTCTAGAAACCTCCATACTGACTTCCACTGTGGCTGGACTACTTCATATCCACATCAGCAGTGTATAGGGGTCCCTTTTACCCACATCCTCAGCACCATTGGTTATGTTCTGACTGGGGTGAGATGGAATCTCATTGTTGGTTTGATTTGCCTTTCCCTGAGGCCTAATGAGGTTGAACACATTTTTGATGTGTTCATCAGCTATTTATACTTCATCTTTTGAGAACTGTCCATTTTTTGGTCTATTATTGTCCGATTTCTTATTCATTCTGTTCTATGACCTATTTACAAATTCTATGCACTAATCTGCTGTCCAGTGAAGAGTCAGCAAAGATTTCTCTTTTGTCTGTGGCTGTCTCTACACTGGATTAATTGTAGGTTACAGCCACCATGGAGTTGACAATAATCACAAACAGGCCACCAAGTTCAAGACGCACTCTGATATCAGAGGTGTTTCAAAGTGTAACTGGGCATGGGTGGTAAGGCATGCCTTCAAGCCCAGCTCTGTGGAGCTGAGGATTGAGAGTTCAAGGCTATCTTCAGCTGCATAGTAAGTTTGAAGGTTCAGTACCTTCCTGAGTTATCTAAGTTCCTGTCTCAAAACAAAACAAAACAGAAACAGAAACAAATGAACCTATACAGTTCAAAATGTGAAGTGGGGGGAAAGTGTGTTTAGAATGAGAGGAAGAATAATGGATACATATTAAAAATGTATCTCAAGGCCAATGGGATGGTTTAGCGGGAAAAGATGCTTGCTACCAAGTCTGACAAGTTGAGTTTGATTTCTGAGATCCACATGGTGGGAAGAGAGAACCCATCCCTGTGCTCTGGTCTCCACGGGTACACCATGGCTTGGACACACACATGAATGTACACACTCACACAAACATAAATAAATCAGTAAATGAATGTAACAAATAATATAGTTTTAAGTGTACCTCAGATGTCACTCCTGGTCTCCTCTCTGTCCCTGCTCCCTGGACCAAGCCAACAGCCTCTCTGTGGTAATCACAGTAGCCCTCTTGATGCTTCTGTCCTTGACCTGTCCCCAGCGTTTTTTTTTTCTCAGTCTGGTCTGGGGTGGGCAGCCCTAGTCATATGGTGCCGTTAGTCCGTTCAAAATACTCGGGTGAAGCTACACAGCTCTGCGGTCCCCAATGCCTCAGGAGCTCTCTACCACCACATGGCCTGCAGCCTCTCCTTTGCTACCTCCACCGCAGAGGAGCCTTCCTCCAACACACCACATAGGCCGCACCATAAGCGAGCCCGTCCCTGGAGGTGCTGCAAGGCCAGCTTTTCTTCCAGTAACTTCCAGAGCTCAATTCCCTGATTGTACCCTTCCGAAAGCAGGTCCACCTTTGCCTGCCCTTGGCCACAGTTCCTTGCACACCCAAACTCTCACTTCCTCCCTCCCTCCCATGCCTTATTGTCTTGCTTGCTAGCACTTGCCACTAGCTGATAGAGCGAGCATGTGTTTCACCTACATTCATGGTGCCCACAGTGTTGGTGAGTACTGCCTGCTAAATGCCTGTGTGGTGTCTTTCTTAGGCAGTTACAAGAACTTATCTGTGGCCAGGGACATGGCTAAGAAGGTAAGGGCATTTGCCACTAAGCCTGATGACCTGAGTTCAATCCCTGGGATCCACAAGATTGAAGGAGTTGTCCTCTGACCTCTACACATGTATTTACACAGGTATACACATGAACAAATGAAAACATAATGGGAGAGGGAGTAGTGAGAAAAGCTTGTTTGGCTGCCCTCACACGATCAGCTGGTCTCCACACACCAGGCTTGGAAGAACTGGACTCCTCGGCTCCCCTCTAGTCATCCTGATTTCCTGCTAACATTCCCAGCCCCAGGCTGCCATGCCTAGATTCCCATCTGCTGTGCAGAGGACCCTTTCATTCTCTCTGGTCCTCAGCTCCCCCTCTGGTCATCCTGTCTTCCTGCTCACATTCCTAGCCCCAGGCCTTCATGCCTAGATGCTGGGAAGGTGGGACAGGCAGATTCCCAGGGCTCCCTGGCCGGCCAGTCAGCCTCCTTGATGAGCTCCAGGCTGGGGAGAGACACTGACTTAAAAAAATGAATGGCACCTGATGAAGGAAGGACACTTGAGATTGTCCCCTGACCTACACACACACACACACACACACACACACACACACACACACACACACACAGTGGTGGTTTGAAAGAAAATGGCCCCTGTGGTAGTTTGAATATAATTGGCCCCTATAATCTCACAGGGAGTAGCACTATTAGGAGGCATGGCTTTGATGGAGTGGATATGGCCCTGTTGGAGGAAGTGTGTCACTCTGGGGGTGGGCTTTGAGATTCCCTGCGCTCAAGGAAGTCAACTTTCTGTTGCCTGCAAGATGTATCATTCTCAGCTGTGGTACCACGTCTTCCTACAAGCTGCCATGTCCCCTCATGATGATGATAATGGACTGAACCTCTGAAACCGTAAGCAATGTTTTCCTTATAAGAGTTGCTGTGGCCATGGTGTGTCTTCACAGCAAGGAAAACCCTAACTAAAACAGCCTCCAAAGGGAATGGCACTATTAGGAGGTGTGGCCTTGTTGGACTAGATGTGGTCTTTTGGAGGAAGTACGTCACTGTGGAGGCGGACTTTGAGGTCTTCTATATGTTCAAGCCATGCCCAGTGAGACAGCTCACTTCCTGTTGCCTGTGGGTCAAGATGTAAGGCTTCTCAGCTCCAGCACCATGTCTGCCTTAATGCCTCATGTTTCCCACCATAATGATAATGGACTAAACCTCTGAAACTGTAAGCTGCCACCTCACTAAATGCTTTCCTTTATAAGAGTTGCCATGGTCATGGTGTCTCTTCACAGCAACAGAAACCCTAACTAAGATGCACACACACAGGGGGTAGGGGGTGTAAAGATGATGAAGAAGTGGTGGCAGAGAAAAATTTATAGAAATAAAGTAATTTTCATCAGTAAGTCTCCAGTGCAGCCTACCCTGGCTGTTCCTTCTGGGAACTCCTTCAAGTGATGACTCAGGATGAGCTGTAACAGAACCATCACCAGAAATAAATAATTACGGACACCTTCTCTCCAAGATTCATGAAAAGAACATAGCTACAACTGAAGAAACGATGCTTTCCTCTTCCTCCTTTCATGCCTAGCCCATGGCTCTTAGGCTTTACACATAGAAAAGGTATTTGACCAAAAGGACTCTGTTATATAGCTTATACATTTGTAAAAGGAGATGCATCCCTTCCTTCCTGCCTGCCCACTTGTCTGTCAATTGTCCCGGCTCTCTTTCTGTAAGTGTGGGTGTGCCTATGTGTGTCTGTGTGCATCTGTGTATATCTGTGTGTGTGTGTGTGTGTGTGTGTGTGTGTGTGCATGTCTGTATGAGTCTCTCTGTTTGTGTTCCTGTTTTACAACAGACACAGGCCAAATCACTTTATAGCTTTGGAAGTCAAGCACATGCTTGTTACTCATCTCCTTAATCCCATGTGACAGTCACAAGGGCAGCTGGTATTTTTTCTCAAATGTCACTCACTAGTAATGTTTCTCCTCTTCCAGCTGCTCAGCCTTGGTGGAATCCCATTTTCTCAGCTATCCACTCTCTCTTCACCATGAACTTCAAGCCAATTCCTCATCAGTTTTATGCTAAGGCCTACGTGAAGTTCAATGACTTGTGCTATACATCCTACACCTGGTACAATCCATGCCCTCCAGTATCTGATTCTTAACACGCACACACACACACACCACACACCACACACACACACACACACACACACACACACACACACACACACTCACACACACACTCAGAGAGAGAGAAAAAGAGAGAGAGAGAGAGAGAGAGAGAGAGAGAGAGAGAGAGAGCAACAAAAAACTTAGTATGTCCATCCCTATTCTCCCTCTTTGTCAACATAGGCCCAACATGTGGCACTGACCAGATCCCCAGTGAATGAACGTATAATTGGGTGACATTTGTTGTCTTAGCCAGTAGGATTTAGGAATAAGTTAGTCCATTTTACAGTACTGTGACAAAATACCCAAGACGTGCTAAATACTAAGAAAAAAGGTTCATCTAGTTCATAGTTTTAAAGGCTGAAAGTCCAGCAGTGGGAAGTCCCATTGTCAGCTTCTCACAAGGTCCCGACAGCCTCATGGTAGAAGCACAAGCCAGAGGAAGAGATCGCACGGCCAAGTCGAAAAGCAGAGTTTTCAGCAGTCGGAGGTCACGTACGCTGGATCAAAATTCACTCTTGTGGCTGCTCAGGAGTCCAGCTAGAATGACTCAAATCTTCTAAAGACAGCTCCACCAGCGACCTGAGCACTTCCCAGGACATCCTACCTCAAGAAGCTCCCCCTGCCTCTCCTCACCATGCTGGTGACCATACTTCCAACATGGGAAACTTTAGGGTGCCCCCACACACCATATCTGAACCACAGCATAGCAATGGCACCCCTGTTACTACAAAATCCTGTGGTTCTGGGTTAAAAACTGCCTAGGAAGTGGACACCAACTCAGACAGTTTGGGCAGGTGAGATGGTTCAGCGGGGAAAGGCACTTATGCTGAACCTGATGACCTGAGTTTGGTCCCTGTGGCCCACACTGCAGGAGACAAATGGCCCCTACAAGATGTCCTTCGACCTCCGTGAGTGTGCCGTGGCATGTACACCCCCACATACTCACACACATAAATAAATAAAATAGCATAAAACAATAATAAAAGTCATGTAGTGGGAAATCAAGGAAGACACCCAACATTGTCCTTTGGCCTACACACACACACACACACACACACACACACACACACACACACACACGACATCAGTTCAACTTTTAACATTTCTAAATAGGATTTTTTTTTCTTCCAGAAAGTATAACTAAAAGTAATTTTCAGATGCAAACGCCAGCCTATAATTACAGGGACTGTGCCAGAGGGGTGTGTTCCCACTCCACTCTTCCCACAGGGGGCCAAAGTTATAATAAAGAGAAGAAATGTCCTCTCAGCTGAATAGCCCTTTTCATGTCCCCTGCTTTGCTGAGAACTATTTTGAGGAATACTTAATTCCAAGCTTTCCTTTCTGGGTGTTGGCACTCTCTCTTTTGGGTTATGAGTTATACTATACCACTCTCTATTATTTCTGGATTATATGTCAGTGCTGGAAAAAGAATTGAGTGCTTTGAGGAAAGGGGAAAAAAATCATTACCAGCAAGATGAATAGAGCAATCGTACTGGGTTAAGAAAAGCGCTCTGGAAAGATCACTGGTTTGATATTCTGGGAATTATATCTTCTTGGACACTCTTCAGAGCTGTGATAAACGCCTGCAGCAGTAGGTGGGATGAAGGTCTATTGATACCACATTTTCTCCCGGTGCTGGGCTTTTCTGACTGACGGGTTCATGCTGACTCTGAAGGAGGCCTTTCTCCACTAGGAGGTTTTCAAACATTGGAAGTGCTTTAAACTCTCAGATTTTAGGCATTTGAGGAAAAGTCAACAGCCAGACAAATTTAAATACTTATTTCTTTTACCTTAAAATTGAATGATATGTTTTTCCTAGTTCCATCAGCAGTAGATGCTGGAGATGGAACTTGGTAGGTAGTGTGCTTGCCTAGTGTTCGCCAAGCCTTGGGCTCCATCCCCAGCACCATGTCAAATCTGGTGCTGTGCTGCATGCTTGTGAGTACAGTACTTGGGAACTGGAGACAAGAGGAATGGGAATTCAAGGTCATCTTCAGTGTTCTAGCTTCCTTTCTGCTGCTGTGATAAAGCCCTTTGACCAACAGCTGCTTACAGGAGGAAAGGGTTTATGTGATAACATTTCTAGGTCACAGTCCATCATTGAGGAAAATCTGGGCGGAAACTCAAGCAGGGAATCAAAGCAGAAGCCATGGGGATGTTGCAAACACCTGCAGCTGTTTGCTGGCTTGCTCACAGACTCGTGCTTAGCAAGCTTTCTTATATAGCCCAAGGCCACCTGCCTAGGGAATGGTGCTACCCACATGGGGCTGAGCTCCCCACCCCACTTCAGTTAATAATCAAGACATCCCCCATAGTCATGCCTACAAACAAACTCCATAAAGACAATTACTCAACTGACATTCTTCACATGGTTTTAGACTGTATCAAGTTGACAGTTAAAGCTAACTAGATCGTCACAGAGTTCAAAGCCAGCCTGGGCTACAAGAGGTACTATCTCAAAGAAAAAAAAAATCTTCAATGGAATCTATCTGTTCAACAATATGAAGTGTTCTGCTTATGTACCAGATAGCTCTGTGTGCTTGTAATACTATAGTGAGAAGGGCTGTTTATGACCTGGTGCCCAGTCAAGCACTCAGTCCAGAACAACAGTTCTCAGCCTATGGGTCAAGACCCCTCTGGAGATCAAATGACCTTTTCACAGGGAACACCTAAGACCACTGGAAAACACAGATATTTACATTACAATTCATATCAGTAGCAAAATTATAATTGAGAAGTAGCAATGAAAAATATTGTTGGGGTCACCACAGCATGACTAACTATATCAAAGGGTCACAGCATTAGGAAGGTAGAGAGCCACTGCTCTAGGAACAAGGAAGGAGATTGGAGATCAGGATGAGTAAGTAGCTCACTATTCAGTGCAAGAAAGTCCACAGCGAGGACACCTTGGTGAGATGCTGTGGAGAAAGAGGAAGACTTCTTTTTTCAAAGATGTATGTATTTTTATTTATGTGTATGTGTGCATGTGTGCCACCCAGGGGAGGGAGGTATGTACAGGTGAATGCAGTGCCTTGGAGGCCAGAAGAGGGTGTTGAATTTCTTGGAGCTGGAGTTACAGGTAGTTGTTAGCAGCCTGGTGTGGATACTGGGAACTGAACTTGGATCCTCTGGAAGAATAACAAATATCACCAGCCCTAAGGAAAGACTTCTTGAAAGACATGATTGGTAATTATAATTCCAGGAAATGCTGTGTTAACCAGAGTAAGAGAGAACAGATTAAGTCCAAGAAGTGGGAGAAAACATAGTGCTTTAGAAGATTTAGAGTGGAAAATGCGTGTGTGGATAATTGGAAGATACATATACATATCTATCTGTCTCTCTGTATAACACACACACACACACGCACACACACACACACACACACACACACACACACACACACACACACACACACACACACACACACAGAGGCCAGAGGACAGCAGCTTGGGTTATGCAGCAGGGATATCTACCTTATTTTGGCCTGTAACTCACAAAATAGACTAGCGGCCAGCAAGTCCCAAGGTCCACCTGTCTTCATAGTCCTAGCTCTGTTATTTACCAATATGTGCCATCACACTCAACCCTTTCTCTTTCCTACATGAGGTCTTGGGGGATCAAACTCAAGTTTTCATGCTTGCAAAGTGAACACTTTTCTGCTTGAAGTAGCATGCCAGCCCAGGACATGATTTTATATAATATGAGGTACATTATGGTTTGAATAGAAAGTGTTTTCCCAGAAGGCTCACCTGTAAGAAGCAGACTTAGGTATCTTTTATAAGTGACTGAATCCTGAGGGGCTTGACTATGTGATGATTAGCTTTAATTGTCAAATTGATACAATCTAGAATTAACTGGGAAGAGTTTCAGTGAGGAATTGTCTACATTTGGTTGGCCTATAGGTGTGTCTATGGAGGTTTGTCTTAATTAAGTAAATTGTTGTCAAGATCCAGCCCACAGCTGGCGGCACCATTCCCTAGGTAGGAGGTTCTGAATTATATGAAAGTGGAGCAGTTGAGCTGAACATAAGAAACTGAGTACACCAGTGGTCATTCTCTCTCTGCCTTGACAGTGGATGTGATGTGGCTAACTATTTCAAGTCCCTAACACTTTGACTTCCCTTCAATAATGGACTAAAACCTGGAATTATAAGCTAAAATAAGCTCTTTCTTCCCTGAGATGCTTTTTTTTGTTGGAGTATTTTATCACGCCAACAAAAATGACATCAGCACAGACTTTACCAAGGAATTGATGAAGTCAGAATTTAATGCCACCACTGAGAGATGGTAGAGACTTAGGAAACAGAACCTGAGTTGAAGGAGGTGGGTCACTGCAAGCATGTCTTTAAGAGAATATCTGCTCTTCCCTCCCCTTGCTTTCTCTGCTCTCTTGAATCCCATAAGACGAGCAATCTGTTCTATCAAATGTCTTCACCAACACGACATTCGGCCTCATCTCAGGCTCAAAGCAATGGATCCTTTTAAACTTGAACGGAAATCACTCTGAAACCTTGAGCCAAAGCTAACCCTTCCCCTCTGTTCCTGTACTTTGTCACAGCAAGGAAAAAATGGTTTGTAACAGAGGAGGAGAATGATCAAATCTATCTTTCTGGGAGCCTCGTGTGTGTGTGTGTGTGTGTGTGTGTGTGTGTGTGTGTGTGTGTGTGTGTGTGTGTGTGTGTGTGTGAAAGAGAGAGAGAGAGAGAGAGAGAGAGAGAGAGAGAGAGAGAGAGAGAGAGAGAGAGAGAGAGAGAGAGAGATCAGGAAATACAGAATCAGGAGACGAGTATAGAAAGAACAGCATGGAGCTGTCTAGGTGAAATGTGATGACTGCCTAGAATTATGTGTCAGCTGTGGAACAAACCGATGAATGAGTTGGAGAAAAATATAGAAGGTCCAGTTGGCAGAATGATACAGATGACATGAGAAAGGGAGGAATATTCTGTGGCAATGTGGTCACTCAAGTCTGTGGTTTGTATGTTATGGTGGTGACATCCTTATTGAGACAGGAAGCCCAAGAAGATGAGAGGCTAAGATCTTAAGCTTGGTCTGACTTGAGGCATATGGTAGATACTATCTGTGACTCACTCACATACATCCCCTTTGACCAACCATTGAAGTTGCCTACAGACTGTGTACATGCAAAGTCCCTTCCACATCTCTCTGGCTGAGGTCATTCTTAGGACTCTACAGTGAATTTGGCTTTAGATATGCAACTGAAGGACAGTAACCCTAACAATGACACTCAACATTGAGGGATTAGAACTGATCAATATATATCCTAGTTTTCTTGTGCTTCCCTTATTCTGAGACATCTTCTACCCAGTCTCTAAGAATGTCTCCAGGGAGACAGAGCCCCGCTTGGTCAGTGACCTGACATTAACCCACTCTATGCTGGCTTTCCTTTCTCTCACTTCTCATCCATTAGAACGCTTTCTCTTGTAAACTGTTTGCACTTGGATTGTAATACTGAAGACTAAGACAAAGGTGCTTAGGATACCATTAAATGAAGGTTTCCCAACAAATATAGAATCTGAGATTCAGAAACAGAGATTTGGGCTGGAAGAATGGATGTAGAACTCATCGACAGATGGCTTTCTCCTTGGGGCTGTGTCTGTAAATGGTATTTCAAGAGTGTGTAGAGAAGGAAGCAAAGGGTTAAGATGGTGGTTCTCAACTTTCCTAATGCTGCAGCCCTTTAATACTGTTCCTCATGCTGTGTCCCCAACCATAAAATTGTTTTGTTGCTACTTCATAACTGTAGTTTTGCTATTATGAACTGTAATGTAAATATCTCATATGCAGGATATCTGATATATGATCCATGTAGGGGTCAAAGCCCACAGGTTGAGAACCCCTGGGTTAAAAATGATAGATCAGTGAATCAGAGTGCTTGGGAGTCTGGGTGCTTGCTGAGCAAGCATAAGGAATCAAGTTCAAATCCCAACACCCATAAAAAAAAAACTGAGTTTGACTGTGCACACACTTGTGACCCCAGCATTGTGAGGGATGGAGACTGGAGGATTGCTAGAACTTGCTGGCCCTAGGCTAGCTCCAGATTTAATGAGAGATCCTATCCAAAGGTTATAAGGCAGACAGTGTGACCAGAGGACATCTGATGGCCATGTGCATAAGGGGCACATATACACGAACATAAACACACACACACACACGCCACATGACACACCACATACAGAGAGAGAGAGAGAGAGAGAGAGAGAGAGAGAGAGAGAGAGAGAGAGAGAGAGAGAGAGAGAGAGAGAGAGAGAGAGAGAGAGAGAGAGAGAGAGAGAGAGAGAGAGCTCCATTTGAGGGTCACAGAAGTGAAGTGAGAGATAGGTAAAAAAAAATCATAGGGCAGAGGGAGAAATGGGCTGCATCCTCAGAGGCCTGGAAGCAGAGATCTTAGAAGTAGCTGTTGGATTCAGTTAGATACAAGGAAATCCTTAATGAACTTGGGGACCACAATTTGCGTAGACCATGAAGGGAAAGACAGCCGTGATGGATTAAGTCATAACTGAGAAAGTATGGGCAAGAGATGCCGACAATATTCTCAAGAAGGTACACCACAGCCATAAATGGGACATCTATATACCGCCCCCTTCACGGCCCACAGAACATCATGGAAGAGGGTGCGGAAAGACCGCAGGAGCTGCAGGGTGGGGAGGAGAGCTGTGAAATGCTGCCTTCTGCACATGACATGGCTGTTGTTCTCAACCTCTCCCCAGCAGCTGTGGAGCTGCACAAGACAGGCCACGAAAGACAAGAAAGTGGAAGGACATTGAGAAGAAGAGAGTCAGCAGGAACGGGATGGGATGAGGGGGGAGGATGGGGTAAAACCAACCACAATACATCGTGTATGTGGATCAAACTATGAAAAGAAATGGCAGGCGACAAGGAGGCTCAGTTGGTAAAGGTGCTTGTTGCCAGCCTGATTGCAGACCCTGGGACCCACATGGTGGAAGGAGAGAACCACTTTCCACAAGTTGTCTTCTGGTCTCTACACACATACTATGCCACGTGTGCATGTGCATACCCAAACCACACACACACACACACACACACACACACACACACACACACACGCACACACACGCACGCACGCACACACACACACATACTCATACACTCACTCACACGCACGCATGCACACACGTGTGTGCACACACACACTAAATAAATGTAATTTTTAAATTAAAAGAAAAATCAGTGCAAAGGCTTAACTTATCCTACTCCATTCCCAAAACTTCCATGACATCTGAACTAAATACCCAGGATCCCTTCCCTGAAGACTAACATCTTTTTTTTTTCTTTTATGTATATAGAAGAAGTACTGCCCCATGGCTAAAAACCATAGGCTATGAGTCAATTAGAACAACAAAGCCTAGCATGGTCAATTAGTTACAAGACTGTGAGCAACTATCTGAACTGTTGGCTCCTCTGTATTCACTGCTTCTGTGTTGGTGTGCTGGGGACGGGGCCTGGGCCCTGGGGACTTGGCACATGCTAGGCACACACTCTACCACTGAACAACAAACACCCTTCTTCATGCCTCTGTAAACTGAGATAGTGATTGCTGCATGATGTGGCTTAGATAATGTGTAATGTCCTTCATTCCAAAGCCCATGCAAGGCCACCAAGCAGCAACTAGACTGTCCAATCTTGAAGACAGCTCTCCTGCCTTGCCCCTGAGTACTCAGTGTTCACACTGACAATTACGGATACCTTCATACATTTTCTTTCTTTCTTATGTTTCCCCCTTTCCTTACTCCCCCTTTCTCCACTCCCTCCCTTCCTTCATCCTCCTTTCCCTTCTTTGTTCTTTCTTTACTCCCTCCTTTTACTCCTTCCTTCCTTCCTTCCCTCCCCCCTCCCTCCTTTCTTTCTTCTTTCAGATGGGATTTCATGTAGATTGGGTTGGTCTCAAACTCTGTAGCCTTGAACTCATGGTCCTCTTGCCATTCCCAGGCCATCTTTTTTTGAAGTCAGTTCATTAGCAAAACTTTAATCCCATCAGAAAACTTAACTTCCTCATTCTGTGAAACACAACATATCCATGGGTTCTGATGACTTATGAATACCCCCCAATAGCTCTATTTTGTTTGTTTGTTTTGCTTTGTTCTTGTGGTATCAGGGATTGAACTTAGGGCCTTATGCACACTAGGCAAGGGCTCTGCCACTAAGACACACCCCAGACCCTACAGCTCCATGTTGAATTCTGTCATTCCTGTGTTGTGTTAAACTCTTCGAAGACAAACAGTGCTCACTTTTGTGATGGTCTTCTATATAATGAATAAACTACATCTGGCCAGAGAGCATTAAGAAAGATTTTTTTAATTCATAATTTATATAAGAAACCCCAAACTCCAAACTTTCAAACCAAATAGTAAATATATTATATAGTAAGACAAATAAATATTCAGAGGACGTTTCCTGCAGTCTTCCTAGAAATGACAAGACCATAGTTGGAGCACAAAGAGGCAATCAATATTAAACGCCAGTGGAAGGCACAGCTGCCTGAAGGCTCCAGCACACAGATCTTTACAGATGCTCCTTCTTCAGATAAGCCTAGCTCTGGAGGGTCTTTCCTGGTGCTGTGCCTATAAAGCTTTAACAAGCTCTCCTCCACTCTGACTGGCAAGGAAAGCAGTAGGTAAGGGTGCGTTGCTGCACAAACGTTGAGACCCCAAGTTCAAATCCCAGACACCCATATAAACAGCCAGACATGGCCCAATGTATCTGTAACCCCAGCCCCAGAACTGTGGAGGCTCAAAACAAGAGGATAGATGGGCCTTGCTGGCTCTATTTTCAGTGGGAGACCCTGTCTCAAGAGAATAAGGGTTATGAGAGTTAGTTTTAATTATCAAGTTGGCACAATGTAGAATCACCTGGGAAGGGAGACTTAATGAAGGATTCTCTAGATTAGTTTGGCTTTGTGAGCATGTCTGTGGGGGATTGTTTTGATTAGTGGGAAGACCCACCTACCGTGGGTGGCTCCATTCCTTAGGCAGGGGATCATGAACTGCATGAGTGAGAAAGTCAACTGAAAACAGGCATCCGTGCAGCCATTGCTCTCTTTTCCTGATTGTGGATGTCATGTGAGCAGCTCCCTCAAGCTCCTGCCACCGTGATTTCCCCGCTGTGATGGACTGCCATCGGGAACTGTGAGCTAAAATAAACCCTTTCTCCCCTGAGGTGCTTTTGTCAGAGTGTGTTATAACAACAGGAAACAAACTCAGATAATGGTGATAGAGAGGGATACCCAAAGTCTTCCTCTGGCCTCTGAACAGGCATACCTCCTCCCCCCACACAAACACACATACAAACACATACTTACAGCACATACACCACAAACTCTCACAGAGTAGAACTATAAAATAAATAAAGAGAACTCTAGACTCAGCACCTCACCAACCGTCGATGAGTCAAGGGTGGTACCTTACACCAGGCCACCTGAAGGCTGCTGAGATGACTACCAGCTACCACTAGCCTGAAATACACTTCTGAAGTCAGCGCCTCTAAGCTGCACTACCAGATAAGTCATGAACAGATCTTTGGTAACCAGTTTTCCAGAATGATTGGCCCGTTGCCTAAGAACTAAAGAGCATGGACACTGGTAGGATAGCAAGTGGGGGTCCCCAAAGCTAGAACAAAGCAATGGGGGAACATTTTTGTAGCATCAGGCATGTCTAACCTTTTGAGATTGTGAAATGATGTCATCTGCACAGCTTACACTTTAGATAATTCAGTTACACACACACACACACACACACACATTGAAGTAAGTTTATGATTTTGTGTGGGGACACATTCACAGCTACCCAAGTCATACCTGAACCCTTCCACTTTTTTCCTTTTCAAATAAAGTAACGTGGCACAAACGGCCTATTGAATGAAAATAGCTTTCATTTCCTATACATTTGTGTGAATCATTAACCAGGATCTAGGCGCATTAGATGGTGGCCCGGTTCGCTTTCTGTTGTTGTGATAAAATAATGGCCAAAACCAACGTGGAGGGGAAAGAGTCTATCTTTAGATGGCTTACAAGTTATAGTCCATCATTGAGGGAAGTCAAGACAGAAATTTAATGCAGGATCTTAAAGCAGAACCCATGGAGGAGCACTGCTTACTGGCTTGCTGCCTGCTCACATTCAGCTATCCTTCCTATCCTCCCCAAGTCCACTTGCCTAGGCCTACTGCCCACAGTGGGCTGGGCCCCCCTATGCCCTCTGGATATGGAAGACAGTTGTTTGGCTTGAACTGTTTGGGGGGTACCCAGGCAGGGGGATCGGGATCTGTTCCTGGTGCATGGGCAGGCTTCTGGGAATCTGGTGCCTGTGGTGTGATGCCTTGCACAGCCTTGGTGCAGTGGGAAGGGGCTTGGGCCTGCCTAGGCTCAGTGTGCTGGGCTCTGCTGACTCCTCATGGGAGACCTTGATTTGGGAGATGTGAGGATGTGGGGTGGCTTGGGAGGGGGGCGCGGGGATCTGTGGGTAGTATGTAGAGTGAGTAGAACATTTCTTTTTTTTTTTTTTTTTGGTTTTTTTCGAGACAGGGTTTCTCTGTGTAGCTTTGCACCTTTCCTGGAGCTCACTTGGTAGCCCAGGCTGGCCTCGAACTCACAGAGATCCGCCTGCCTCTGCCTCCCAAGTGCTGGGATTAAAGGTGTGCGCCACCACACCCGGCAAACATTTCTTAATAAAGAAAAAGGAAAAAAGAAAATGCCCACACTCCCATGAGCCAATCCCATGGTGGCAGCTTCTCAAATGAGGTTTCCTCTTCGCAGGTGTGTCAAGCTGACAACTGTGACAGATGAGTACCTGTTAATACAGTCACCACAGATGCTTCTGGGACCAGAGAGGTTCATAACTGTCTTAGGGTTATCATGGCTGTGATGAAACACCAAAGCAACTGGGAAAGAGTTTGTTCAGCTTACACTTCCACATCACTGTTCATCACTAAAGGAAGTCAGAACAGGAACTCACACAGGGCAGGAACCTGGAGGCAGGAGCTGAGGCAGAGGCTGTGGAGGGATGCTGCTTCCTGGCTTGCTCCTCACGGCTTGCTCAGCCTGCTTTCTTATAGAACCCAGGACCACCAACCCAAGAGTAGCCCCACCCACCATGGGCCAGGCCCTCCCACATTAATTAATTATGAAGTTAAGAAAATGCTTTACAGCTGGATATTACGAAGGCATTTTCTCAGTTGAGGTTTGTTCCTTTCAGATGACTCTAGCTTGTGTTGAGTTGATATAAAACTAGTTAGCACAGTTACCAATGTAAGGTCTCACGTCTAATACATTTTTTTCCAGCCAGGATTCATTACAGCAGGGTTTATTTATTTGGTGTGCACATATGTGGAGGTCAGAGGACAGCCTGCAAGAGTCAGCTTTCTTCTTCTATTTGTGGGTTCTGGGGATCTAACATGGGTAATCGGGCTTGGCTGCAGTCACCTTTGGCCACTGAGGCTTCTGGCTGGCCCCAAGCTATATTCAAATGCCATGCTTCTGACTCCAGAGCCCTTCCCTCCCTGCAGGAGTGTTTCACAATCGTCTTATTCTGTTTTGACACAAGGTCACTCTGCAACTGTGGCTAGCCTTCAGTCAAGTGTGTAGATCAGGCTGGCCTCGTACTTGTAACAGTTGTCCTGACTCTGACTCCCAAGTGCTGAGACTATGTACACCATCAGCCCTTTCTACCAGATGGCTTCTTCCCCAGAGCAGGGTTCAGCTGACCAGCCCACCTGACTCGATGGCAAATGGCTTTTTTTCTAGGGTTATTTGAGATAGTCTAGACAAGTGCACAATCACCCTCCTCCTCCTCCTCCTCCTCCTCCTCCTCCTCCTCCTCCCCCTCCTCCTCCTTCTCAGACTATTCATTAATGCCTTTGAGGGAAATTAATGAATGAGAGGTAATAGGTTTGCTTTTTTCCAGGTCTCGGGGATACAGTTGATTCTTTAGACCAGATGTAGAGAGAATGTAAGTTTTCAAGTCAAGTCAGTTTAAACAGCAACCTATGTAGCCCAGACTGATCCTCCTGCCTCCATTTCCCAAATGCAAGGATTACAGGTGTGCACCACCACTCCAGTGGCTGAGGATGGAACCCACAGCTTTCTGCATGCTCGGCTGCATCCTATCTTACCTCCCCAGCCTAAGCTATTTATATAATGTCGTCATCAGGCATAAAGATGTCATGTTGTTCCATACCTGTCTCCAAGAAGGCCTGTTGGACCTGATTTTCCTCTCCACTTGGAGAGACGCGCAGTTGTTACACCACCATGGGAAAGCAGCTTGGACTGGAATTGCTTTTCTGGATCGGAGGCTGCTGTAGGACCTCAGGTCTCCACCTATACTGCATCAGCCTCATGCCAACACATACACTGTGCTGTGAAAATAACCCTGAAAGGGTTTCACTGGGTGTGTCGGGACCATGAGCTGGCATCTAGCTGGCTTGTGCTTTCTGTCACATGGGAGACATGGACTGTGTCCCACTGTATTCCTGCAAGGATGAGGCTAGAATTAGCTCCCCTCTCTCCCCCTTCCCCCTCTCTCTTCTTTTTTTTTTTCTTTCTTTTCCTTCCTTCTTTCAGTCTTCTTCCTGCTCCTCCTCTGTTTTGAGACAAAGCCTTAGTACATAGCCCATGCCGGCCTTGAACTCAAGGCGGTCTTCCTGCATCAACCTCTGAGTGCTGGGATTACAGGCATGCTCCGCTGGACCCAGGAAAACGTGTTCTTTTGGAAGAAGCATATGGAGTGTATGGGCTTACTGAATATATATATATATATATATATATATATATATATATATATATATATATATATATATATCCAATATTCTATATCAGCAATCTTAACTTCTTGAGAATTACTTTTCAAATTAAGATACAATTAATACATGTCAGGGTTTGCATAGGGTTTATCTCCTCTCAAGAGAAATTTGAAATTCAGTCCCCACTGAATTTCTGAGATACTCAGAGGTGGAGCCCTTTAAGAGAGAATGAAGAGCAAAGCACCTCGATAGTTTTGATCCTCTTCCTCTCTCCTGCCTTCTCCTGGTTTTCTTTTCCAGCTACGAAAGTTATATGTGGAGCTTTAGAGATGGCTGTTAGAATTGAAATTTGAAGACACACCTTTCTGAATCCAAATTCTTTCTTTGTAATGAATCTCAAAGATTTCTTGCCATATTTGTACACCAAAGTTAGATGATAATCTACATTCTATAAAGTAGAACAGGGATATATTGGCCTATCTGTACAATAATGAGTGGTCTGTTGGTTATCTTGAGAGAGGGTTTGCTAGGTTTCACATATGCCCTCTGACCTTGGCCACAAGCACCCTGACCTACCTGAGACTCCACCTCCAAGATGGTCATCAGCAGATACAGGCCCTCCATGTTTTCTCCAACACTCACTCGGGTCTTGGTATGATTTCATTAGCAACAGAAGCGACTAAATCAAATTTAAGAGGATCACATCCCCAAGTTTTATCAAAGTGTGGTGGTTTGAAAGAAAATGGCTCCCAAGGGGAGTGGCACTATTAGGAGGTGTGGGCTTGTTGGGGTAGGTGTGGCCTTTTTGGAGGAAGTGAGGAGGCAGACTTTGAGGTCTCTCATGTGCTCAAGGTATGTCCAGTGTCTCAGTTCACTTGCTGTTGCCTGAAAGTCAAGACGTAGGATACCTGTCTACTTCTCTAGCACCGTGTCTGCCTGCATGCCACCAGGTCACACTATGATGATAATGGACTAAACCTCTGAAAATGTAAGCCACCCCAATGCAATGTTTTTCCTTTATAAGAGTTGCTGTGGTCATGGTGTCTCTTCACAGCAACAGAAACTCAAACAATGACACAGAGGAAGAAATTAACTTTGACATTGCCCTCACTCGACAGAAGGGTAACTGTTGGGCTAGTGAGATGACTGAGAAGATAAAAGCACTGACCACGAAGCCCAGTGCTCTGAGTTCAAGCCTCAGGCCCCACAAGGTGGAAGGAGAAAACCGGCTCCCACAAACTGACTTCAATGTAAGTGACTTGGCACATGCCCTGTCTCCATACCAATAATTAAATATAATAAAAATTACAAAAGATAACCCTTAAGAGATGCAGCGTGGCAAATCTCTATTCCTCACACTGGGGGGGGGGGGTGCTGAGGCAGGAGGATTGCAAGTTTGAGGCCACCCTGGGCTAACAGGGAGACAGTGACTCTGGAAAAGATAACCTTCAAGATGGAAGCGGATTTCTGAACATATCACATTTGTCTGAGTTTCTCCAATTTCCTGTCCATGGTTTTGCCTTTGGAAGAAAAATTCACATCCTATCTATATTTGGGGAGTTGTTCAGCACAAGTTCCCATTCCATCTGCTTACACTCATGTCATGAACAAATGTTCACTTTTTCCTACCGATTTTGGATAATCTCTCTAACCCACTTCGATGTCTTTCATTTTATTTATTTTTCAGACAGGTAATACCTGCATGGTACACAAAAAACACATGCATATATATAAATTCCCAGACACACATATATACATGCATACTTAGATACACACATACACATACCACACATACATAAACTTATACATACATTTATACATACCACACACAGGCAAGCATGCACTCATGAGCATACTACACACATTACATATACATATACACACCAAACATACTCACTACACACGCACATGTATAAGCACACACACACATACTCCAGTCAAAAAGTATACCAGGGAAAGGCCTTGTCTCCAAGAAATTTAGTCTCTTCTCTTAAAGCCACAGTTTTCCCAACATTCTTCAGAGCTAATCTATATTTGCAAAGATGTATGCACAGCACCACATAACGCTATATATATACAAACTTACCTAGAAGTATATAAATATATATGTACCTATAAAATAAAAATAGATGCCTTTAAAATAAATGCACATACAAGCACATTCAGGCATTTTTTTGTGTACATGCTTGTGTGTTTGTGTGTGGGGGGGGGTATGCAGGTACATGTGCACATGTGTGGGAGGCCAGATATCGACACTGGGTATTTTCCTCAGTTGTTCCTTTTTTTTTTTTTTAAGACGGGGTCTCTCACTGAATTGGGTCTTTCCCATGTAGTTAGGCTGTCTGGCCAGTGAGGCCCCAGGCACTGTCCTGTCTCCACTTCTCCAGTGCCATGCCTGGCTTTATTTCACATGGGCACTAGCAACTGAGCTTAGGTCTTCACGCTTTCGAGCCAAGCCTTTACCAACTGAGCCATCTTCCCAGGGTTGGGGAGATTTCTCTGAGAAAACATGCAACATTTTATAAATACAAGTTGGATCTACAGTTTTGGACAAATCTGTCTGAACAAGAGGTGAAAATGTAAGTCTCATTAGTTTTCTGGTAAAGCCCCTGCCCTCAGTGTCCTTTGGCCTAAAGAAAGGCAGGGCAGGGCGTCCTCATGAGCTGTGAACATGGCAGTGTGCACTGGAACTTACCGAGGGAGCGGGACTCTGAAGTAGAGCTCGGATCCAGGGATCCTACTATAAAGCCTGGCACAGGAGGATGAGCAGAACCTGACTGAGCCCCAGTGACACGCTCACCAAGGCTGGCTTGGGGGCCCAGGGAATTCAGAAGTGATCCTTTGTTAAATACCAGGACAGAAGGGACGCTGGGGCTGTCTTTAAAATTTTTTTAAGATTTAAAAATTTTTATTTGTATGAGTCTTTTACCTTTATGTATGTCTATTCACCATGTGCACGCATGCCTAGTGTCCAAGAAGGCCGGAAAACGGCCCCAGGGGCCCTGAAACTGGCTTTACATTATAAGCTGCCAGTGGGTGCTAGAATCTGAACCCAGGTCCCCTGCAAGATCAATGCATTCTCTTAACCACTGAGCTGTCTTTCCAGCCACTAATATTCTTCTTATTGTATATGTTTATCTGCTTATTTATTCATTCATGTATGGGGGGGGCACATGTAGAAGCCAAAAGACAATTTGCAGGAGACAATTATCTTCTTTCATTAAGTGGCTCCTGGGGATCAAAGTCAGGTCAATCTTGGCGACACTTTTACCTGCAGAGTCATTTTTACCATCCCCACCGGGGCTCCGTTTTTTTACTCAGCCTTAGAATGTTACCCCAAGAAAGGAGGTACCAGACAGTCCCAGTTAACTTTCACTCCACTTGATACAGCCTGGAATCATCTGGCATTCCAATGAAAGGATTGTCAGATCCTATTGGCCTGTGGGTATAGTCTGTCTCAGATTGTCATGATTGTTAATTGATGTAGGAAGGCCTATACCGACGCGGGCAGCGCCATTCCCTAGGCAGGTGGTCCTAGGCCATATAAAAGCACTAGCCAAGCATGAGCCCAGCCCACTGGGAGTGGTGCCATCATCCCTGGGCAGGAGGACCTGGGCTGTATAAGAAAGGAATCTGAACTGGAGCCTGGGAGCAAGGCAGTAAGCAGCGCCTTCATGGTCTCTGCTTGGATTTCCATTTTGCATTCCCGACCTGACTTTCTGAGATGACGCACTATAACCTGGAATATGAAATGAGCCCTGTTCTTCAAGATGTTTTCAGTCATGGTATTTATCGCAGCAGCAGAGAACACACCAGAACAGCAGGCGACCGTCACGGCAGATCTGAATAGAGCTGGCATTCTTGCCTCTCAGCTGGCTCAAGGCTCCAGGCCACAGAGCTAAGAGAACGGTGGCATTCAGTCTGCAGATCAGTTTGCACCTCCATTGCTTCACAAACACTTTTCCTTCCCTTCTGACCTCTGCTTTTCCTACACTTCACCAAGGCTCGGGCTCATCCGTTGGAAGTGAATTTTTCGACCAGTGACAGGTACAGACAACCCAGATGCCATCTTTGTCACCAAGAAAGGGAAAGGTGACTGTGTCCACCTCGGTGATGTGAGAGTTCAGAAGTCTACAACAGGCTTGAGCCTGAGCCTCAGTGGCTCAGGTCCCGAAAAAAGTCAAATTGGACTGAGAAGATGAGGTAGGTGTATGCTGCCAGACACAGCGGTTCCAGCTGTCTTCCCCAGCTCTCGACTGGGAAATTCTGAGCCTGCCTTTGTTCCTTGTAGCTAGAGTTTTCCTGCCTGGCCCACAGTCAGGACAAATCTCTGTCACCTGCCAGTCCCACAGCCGCTCAGACCCAACCAAGTAAACACAGAGGCTTATATTGCTTACAAACTGTATGGCCGTGGCAGGCTTCTTGCTAACTGTTCTTATAGCTTAAATTAATCCGTTTCCACAAATCTATATCTTGCCACGTGGCTCATGCCTTACCGGCATCTTCACATGCTGCTTGTCATAGTGGCGGCTGGCAGTGTCTCCTCCCACCTTCCTGTTCTCTCAATTCTCCTCTCTGTTAGTCCTGCCTATACTTCCTGCCTGGCCATTGGCCAATCAGTGTTTTATTTATTGACCAATCAGAGCAATTTGACATATAGACCATCCCACAGCAATTTCTTCTTTGTTTTGTATTTTGTTTTGTTTTGTTTTGTTTGAGACGGGTTTTTCTGTGTAGCTTTGCACCTTTCCTGGAACTCACTCTGTAGCCCAGGCTGGCCTCGAACTCACAGAGATCCATCTACCTCTGCCTCCCAAGTACTGGGATTAGAGGTGTGTGCCGCCAACACCCGGCCGTTTTGTATTTTTTTTAAGATTTTATTTATTTATTATGTATACAGTATTCTGTTTGTATGTATGTCTGCACACCAGAAGAGGGCACCAGATCTCATTACAGATGGTTGCAAGCCACCATGTGGTTGCTGGGAATTGAACTCAGGACCTCTGGAAGAGCAGTCAGTGTCCTAAACCGCTGAGCCATCTCTCCATCCCCGCGCCCCCCCCCCCGTTTTGTATTTTTAATGCATGTGTACACATGTATCTTGATCACACTCAGTTGCCACTGATCACCCTAAACCCTCCTAGATCCATTTCCCATCCCATTCCCAACACTGTATCCTTTTTTTTTTTTTAAATCTAATCCCCCGCCCCATCCCCAAGTTCAGTTTGTGCCGCCCACATGCTCACTGATGTAGGGCCATGCACAGGAGAATGGACAACCTACCATGGGCCATGTCCTTATAGAAAACTAACTCTCCCGCCCCACGAAGCCATCAACTATCAATAGCTCCTCAGACAGGAGCGAGGCCACTCCTCCTTCCGAGCTTTGACTGGTTTACGGTGCGCAGGTTTTGTGCCGGCCACCTCAGCTCCTTGTGTGCGCAATCTTTCCTTGTCCTGAAGACACTGTTTCATGCTGATCCTCCCTGACCTCCGGCTCTTCCTGTCTCTCCTCCCCCTCCTCACTGATGGTCCCTGAGCCTCAGAGGTAGGAGGTGTGGTAGAGCTGTCCCATCCACAGCTGCACACTCCACGGACATTTATTCCCTGCCCTGAGTTTCTGTACTAACCACCATCCACTGCACAAAGAAAGTCCTCGGATGAGGTGTGAGAACTATACTAATCCACAAGTGTAGGAACACAAATTTAGACCTTCCAGCTGGCATGGATTCTTGGCAGATTTATAGTACCATTGCGTCTTTTATAATAAAATGATGTATATTCTTTGTTCTGGTTTAAAGCAGTATACCGAATCAACAGTATTAACATGAGTTCTACCTGACAAAGCTGTTGCCGCCCTGAATTGTGAGCAATGTGGCTACCCAGAATAGCTCTGACTGTTTTTCCTGTGTCTTTCCCTAGCAAGCTACAAATGGATAGAAGTGTTCCGGTGGTGTGTGGAGCTCTGCCGTGAGCACGGGTTCAGAATTGTTCCTGTCGTTCATATCAGCTCAAGACAGCCATATACACTCAGCTAGGATGAAGCCACTTTTGTCCTGACCCATATGTATGTCCCCCACTTTTTGCCTAAAATTGTGGGGATCCAACTGGGACTTCTTGATACCGAGGAATACCCTTCCATCAGTAAGTCCTCTTATAAATTGTACTCCATGAAAGAGAGACAGACAGGAAAGTGTAGCTAAAAAGTCTGAATCAAACCTGTATAAGACCTGCATGAGATTTGCCCTGTCAACATCTGGCCATGGAAGAGGGAGGGGCCCACAAAGACCCACCCTCCCTGCAGATCCATAGGCAGCTAATGGTTGCTGGGAGAGGGGGGAGACATTTCCTTTAGTGGTGGATCCTCTGGTAAGTTGCCCTGTATGATGATATTTTATTTGTGCTGAAATGTGATTTTATTTGTATGTTAATAAGTAAAGTTGCCTGGGGATCAGAAGTTATAGCCATTAAGCAGAAGTCTGGCAGTGGTAGCACCCTTAATCTGATCACATGGCAGCCAGAGTCTGTGTGTTCAAGGACACAGCCAGCATGGAGACACACACCTTTAATCCAAGTACCAACCATAGAGACCCGGAGGTCTGTATAGACAGGTAATGACAAGAAAGTCATGTGGTTGGGTTTAGAGCCAATGAGAAGGCACTACAGAGGCAATAAAAATACAGACACACAGGGAAGTAGGTCTCTTTCTCAGGGGAAGGACAGCATCGGTAAGAAGGTGGTCTTAGTTCTTGGCTACTGCTCTCTGATCTCTGGGCTTTTAACTCTGCATTTGCCTCTGTGTTTCTTATTTAATAAGACCATTGAGAATTACATCTACAACCCTACTACAGTAAATAACTCTACTACAACTCACTGGGTCATAAAAAGAGAAAGAAAAGAAAAGGAAGGACTAACCTGGAAAGAGAAAGGAGATCAGTGGTCAGAAGATAAGAGAGGGTAATGAAAGTGAATGTGATCAAAATGCATTAGACACAAATATGAAATGCATTATGTAATACAATATGAAAAGAGTGTTTATTGCTCTATCAGAGGACCAGGGTTTAAGTTATAAACCAATATCAGACAGCTCACAAATGTCTGGAATTCCAGACTCAGGAGATCTGACACTCCTTTCTGGGTTCCACAGGTACCTGCACACACACACACACACACACACACACACACACACACACACAAGAACATACATATGTACACTCACTAAATTGAAACAAATCTTTTAAAAATGTTATAATGAAACCTATTACTAGCTATCATTAATATATGCTGATAAAAATCATAATTTTAAATGGCTGAATTAATTAGACGGAGACTGAGGGGAACAAGAGGCAGTGGTAATACGTATGTCCCGGGCCTGAATAACTGGCAGGACAGTTTGTGTGAGTGCCAGCAATCGAGAGGTTGGTTCTAGAGCAATTAAGCCCAAAGAAATAATAGCAACAGGAAGGCCACTGAGCAAGTCTGACTGCTGCCATGCACCTCGGCTGTGATCTCTGCATGCCAACGTGATGGATGACTCTCAATTATCCTGACGTTAGATACACAGCAGTCAGGGACAAGAGGACAGGAAGCAGAGCCCTAGAAACCACATTTCAAAAATAATACTGGTGTGGTGGTGCATGCGTATAACCCCAGCAGAGGGGAAGCAGAGAGAGAGATGGATCCCTGGGCTCACTGGCCAGCCAGTGTGGCCTAACCAGTGAGATCCAGGCCAAGGAGAGGCCCTATTTCAAAAAAACAATGTGGGAGATTCCTGAGAAATGACAGCTGAGGTTGTCCCTGTGGCCTACACATACACGTGTGCGCACGCACACGCACACGCACACGCACGTACAACATTGTTCTTGCTGACTGGAAAGTATTTGACCTCTCACACAGGTTTGCTGAACACCTTCATGGGCTTAGTTACAGTTTAACTATCAAATGCACTGGCCTCCTGCTGCTGCTCCCAGTCAGGAGCCAAGAGAACTAGTCAGGTCAGAAACAGCAGGAGGTCAATGGATTGGGAGAGTGTTACAGAGCTAAGCGGCTGGAAGGGCTGTTAGAGGACAAAGTCTTAGCCATCGTTCAGGAAGTATTTACTGCATGCCGGTTCCTCCTCATCATTCAGGAAGTATTTACTGCATGCTGGTTCCTCCTGTTGGACCGCACACCTGGTCCTCCTCAGGGTCTGTCATGAGAGCAGAGGCCAGTGCCGTGAAGGAAACAGTCACTTCCTGGAAGGGCTGAGCCTTTGATAGGTGTTTGAGAAAGAAAGCAATCATGTCAGCATAAACTAGGAACAACGGACTCCAGTGAGCAGAGGGAGGGATGGTAAAGCTAGTGTTGGCCACGTTAACATTGGAACGCTAAACTGTAATGTGGAAAACCTAGGAAGGGAGGTTAAGAGAGAAGTTAAAGCCACAGAGTGTTATGTTACCAGCATAAAGCTGAGGAGGTACACAGGGTTATTTCTAAGGGCAGCAGAGAGAGCCTGGTGAAGCTCTGGTCATACATATCTATAGCTATCTATCTGTGTATACATGTATATATCTATATATCTATATGTATAGATATGTATATCTATATGTATAGATACTCATATGTACTCTCTATATGTATAGATACTCATAAATAGATATAGATATACAACGATATATAATATATAACAGAAAATACATAATGCAAAATAACTAAATCAGAAAAAGGCTAAAAAAAATCAGAGTTCAGTTTTGTCTTACACATTTCTCAGTACGGAAAGGCTGGTGAGATGCCTCTGTGGGTAAAGGGGCTTGCTGCCAAGTCTGAGTTCGATCCCAAGGACCCACAGGGTAAAAGGAGAGAACCGGTTCCTTCAGGTGTCCACTGACTCCCTCACACGTGACACACACACACACACACACACACACACACACACACACACACACACGCGCACGCTCTGTCATTATCATCATAATAATAAGAATAATTAATTGAATCAAATGATAATTCTCTGTAAGGAATATTCCACCCAAAATGTTGATATGTAGCTTGTGTTGTTCCTTATTTCTCAATATTGATCCTTAAAATTTCAGATAAGATTTCTAAATGTATGAGGTTACATCAGTAATAGTACACATATATTGTACATGTGTGTGTGTGCACACACATTGGAATGTACCTATGTACATATGTCTGTAGGATTTTGTTTGTTCATTGTGTTATCCATGCAGTTTAGAGGAATCTCTTTTAACGACACAGATACTCTGCCTGTCTGGAGTCAATACTTGAAAGTGGTGGAAGGGGTAATGGAGAGATGGCTAAGCAGTTGAAAGCACTTGCTGCTCTTACTGGGAACTTGGGATCAGATCCTTGGAGCCCACACACAGCCAGATGTGGCAGCCCATGTCTGTAATCCCAGCACTTCTACAGGAAGACAGGAAGTGAAGACAGAGCCCCTGGAAGCTCAAGTCCAGTGTATGCAGCAGCCAGCGACAGAGCGGAAGTTGAGGACAGACATCTTTGACCTCTACCACGTGTACCATAACACACACATGCCTTGAACTCACTCACACACATGAACACCCACACAAAGATTAAAGAAAAAAGAATGGCAAGATGTTATGACCATTAAAATAGTGAAGAACTTACAAAGTATGTAGGACAGTGTCTCAATAATCATTGAATATATGCTGTTATCACGACCAGTGAGGAAGTAGTTAAAGGGGCATGCCGGGGTTCGAGGTGAGAAACCAGCCTTCTGTTGAGCCTCATTATGCATGAATTGTTTTGTAAGTTATTTTAAGTCCCGGGTCACAGGACTCTTTCTAGCATTAACAGAGGGTACCTTTCTCCTCCTCATCATCCTTCTTCTCTGCTTCCTCTTCCTTGTGGTTGTTGCTGTTGTCAGAGTCTTGGCTAACCGAGAATTCATTGTGTGGCCCATGCTGGCTTTGCAATTGATATCGCAGTCTCAGTCTCCCAAGTGCTGAGATTTATAAGGATGAGTTTCCACATCTGGATTGTTTTTTTTTTTTTTTTTAAATCATACATTCTATTGTGGATGGGGATATAACTTGGCTGATAAGTACTTGAGGCTCTGTGTTCCATATCTGTGTTCAGATACCCTAGGCATCCTAGTTAGGGTTACATAGTAATATAATGAAACACCATGACCAAAAGCAACTCGAGAAGGTGAGAATTTATTTGGCTTGCATACACATTGAGGGAAGCCAAGGCAGGAACTCAGACTAGGCAGGAACCTGGATACAATGACTCATAGAGAAGCCATGGAGGGGTGCTGCTTACTGGCTTGCTCCTCATGGCTTGCTCAGCCTGCTTTCTTATGGAACTCACGACCACCAGCTCAGGGATGTCACCACCCATTACGGGCTGGGCCCTCACCCATCAATAATTAATTAAGAAAATATCTGCCATGCTTGTTGGCAGTCCAGCCTAATGGAGGCATTTTCTCAATTGAGGTTCCTTCCTCTCAGATGACTACCTTGGGTCAAGTTCTCATAAAACTAGCCAGCACACCAGGCATGGTTACACACACATGAAATCTCTGCACCCAGGAGGTAGAGGCAGGAGGATCAGAAACTCAAAGTCATCCTTAGTGGCATGGCAGTTCCAGGCCAGCCTGGGCTACATTTGAGATCCTGTCTCAAAAGAAAGAAAATACATTTAAGGAGCAGAGCCCCGCATGAGGGCACACATAGTCAAAGTTTATTTGCTAGGACACAGTGAACACACCCATCATCTACAGCTACCTTTGGTTTGTTTTTGTGTCAAGCGCCGCTGAGTCTACGCACACAGCTTCCAGAGAGAGCTCGTGCTCCTGAAGCAGTACATTCACTGTCTGGACCTGTCCATCCTGCATACCTCCTTCTGTAGGTCCACTGACCTACATTTCTCTCTCCTTCCTTATGAATGCAGGGAGATAGATCGCAGATTCAGACGGAGCACAAGGAGACCCTTCAGAAGGAGCTAGAAACGCGGACAACACACACCTCCCTGGTTATTTTTCCTTGGCAGCATTACAGTGTACTGTTGTTAGGGTTCATGTTGGCGGTAGAAGCCAGGCTTTCCGCCATGAAAACGGCAGGAGAATGGAACTCTGGAGAAATGCGGCTGCTTTACAGAGTAACATTGACTTACAGAATGATCAGCACCTATCTGAGATGTGATTTATCATCCAATTAGTAAACAGACTGCTAAGCTACAGGTTTTCAGAAGCCTGTACTCTGTTTTTGGTGTGATGGGGGAAAGTAATTAACTTGATGGCGATTGGTGAACACCTGTGTTTCCAGCTTCGAGCTGCTGTGTGGAATTAAAACTGCAATCAGCGAGTTCTGTAGTGTCCCTTGTCTTGGTGGATCTGAGTGTGAGATTATGTGTGACTAACCCTCTCCCACAAGTCTGTGCAGGCTGAAGAATTTTCTTATTAAGGCTGGTATGCAATCTGTGTTTTAGCAAGAGCGCATGGGTGCTTGCAAGGAATCTTCCCAGGCGTGTTAATCCTGACTTATGATTATGTGTCTCTCTCGATGGGTCAGTATTGAAGTTCTCTCTCTCTCTCTCTCTCTCTCTTTCTCTCTCTCTCTCTCTCTCTCTCTCTCTCTCTCTCTCTCTCTCTCTCTCTCTCTCTCTCTCTGTGTGTGTGTGTGTGAAGGAAGGTTGTGGGTTTTTAAAGATGTATTTATTTGTGAGAATGTGTGAGCATTTGTGGGTGGGTATATGCATTTGTGTCTGTGTTCAGAGCCCGGAGGAAAGCATCAGGTATCCTTTTCTGTTCCTCCCTGCTCATTCCTCTGAGGTGGAATCTCTCCCCGAACCCGAGTTTACATTGTCTCTGCAGGGCTGGAAGCCAGCCAGCTCCAGAGTGAGGCTCCTGTCTCTGCCCCTAGGAGCTGGGGTGACAGGCAGACACTGAACATCTGGTTTGTTATGTGGCAGCTGGGATCTGGACTCCAATCTCCATGATTGCATAGAAAGCGCCCTTCACCACTGAGCGATCTCTCCAGCTCTCGGAGGTGTTATTTTAAGACCGTTGTAAGGGTAGCCATCTGTCAGTTTCAGATATGCCACAAACAAATGATAAGTTAGACTGAATTATGACGCCATTAATACACTTCACAGGAATAGAAAATGAGAAGAGAGAACTGTTTAAAAAAACAGCAGGTTTGATAGGCACTTCCACAGTCTTGCTTTCCGGAAACTCCATGTAAACGATTCAATGGAGGGATATTTTAGGGATTAAATGTCACAAAAAGAGAGCGCTATCTGGAAGCTGGAAAACACAATTGCATGGAAGTGGAGTAAGTAGCTCTGAGGGCACTGAATGCCACCAGGCTACAGAGAAAACTAAGAACTGACCTGATTTATAGAATGACCGACGACGACGACGACGACGACGACGACGACGACGACGATGACGACGGCCTAGAAACTAATAGTTGAAGTGCAGGGAAAGTGGGCGTGGACTATAGCAGGGGGCATGAAAGGCTCCCACTGGGCTTTCAAGGGACACTTAGAATATTGGGAGTGAGGAAGTTATTGGAAAGACTGTTAGCACTGTGGAATAGACAGATGGCAAGGGACAGCACGGCATGGACTCTGAGAAGAGTTAGACCTCACACAGGGTCCATGTGCCTGAAGCTAGAGTCCCAGAGACTGCAGAGGATGGGGGAGATTTCACAGTACAAGCTTGCAGCCAAGCTCTCTGACTCCCAGGCCAGTGGCAGGGAAGGGGATGTGCAGAATGTGCAGCCACCAATGTCCCCTTTGATGTCAATTTATATGCCCACGTGAGATCCTGGCACCTGGGAGTCTGTTAGCTACAGACTCAGACAGTTATCTCAGTACAGGCCCCTCAGAGGCACAGAGGTCCTGGTGCACACAGATCACTAGGGAGACCAAGAAAGTTACACACACAGGGCCCTCCTCTCAATGGAGGAGATAAAATACCTGTTTTCCTGCCTCAGAAGCCTGGGCGTGGATTTTGTTAATGACCTGAAGACCTTTTTGCTATCTGTGAAGGTAGACCTCACCCACCACCTTTTGCTATAGATGCAGACCTCACCCAAAGTCCCCAGGATGATTATCCCACACTCTTCCCTCCCTAGACCATTACCCATCCTTAGGGGAGATGTCACAGGTATGGCCTGCTGACCTCTATTCTATCTTAGTTAAGAGACCACACTAGATTCTAGGCCTCTGGGCTATAGAACCCACCCTCACGGTCACATCGTAAAGGAGTCTCTAAGCAGTCACACCTTAAGCTTTATTGTGCAGCTGGAATTGGAATGATTGTTACCTGGAAACCTTTTCCCAAATTGTACTGTTTTCAATATGCTGGCAATGAACCTCCTGGCATTAGATTCCCTGAAATCTGATCCAGGTTGATGAAGTCAGTCTGCACGGGGTTTTCACTCTAATAGCTCCGCCAATCACTGTCCGCATTGACACCTGTCAGGAGGGTCCCCACAGGGGCACGTCTAGTCTAGGGAGGCATGTCTGTGTTCATGACTGTGGAAGGGGAAAGGGGCTGCCTCCAAGCCTGGGCTGCCTCTGGATCCTAACCCTGCATCTTTAAGGAGCCTTCTGTAGAGAAAAGACAGATGCCCAGATGTCTTTCCTTGTCCTTAAGACACCCGGGGGGGGGGGGGATTGCTTTTTCTTAATTGGCAAAACAGTTGTGGTTTATTTTCAGAATGGGGGAAAGTGATATCTAGACACTAGAAAACCATCAAAATTGAGAGGACCATAGGAAAAAATAGCTTAAATTCATTTACACACTGAGCCGGGCAGTGGTGGTGCACACCTTTGATCCCAGCACTTGGGAGGCAGAGGCAGGTGGATCTCTGTGAGTTCTAGGCTAACCTGGTCTACAGAACAAGATCCAGGACAGGCACCAAAACTACACAGAGAAACCCTGTCTCGAAAACCAAAATAATAATAATAATAATAATAATAATAATAATAATAATAATAAATTCATTTACACAGATTCACACCTGAGAGAGTCCAGGCTGAGGTTTGGGCCCCTCTGCCTTTCCCATCTGTGGGCTCAGGATACCTTCACCCACGAGGTAAGACACTGAAGTATCATACCTCTCTGGAAAATATGACTTGAATGTGGTGGAGGATTCTGACGTTGGTTACTTCCCTATTCACCAGCCCACTCTGGTTCTTCTACTGTTGAGCTAACAGGCCTGGCTCATAAACCAAAGCCTCCTGTCTTGGTTCTAGGATGTCACTCTTTAAAAAAATTTTTCTCACATGCATGTAATGTCTATGGAGGCCAGAAAAGGACATCAGATCCCCTGGGACTACAGTTACAGATGACTGTGAGCCACCATGTGGGTACTGGGAATCAAACCTGGGTCCTTTGGAAGAGCAGCCAGTCTTAACTGCTGAGCCGTCTCTCCTGCTACTAAGAAATCACTCTTAAATATTATCAGAAAAAAAGACTTACAAGATACTTTCCCAAAGCCTTTATCTTGAAAGGACCAAGCAGACGCCATAACAGGCTGCTCAGTCTTCTCTCAGAGATCAGGCCTCACTTTCAGTTTCCTGAGACTTGAGCAAGCAGTTTCTTGGAGAGCCACGAACAAAAGCATTAGCTCCCTTTCTGCACGTACTCAGACTGCTCAAGGCAATTGTTTACTGTCTGGGACCCCCTCACCAACTTAGAGCTTTGTGTGCATGAGTCAAGGACAGAGCCTGGGCTCCTGAGTCATTCCCCACAGCAGTACGTGCCAGGCCAGCCAGCCTCCATGGCAGCTCAAGGACAAAGCCTGGGACTTGTCCAGGCCTGCCTCAAAATGGATAACTGTAATCCCCAAGAAACTGTAGCCAGTTAAAAGTTACTAGAATGATTGCCACTTTAATAAACCAATCCTGAGTCTGTTCCTATGTGTCTGTAGACCTCAGGCCCCGCCTTGCTTTAAATGCCCTGCCCGGTTGCTACTCAGAGTCTCTCCTGCTCTGCTGCTGCATCAGACAGATGGAGAATCTCAAGTTAACTTGTAATAGTAAAAAGACTCTTTGCTTTTGCATCAGATTTGGTCTCTTAGAGGTCTTTGGGAGGACTCTGGGTACAACAATCTAAATGATAATAAAGTTTTAAAAAAAAAGTTAGGGCTTCAGAATCAGCTCAGATGGTGAAGTGCTTGCCTTGAAAGCATGAGGATCTGAGTTCAGTCCCCAGGGCCCCGTGTACGAAGCCAGACTCAGTACTGTAAGCCCAGTGCTGCAAGATGATTGGCAGAGACCAGCAGATCCCCGGAAGCTAGAGGGCTAGCTAGTTGGCCCAGGACGGTAGAACTCCAGGTCAATGAGAGTTCCTATCTCAAACAAAAGGTACAAGGTGCTCACTGAGGACTGACACATGGGGCTGTCCTCTGACTGCCACAGAGGCACTGTGTACTTCTGTACCCACATGCCCCGCATCCACATTTTTAAATGTTAAATCAATGAAATGGGGCTGGGAATGTGGCTAAGATGGCTGAGTGCTTGGTTAGCATGCATAAAGCCCCAGGTTCCATCCTCAAGATTCCATCCTCAGCATGGCATAAATTAGGGATGGTGGCTCACCCTGTAATCTTAGCACTGGGGAAATGGCAGCAAGTGGATCAGAAGTTCAAGGTTATCCTCGGCTACATAGTGAGTTGAAGCCACTCTTGTCCATAAAATCTTGCTTTTTAAAAAAAATGCAGTAAGTAACAAAAATATGTACTATTATGAATTGGTACCTCTTTAGAAAAAAAAAATGGCAAGGGAGGACATAGCCTATAATTTTTTTCACAGAAAAAGGAAGACTGAACTATTTATAGCAGCTGCTTTGGTGATAGGAGCAGAGAGCTTGAGTGTCAGGGGTGAGCAAGCAGGAAGGCTGCTTGACCTTCCTGACTGTCTCAAGGTCTCCCTGCTGTGAAACTCTACACACAGCACACCCATGATTTCATCCCAGGGAAATGTGGGACATCCATCACGGCTCCTAAAGGGAGAAAACACAGGTTTTGAGCATATGTGTAGAATTTATAAATTACCTTCCAGAGTGAGTGTTCAGACTGTTATCAGCAAGGGCACAAATTCAAGGAAACTGGATCTGGAAAGGTTCGATCATAAACTGATAGCCTGAAAGATCTTGTGGATGGGGAGCAAATGGTTGTCTTACACTGTTCTGAACTTATTTGAGTTAACATTGAAGTCCAGAGACTTCACATAAGGGCTGGAGAGATGACTCAGCAGTTAGTAGCTCTTGCGGATGACTAATGAAATTTCCTTAGATGCCTGCCCTGCGGAGATTTCTCCCAGAGTCCAGGGGAGGAGGCTACAGCCGGCATGGGGGTAATCTGAGGGGTTCTCTGTTAAATCTATGTACACAAATCTATGTTAAATCTATATTAAATCTTGATTTATTCACTTTATTTTTCTGAGTCAGTTCTCTCTCTAATCAGCTTCTATTCTGCTCTCTCAGTTAGCTCCTTTCTTGCCTGATTTCTTTCTACAGTTATCTGCTGTCCCCTCTAAGTTCTATCTTAATTCTCTCATCTTAGTTCTGGCCCATCTTGGTCTTTCTCATCTTGTTCTTCCCCATCTGGCTCTTCCTCATCTTCCATCTCATTCTTCTAGGTCTCCATTTAGTTCTCCAGTCAAAATCCTCTCTTAGTCTCTGAGGTTTATAGCTATATATCCATGCAATACCAGTGCCCTAGCAAGTTCACATGGCTTGAATTCTTACAGGGTCATAAAGGCAGACAAGAATTTTCCTCAGGCAATGACAGTCAGGCTTTGTTTTACAACCCAAAAAGGGCGTGGTTAAAGGAGGAGGTCAACTCTGAGCTAAAATCAGCTAATATATCAGAAAAGGGGAATTTATGTGCTCAAACTACATTCCTAGAGGTAGTTAGGTAAATGTTAGAAGTCTATAATGTTAGTATAAATACCACTAAGTCTGTATAAGAAAGGAGGGTCTGAGCTTAATTTACCTTAATTCAGGAGATCATTTGGCCTTGGATGCTTGATAGGTATTTCAATAAAATGTTCTTGGAAGCATACATAGCAAACAAGAAAAGCATTGCAGGAATTGGCTAATATATATACAAAAGCTAAAATATCACCAACACTTCTTAAGCCATGACTTGACCTTCAGAAAAGTCCTTGCCCTTTCCAAGTAGTAGCTTTTGTGATAGTAGCTGAATTCCATTACACTTTCCTGCGGCTTGCAGCAGAGGACCCTAGTTTGGTCCCCAGCACTCACATTAGGTGGTTCACAATTACTTGTAAATTCCAGTTCCAGGGGCATCTAATGCCTTCTTTTCACTTCAATGGGTGCCCACACTCATATGCACGTACCCAGACACATAAAAGTAATTTAAGATGAAATAAATCATAGAAGGAGGGGGAGGGTAGGAGAGAGGAGGAAAGAAAACCAGAGACTTCACATAAAGAACTCCAGATGTCTGCCTATTTTTTGAGGCTCTGCAGGAGCTGGCCATGTGGTCCTGAGATTTGCCAGACCCAGCGAGCATGTGGATGTTTAGAAGTATGGAGCTTGGGTTGGGGGAGGGATGACTATGGTCCAGGTGTTTCTAACACCTTCCTGTGAGTCCTTGGTTCAGCTCAAGCTCATCCTGGTCGGGCTCACCCTGAAGGCATCTTAGTTAGTCTTTAGTTTGCAGCTCTCTCCTGAACCCACCTGAGCCAAAGCAATCATACCTAGTCACAGCAGATGGTCTCATATCTATGTCCTACGACATCCCTGTCCCAGTCTTACTGAGTGACAGGAAGGGAGGATTGAGGATTTGTTGCTAGACCAGAAGTTGAGACGTGTCCTCAGGAGTCACCGTTCCTGAGTGTGTGCTGGCTGAGAGTGAGTGGTCTGTGGTCCAGTTTTGTGGATTGACATTCCAACTAGGTATACAGCTTGTCTTTGTTTCCCTGTGGCTTGTCTGTGTTTCCCTGCTCTATATATGCTTCCTTCAAAGGTAGTATTTGAAATCCAAAGAGTACCCCAGCAACACAATGTAACAGGCTGTGAACCGAGTCATTGACATAAAAACCTTGGAGAGTACATCTGTGCAAACTCTTATATCGTATCTTCAGTTCCGGGGGATCCAACACCCTCAGAACATTCATGGCCTCTGTATGCACTGCATATGTGTGGTACACATACAGACAAGCAAGCACACATGCACACACCACACAGAAATAAAAGTGCATTTTCAAACATCTTCAAAGGTAGTTTCAGCTACCGATTGAGTTCGTGAAAATGAACGATAAAATCAGTTTGTTATGTAAGCAATGAGTGGAGAAACGAAGTCTTGACTCAAATCAATAGAGAAGAAGCAAAAGTCTCAGCACAGGGTGAAGTACTTGAACTAAATTGAGAGACAAAATCTCTCAGGTACAGTTCAGCACAGAGTTAAGTACTTGGGCCAAGGAAGTTAGAACCTGAACACGTCAGCCCTTGGTCAGAGGTGAGAGTCATGAAGAGGAGCCATCGAGTGGAGATCTGGATCAGGAAGGGAAACTTGCTTCTTAGCCACAACTTACTTTATTGTAGACAAATTGTGGAGACTGGATGACTTTGCGTGTGTGTGTGTGTGTGTGTGTGTGTGTGTGTGTGTGTGTGTGTGTGTGTGCATGTGTGTACATGGGGGATGTGCATGTGTGTGTCTCTGTGTATGGGGTGAACATTTCTGTATCTGTCTGTCTGTCTGTCTGTTTCTCCTCCCCCACTCCGTGTGTCGTATGCAGTGTGAATGTTCTATGCATGTGGAGGCCAGGGGCTGACTACAAGTATCTTTTTTGTTTGTTTGTTTTATCATTTCTCTATCTTACTTTTTGAAAAGGTCTTTCACTGAACCTGGAGCTCATCGATTGCCTTGTATGGCTGATCAGTGAGCTCCATGGATCCTTCATTTTCAGCCTTTCCTGAGCTGGGGTTACAGCCACATCCAGCCACATCCAGTTTTTATCTGTGTGCTGTGGATCTGAACTCAGGTACTTGTGGAGCAAGCTAATTACTTACTGAGCCATCTCCTAAGACCCAGGCAGAAAGCTGATAGCTGTCAAAAGGGGCGTTTCAGGCAGCAGAGAGTTCAAAGGTCACTGCCCAGCTGCACACAATAGCTCTGTGTGTGTGCAGGACTTAGAAAGGAGCTGTGGTAACCAGAACCTTTCCCGGTGAGATAAGATAAACAGCATAAATAAATTAGTCAGTGTGGTTCTGCACAAGATAACAGGTTTGGATGACAGAGGGTGAGGCAGCTGCTGAAAAAGACAAGACGTTTCTACCCGAGAAGTGGGTTGAACCCTTTGGAACATCGTGCTTGGTGGAAAGAGAAGCATATCAATTAGATGGAAAATGGGACATCATTGGAAACATATGCAGTGGGAAGAGTGCAATTGGATGTATGAAGTCAAAACAAACCTCTATTCTGGTAGAAGAACATTCACGGGATATACAGTGAAGCTTCAGTTAATACCAAAAACGTTTTTTATTTGAACAATTAATACATGCATGTATTTTCCTTGGAATGATTATAATATGTAGAGGGCAAAATAAAGTCCTCTCTACTGTTCTCTACCCAAATCTTTTTTAAAAAGATATGTGTATGTGTGTATGTGTGTTTGTGTGTTTGTGTGTGTGTGTGTGTGTGTGTGTGTGTGTTTGTAGGTCAGAAACAACTCTTCAGGAGTAGGTTCCCTCTTCCATGTTGTTATGAGCCAGTGTCTTTCTGCACTGCATACTTGAACTGTTTCTGGCTAACTCTTCTGTCTCTGTCTCTCATCTCACAGAAGGAGTGCTGGGATTACAGGTATGATGTTGCTGGAGAGCTTCTCTCCAGGTTCCCCAAGCCCCGCAGTCCCACAATCCACTTATAAAGTAATCACTCAGACGCTTATATCACTTATAAACTGTATGGCTGTGGCAGGCTTCTTGCTAACTGTTCTTATAGCTTAAATTAATCCATTTCCATAAATCTATACCTTGCCACGTGGCTGGTGGCTTACCAGAGTCTTCACATGCTGCTGGTCATGGCGGCGGCTGCAGTGTCTCTCCGCATCAGCCTTCCACTTCCCAGAATTCTCCTCTCTCCTTGTCCCACCTACTTCCTGCCTGGCCACTGGCCATCAGTGTTTTATTTATTGACCAATCAGAGCAATTTGACATACAGACCGTCCCACAGCAGTATGATCAAACCCGGGTCCTCAGACTGGTGCCAACTGTCACTTTTACCACTGAGTCATCTCACCCAGGCCCCCTTCCTAGCCAAGTTTTAGCCATCCACCCCAATTCATGTCTTTCTGAGAATTGAAATGCAAGTATCACCGTTGAGCAAGATGATAAAGTCAGAAAAGAAAGCTTGGGAAAATACCGAGGATCAGTTCCTTTAACTAAGCCGGTGCTGAGCTCTGTGGTTTCCCCATAAGGTATTAACTTGTTCAGCCGACAGGTCCTAAGTAACTACTCACTCCTGTTGTGAATGGAGCAATGGCCTCAAGGGCATCACCACCCCCAGTCTTGGCATCATTTTCTACTACACACTGATTAGGAAAGGGAGACTCAGAAAAATTACACAGCTCACCCAGGTTACTTTCAGTTAAGAAACAGTGCTGGGCCTGAGAGCCAGGCATCCCTTCAAAGCTGAGTTCTCCTTCTACAACCACCCAGTGGTTTTCAAACCAGTTATTTTAAAACCAGAAGTCCTCAAATTATATGGCACACCTGTATGAAAACATCCTTATAAGACAACACTTATATGAATATGTTCTTATAACCTACTTCCATGTGTAATGACTATGCACCAATGGAGAGATGGATCAGAGGTTAAGAGCACTGGCTGCTCTCCCAGAGGTCCTGAGTTCAATTCCCAGCAACCACATGGTGGCTCACAGCCTCCTTGTCTGGCCTATAGACATATATGCAGGCAGAATACTGTGTACATAATACATAAATAAATATTTTAAAAAATTAAAAGTTAATGAATGAAATTAAGTCTGTACTCAATGCAAAAATAAAGAAGGTGCACATGGATGGGCTCTGGTTCCTTTGGTGGCTATGGACTAAGAAGAACTTGGCGCTGCTAACACAGCTCTGAGGAAAATGCACACTTAGCCATCCCCAGTATCGCATAAACCAGCATGGTGGCTCATGCTGTGATTCCAGCACTCAGGAGGTATAGATATGAGGATCAGAAGTTCAAGGACATCCTCAACTACAAAGTGAGTCTGAGGGAAGCCCAGGCTACATGAAACCCTGTCTCAAAACAAATAAACAAAAAGCCTCAAAACAACAAGAACAAAAACCTATGAATTTGTTTTCTCCTTGAGGACTAGGTGAAATTACTTATGTGAAATACCTCACTGGTCAACAGTTTGGGGACAAACAGCAAACATTAATGTCAATAGAGATCATCAAAACAGCTTGCTTAGTGGAGGGAAAAACATTAATTCAATGAAAAATTGGATGTTGCTAAGGTTAAACAAAATAGTGGAAAGTCAAGCCCAAACACCAGCTCTGTTCCTTCCAAGCTGTAGGACTGTGCTTTGTTGTCCTACATCAGGAAAATGGAGGCATAAGTGAGCCTGACTAGTCAGTCTTTTGTTAACTTGACACAAGCTAGGGTCATCTGGGAAGAGAGAGCTTCAACTGGGAAAATGCTCCTATCAAATTGGCCTGTAGGAAAGTCTACAGGACATATTCTTGATTAATGATTGATGTGGGAGGACCCAGCCCACTGTGGGCAGTGCCAACCTTAGGCAGATGGTCCTAGATGGTATAAGAAAGCAGGCTGAGAAAGCCAAGAGGAACAAGCTGCTGAGTAGCATTCCTCCATGGCTTCTGCTTCAGTCCCTACCTCCAGATTCTTTTCTTGGCCTCCAACCTTGGCTTACCTTGATGATAGACTCTAACCTGTAAGATGTAATAAATCCTTTCCCCACCAAGTTGCTTTTAGTCAGTGTTTTATCACAGAAGCAGAAATCAAACTAGGACAGTGTCCCTTCCTGTGGTAGTCTAAGAGGGCCTCAGGACCTCTGCTCTACGGTGTCCTACCCTACTCAGCTTTTGGTGCTTGATAAAACACCACGACCAAGGCAACTTATGGAAGAAGCAACTTATGGAAGAGTTGGTTTTGACTTAGAGTTCTAGAGGGGAAGTCATCTTGGGGGATGGAGGGATGGGGACCTGACTGATCCACTTTTCTAGATTTCCCAGGAAGGTTCTAAAATCTTTATTGCCATTAATGTCCTCACAACACTCCCATCCCATCAATTGACTAAACCACTCTTCTTTGTAGTCAAGTTTTGTTGTTATTGTTTTGCTTTTTTTAGATATGTTCTCACTCTGTACCCCTGCCTGTCCTTGAGTTCCTGTATAATACTCCAGCCTTTGACTCCTGAGTGCTGGGATCACAAGTGTGCACTACCATCCTAGTTCAAATGACCTTAATAAATAGCTCAGTAGTAATATTAATTTATTTGATACATATTATTGCCAAATATTAAGCTACTAATAGTACATGTTCTAGTTATTTTAATTTTTATAACTCTGTGAAATGAGTTGTTGGTTTGAATCTCCTTCCTTCCTTTCTTCCTTTCTTCCTTCCTTCCTTCCTTCCTTCCTTCCTTCGTTCCTTCCTTCCTTCCTTTCTTTTTGCCTTTGGCTCTGACATCTCTAAACTAGGTTGACCTCAAACTCACTATTGTAACGTGAGGGTGCTCTTAACCTTCTGGTTCTCCTGCCTTCACCTCTAGAATGGTGGCATTATAGGTATGAGCCACCACTCCTGGTTTATTTGGCACTGGGGCTTAAACCCATGTCCTTGAACATGCTAGGCAAGTGCTCTGCAAACTGAGCTGCATTCCCAGCCCTCAATCTAAATCTTTTTGTCCTCTCCAATTTCATGTGTTGGCTGCTTGATCCCTAAGGCAGCACTGAAAGGTAGGACGTAAAAGGAGGTGTTTATCTCACAATGGATTAATATTGATAGAACAGGGCTTTTTGGAATGACTCTTCTGCTCCAGCTCCTCTTCCCTGTAAGGAACAACATCCCTCCCCTCTGGAGGTGCAGCATCTAGATTTTTATCTTGAAAAAGATCTGGCCCTCTCCCCAATGTCAAACCTAAGAGTGCCTTGATCATGGACTTCCCAGTCTCAGAACTGTGAGAAATAAATTTCTCTTCCTTATAAATCACCCAGCCTGTAGGGTTCTATTATAGTAGGGTGAAATGGACAAAGCCATGGGTTCTAATTTATGCTTATCAATTGACAGACAGAGAAGTCTAGTTTAGAGTACTGTCCTTGCTGGTCCAAGATCACTCATTCTGCAAGAGTGAGAGCTGAATTAGACATCTACAACTTCTGAACCCAACATTATTTCTAACTCCAACTGTCAGAAATGAGGATATGCTACAGAGACATGTGTACCCTTCCCTTTGGCTATCAGGCTATTGAGATAGTGATCCTCAAGAAATTGGAATTTCGAAGACAATCTCATGCTAGGAGAAGGGAAAGGTTGAAGCCTGGTGCCAGCCGGAGGAGGAACTTGTCTTCTGGAAAGAGGTTTCTTGCTGTTCTGACAACTTGTTAGATTGCTTTGCAAACAAAAACAATCTGGAGCTGAGATGTTGATGGGTGGGTGACCAGAAGGACCACACCTTGTCCAGGACTGCTTAGCTATGTATACCTTCTACCCTCTATTTAAAACTAAACCTCAGGTCAAGACCCTGAAGATGGACTTGTGAGTGGATCACTGGACCTCTTTGTTCATGGTTCCAATGTGACCACATTGACTGCATCTCCTTTCTCTGCTTTTACCAACCATCTTTTAAACATAAAAAACACAGAAGCAATGTAAAAGAGAAAGCCGAGAGGTCAGAGCTCAGAGCTAAACTCTTAACCTCCTGCAGTGCTCCTAGCTTCCCCGAAAGAGAGCTACTTCCTGTGTGTCTATCTTTAAATAGCCTTTCTGTTCTGCCTTCTCATTGGTTGTAAACCCAAACACATGACTGCCTCTTCACTGCCTGTAAGTACTGCCCTCCAGGTCTTAAAGGCGTATGTCTCCAATGCTGGCTGTATCCCTGAACACACAGAGATCTACCTAGTTCTTCTATCAAGTGCTGGGATTAAAGGCGTGCACCGCTGCCACAGCCGCCACCGCCACCACCACCACGCTCTTGCTATGGCTCTAATAGCTCTGACCCATGGGCAACTTTATTTATTATGTACAATGAAAATCACATTTCAGTACAAATAAAATACCACCATAATCACTTATCTGCTTAATTGGTCTGTTGAAGATGGATGATTGAGTCTGGTTTGTTAGAGCTGCCAGGGGCCAGGCTCTAACCCTCACCACTCCAGTATCAATTTTGGCAAGGATTACCCAATCTCTTGGAATTATTTTGAGAGCAGACAGTAGAGGCCAACTACCCTTAATTCATAAAGTGAATAGTGTAGTGATAATGATGAATGGGGTACAACACTTATCATGGATATCATATGTCAAAATAAAAATCAACATGCTTCTAACTGAAACTCAAAAAGCAGAAGTTCTAGAAAGTTTCCCCAAAGAAAGAAATGCCGAGTAGACATTAATTACTAATTTTAGCAGCAAAATGTGTAATAGATATTTTATTTGAATAAATATTTGAGAAAAATGCACATTTTTTTCCTAGTTTAATGGTGGCCTTGGTTTTCATGACCTAGCTTTGTTCATAAAGTCCTACGTTCCTTAGTAAGGAATTCTTTCACAAATGGGTTTTTTAGAAGATGAACATGGAAGAAGTGGGGGGGGGGAACAGCTTTGCATAAAAAAGAGAAACAAAACTGTAGAGTGTTTAAAAAAATATGTGCAAGGAAAAAAGCTATGAATAAAGAATTCCAATTAGGTTGGAGTAATACCTAAAATTTACTTCTTGGTTTAAGCAAAGATATGTTGAGATTTATGTATTTGAAAATGAATGATAGGGGCCAGCAGACATGATGATTCAGTAAGTCAAGTGCTTGCCTTGAAAGCTCAAAAACATTATTTCTTAAAAAAAAAAAAAAAAAAAAAGAACAAAACTGTTGTATTTATTTTGTATAAAATTGGAGGGGGGCACGTGGAGGAGGAGGAGGGGGCATGTGTATGGACCTCAGAGGACAACTTGCTGAGTCTGTGCTCTCCTAATTGAATGGAACTCAGGTCGTTGGGCTTGGCAATAGGAGTTTTAACCTATTGAGCCTTCTCACTGGCCCACAAAAACTGTATTTCCATCTTCTAGAACTCACAGAAAAAAAAAAATCTGGTGTGTGCTTACAGTCTCAGCACAGGGGAGGTAGAGCCGGGGGGATCTCTAGGGTTTCCTCACAACCAGCCTAGCCTACTTGGAAAGTTCCAGTTTGGTGGAAGACCTGCACACATGGAAATGAATAATGTTCAGTATGTGTCAGCTCTGCAGGGACACAGACTTTTATATTTCCCTCTCTGAGAGACGCTCAGGAGCGAGAACCATCTCTGAGATACACCTCCTGCTCAATGAAAACCTATTAAATGAAATGACTAAGCAATCAGATGGAGAAGCTTGGGGGCCTTCTCTGAATTGAACTGATGTATGCATTTGAACAAATGGCTTGGCATTTGTTCATTGACTATTGAAAAGGTCTTACAAGAAGGTAAGATTTGTCTGGCCAGATAGCAAAGCCAATAACAGAGTGTGGTTTAGGGTAGGCAACACATCAGGAAGACAGACTGGGTTGCCAGAGAGACTGTTCTGATGAGCACACCCTCCCACGTGTGTTTCATATTCCACAAAGCTTTCGTGGTAAATCATGAAATGAAATTTCATGACAACCCGATTACCACAGACCATGAAAAACTTCAGAAATATCAAACATTTGAACTTATTTTTATATTTATTTATTTAGTAGCAAGGTCTCTCTATATCAACTAGGCCGGCCTGAATCCTACTACATAGCTCAGGCTGACTTTGAACTTGAGATCCTCCTGCCTCAGCCTCCCAGATTACAGGCAAGTGACACTCTAATAAGCAGCATAAACATTGTATTTGAGATTTTTTTCTTGTTGTTTTTTTTTAATCTTATTTTTCCCCTTTGAGACAGAGTCTTACTCTGCAGCCCAACCTGGCCTGGAACTTACTCTGGATAGTATAATAACCTTGAACTCATGACAGTCCTCCTGCCTCAGCCTCCAAAGTACTGGAATTGCAGGCTTGACCCACAAGTTCGAGTCTATGATTAAAAAAAAAAAGAAGAAAATTATAGGGCTGGGGGCAGAGCTTAGCACTAAAGTGAGTACATTTACTTACCTGCATGAGGTCCTAGGTTTGTTTGATGGATTCCCAGCACAAGAATCAAAAGCAAATTACAAAACTACTAAGAATGTAGACGTGTGTGTGTGTGTGTGTGTGTGTGTGTGTGTGTGTGTGTGTGTTTAGTTGCATGTGAAGGTCAGAGGATAACCTCAGGTGTCAGCTCTTGCCCCCCACTCTGTTTGAGACAGGGTTTCCTGTTGTCTATATACACGCCAAGGCGGGTGGCTGGAGAGCTTCTTAGGGTTCACCTGTCTCTGCTTTCCCATCTTGCTGTGGGAGTGATGGGGTTATGGTCCCAAACTACTGGGGCTAGCTTTTCTGTGGTTTACTCACAAATGCTTTACTCACTGAACCATCTCGGAAGTCCCCCAGGATTCACCATGACCATGGCCTTTTTAATAGTAACACAAAACTCAAATGATAGAGAAAATAGATTGAATGGTGAACAGTTCTACAGTTCAGAGTACGTGAGAAAAGAAAGAGTGTTTTTTGGGGACTGAGAGGACAAACTGGAGCTGAGGGTGTATCTCGGTGGCAGAGAGCTTACCTAGCAAAGCACAAAGCATTGAGTTTGATTTGCAGTGCCATAATAAAATGAATGAATGAATGGGTGAGAAAGACTGAAAATGGGCTTCAGGATGGCTCAGCGATTAGAGGTGCTTGCTGTCAAGCCTGATGGCCTGAGTTTGATCCCCAGGTTCCACACAGTAGCAGGAAAATGCTGACTCTCACAAATTGCTGTCTTCCAATAGAACAAACAATGTTAATCCACGACAGCCACTCCTCAACCTCCAGCGTCCTCTTCCTCTCTGTGTGTTTATCTCAGGCACATTCCAACCTTAGCTGATTATGGGAAATTACCCTGTCTCACAAGACAGTCTATCAGAAAGAAGCGTTTCACACACGGCCGCATCATCTTCAAGTGGTTTCTACAATGTTAGCAAAGAGCCAAAAGAAACAGAAAGGAAAGTGGAGACAGGTTAGCTTCAGGATGTAGTAAAAAGGCAAAGGTGTAAATAATTTATTAGTCAGCATGCAACATAGCTCAAGAAGGGAACAGTAACTTAGTCAGAAAACATGTAGTTTATTGGGTCGATGGCCTATCACATTAGAGGTGAAAAAATCTAGGGTGCTGGGGACTGAGCCACATCTCACTTGTGTTAGGCAAGTACTCTGCCACTGACCACATCCTCACTCTTCTTCTTTCCTCTTCTTTCTTTGTATGTGTACATACATGCACATGCATGTAGAGGCCAGAGGCTGAGAGGCTGACCTTGACAGGTCTTGCTCAGTTGCCATCCACCATAGTTTTTGAGACAAGATCCCTCACTGAACCTGGAGTTCACCAATTCAACTGCACTGACTGGTCAGCAAGCCTCAGGTATCCTCCTGTCTCCACCCTCTCCCCAACCCTCCCACCTCCCCCCCCCAACCCCCGGTGCCAGGGTTGCAAGAGTACACCACCTTACCTGTCTTTCTTTGTTATTACATTTTAATTTGCTTATTGTATGGGAGCATATGTATGCCACAGGACACATAAGGAGGTCGGAAGTCAACTTAGAGGAGTTGGTTCTTTCCTTCTTTCATGTGGGTCCTGTGGATTGAACTCAGGTCATCAGGCTTGGCAGCAATGGCCTTTATTCTACCAGTTGACCAATACTGGTTTTTTGTTTGTTTGTTTGTTTTAATGTGGGTTCTGGAGGAATCAAACTCATGCTGTGTTATAAGCACTTTACCTACTGATCCAAATCCCCAACCCTCTTTTTCCTTCTACAGTTTTTTTAAAAACAACTTTTCACTCTACATTTTTATAAATCTACATTTTTTTTGACAAGCCTGTGCCAACATCAAACAGGCACACAATTATAAGAATGTCCATGACCCGGTGTGGTGGCACATACCTTTAATCTTAGCACTGGGGAGGCAGAGATAGCTACTTGTCTGTGAACTCTAGGCTAGCCAGGTCTACACAGTGAGTTCCAAGCCTGCCTGATCTACATAGTGAGTTCCAGGCTAGCTAAGGCTACCTTGTCTCAACTAAAACCAAACCTGGTGCTGAAGAGCTGCCCATGAGAGGCAGGATGCTGCTGCTCCCTCCTGTCTTCAATCCACACTTTTCCTTCTTCTTAAACCTTGGAGCAAGTCTGATGTTTTAGCATCTACATTGTTTAATTCTTCTGAGTGGTGCTTCCCTATCGCGAAGCAATACATCTACATTATTGCCCCCTCTTTATTTATCGAGATGAGATGTTATCTGGTCAAGACTTCCTTCCTGATCTGTTAGAGGAGAGCTCAGTCCACTCACCACCACCCCCCTCACCACGGATGGCGCAGTACTTTTAGTTCCTCTATTGACGTTTTTAGGAAACCCACTTCACTTTTTGTAACTTCTGTGATAGCAACCTTTGCTTCCTGTTCTGTTAAATACAATCTGTATCTCTCAGTTTCTTCTTTCACTTTCCTAAATTGTTTTATTGCTGGGTTTTTTGTTTGTTTGTTTGTTTGTTTTTGTTTTTTGGGTTTTTTTTGTAAGATATCAATAGTTCAAGGGGGGAGGGGAGAGAAAGAGAATGAGACAGAGAAACAACAGCAACAAAACCACCAGCACACCAGGCTGGGCATGATGGCACACACCTGTAACCCCAGCACTCTGAAGACAGAGACCGATAGTGAATTTGGGGCTATCATAGTAAGGTGCAGTCACAAACATACAAACAAACATCACAATGGAACAAGTTTTAATAATGATCTTGTGTTTGTGTGTGTAGGGGGGAGGGGTCCAGGGTTGTAGCTCAGCAGAGTGCTTGCCTAGAGTACATGAGGCCTTGAATTCCATCCCCAGCCTACATAAACTGAGCATGGTAGTACATGCCTATAATCCCAGCAGGCAGAGATAGAGGCAGGATCATTAGTAGTTCAATGTCATCCTTGGCTACATAGCAAATTCAAGACCAGTTTGGGTCATAGAAGACCCTACCTAAAAGAAAAAAGACAGAAAATGTGAACTAGTCCATGCATTCAGGCAAGAACAGAAAATGGTGTAGGAACACACATCTATCTACCACTCAAATCTTCAAATATGACATATCCATTCCTTCTTAAAAATATAAGAATTGCTGATCCATTGATGGCCATCATATTCTCTATTCTATTCATTAAAGCACTTTAAAATTGGGCAGCACATATTTCCAAATTCTTGGGCTTCTTTTCTTCCTTTTTTCTCCCTTTCTTTATTCCTTTTCTCTTATTTTCTTTTTAATCTTTTTAAAGTTAATGTTGCTGCTAAGAAAGCAAAGGCTTCTAGTGCTTGACTCATAAAGCCACACAGGATGGTGTTAAGGCTCAAGGAGAACCGCTGGCTTGAGAGGAACCATGGGCGATGTCCTGGAGGGAATCAGGGAGACCTTTGAATTTCATGCCCAGACAGAGCTCACACTGGGCCATCCATGCAGGAAACTAAGGCTGGAACAGGAAGAGGACGCCGTCTCTCTAGCACACTCACAGGTGAGAGATGAGGACCAGGGAACACATGCAAGACGGAACCTCACAGTTTGCCTTAGTGACTGCACTGAAGAGACAAAGCAAAAGGAAGGAGGGCCAGGATCAGCACAATGACCACACTGCGTGTTAGGAAGGATTCTTAGCAAGAACATTTAGCAGAAACAGTCCTCTGACTGGCAAGATGGCCCAGGAGCAAAGATGAAGTCTGAGCCCTGGGATCCACGCGGAAGAAGGGAGAGAACTGACACCCACAAGTGGTCCTCCCACCTTCCCGTGGTGTGTGTGTGTGTGTGTGTGTGTGTGTGTGTGTGTGTGTGTGTGTGTGTGTGACACTCAGCACCCCCTAACAAAATACCATTTTATGAAGAGACACGCACTGCCGACACACCCATCTGTATTTTATTATCATATATTAATTATACATCGTGGGTTCATTGTGACATTGTCACACACATGTATAACATATTTTGACCACGTTCCCTCATTTCCTCTTTCGTCCCCTCCCGCTGAACCCCTTTCTCTTCCCAAGCAGCCAGCCTTCTACTTTGCTTTTGGTGATCCCCTGAGTTAAGGTTGCTTACAAGAGCACGAGTGAAGGGTTGTTTACAGAAGCGTGTGCAACTTACCAGTGGCTTTAACACTGAAGACAATGCTTCTTCTGTCCCCAGCCACCAGGAAGTGCCTGTGGCCGCTCCAGGAGGGGTGGAGCCTCGTTGACTCCTCCCACTCTGTCAAACTTTTATTCTAAACACCGGTGCCCACTAGAGAAGCAGGGATGACCATCCCCAAAGAAAGCACAGAAGGACTTGATGAAAAAGTTCACCACAGCAAAGAAGTAAATCCAAAGATTTGTCTTTATTTCTAAGCACACTCTTGCTGTGGATGATTGATTGATAATCAATCATAAGTAGCCAGGCAGCAGGTATAGGCAGGACAAGGAGAAAGGAGAATTCTGGAAAGTAGAAGGCTGAGGGACAGAGACGCTGACAGCCGCCACCATGAGAAGATGTTAAGATACCGGTAAGCCACGAGACATGTGGCAAGGTATAGATTTATAGAAATGGGTTATTTTAAGATATAAGAACTAGATAACAAGAAGCCTGCTTCGGCCATACAGTTTGTAAGCAATATAAGTCTCTGTGTGTTTACTTGGTTGGGTCTGAGCAGCTGTGGGACTGGCGGGTGAGAAAGATTTGACCTTGGGCCAGGCAGGACCAGGAAAACTCTAGCTGCACACTCTAGATGTCTTATGTGGAGTTCTTCATTTCTGGCTTCTTTCACTCAGCACAATATTCCTGAGATTTCACCCATGTTGCTATTTGAATTTTTATTTATTGGCCTTGTAAAATTTCATTGTACACATTCCTTTTACTCAGCATTATACTACACAGGAACCTTTCACAAGCATGTGCAAATACTCTATGCATATTCCTCCCACACCAACCGCCCCCCCCTCCCCCCCGCTTTTCACACTTCCTTCTGCCCAGAGTCCCTTTTATTCCCCTAGATAGTTTCATTTCTAGGGAAAAAGCAAGTGCTTAGGGCAGGAGCTGGAGCAGAGGCCATGGAAGAATGCTGCTAACTAGCTTGCTCCCACGGCTTTCACACCCTGCTTTCTTATAAAACCCAGGAATGCTGGCCCAGGGACGGCACTGCCCACAGTGAACTGGACCCTTCCACACTAATCAAGAAGAGGACCCACTGACATGTCCACAGTCCAATCTGTGGAGGCAAGTTCTCAAGTGACATTCCTTCTTCCCTCTTTCTAAGTTTGCATCAAGTTGACAGAAACTTAACTATGACATGTCATAAGCTAATTCTTTGGTTTCTTCCTAGTTTTTTTTTCCCACAATATTATACCCCACATGAGCAAATATATGTTACAATACAATGTTTGCCTCATTTTGTTCACAGTATGGTTCACACTCTGGCACACCACATTTAAAAGCTAGCACTTTCATTGACACAATTTCATTCATTCGACTCGTTCTCAAGGGCTACTGTGTGTGTGTAGGGGGAGGTGCACATGTGTGCACAGGCATGTGGAAGCCAGAAGTCAACCTTGTATGTCATTGCTCAGGAGCTTTCTATCTTGCTTTTAGAGACAGGGCCTCTCTTCTGCCTGAAGATCGCTGATGAGGCTGGCTGTCCAGTGAGCCGCAGGTATCCAACTATTGCTGCTGTCCCGGTGCTAGGATTGGAGGTATGCACGTCTATTCCTCCATCCCATCCTCCTGCACTTGGATTCATCCCACCTCCTCTTCTATAATGTTCCTTGACCTTGGAGATGGGGACCCAGATTCCTACTTTTATAAATGCGTAACCACCATGGATCAGATATGATGAATTTGAGAAAGTTTACCTACTAGAGGCTTGGATAATAGCAAGTGGGTCAAGCCATTGAGATAGCCAGGCTATAATGGCTCTGACATCCTCAGTGCATTCATCAGTTCCTGGGTTCAAGTTTTTGCGGCATTTTTGGGAAGGGGTAGAGATGTTCACTGCTGGGGCTCTGATTGGAGACGTAGATAGCTTGTGAGTGGCATCTTGCCCATGGCCCTTCCTTGCTCCCTCTCTTCCTTCTGGCCACCGTGAGGTGAGCAGTCTCTGAAGCTGTCAACCAAATATATCCCTGCTTTTAAAGTGTCTCTCCGGCCTGTCACAGCTGCTAAAACTGCTGTCACATGGCTGCTGTAAGTGTAGTGGGTGTTTGCAACATCATGGGGTACTAAGGAAAAGTAGAGTGTACTGTGAGATATTTATTATAGTCTTGCACTGTAGCCCAGGCTGGACTTCAACTTGCAGTCCTCCTGCCCCTCCAAAATTCTGGGGTTATATGCGTATGCCACCACCTCCAGCCTATGTTTCTTTTTAAATGAAGGAAAGAATTTTCTTGAAAAAGTCAAAGTCTGGTCTCCCTCTGCAGTGACACAGGTAGCTTCTTTTTCATATATTCTAACTTTAAATGTTATTTGAAATACATTTTTAATATAAAATCACTTAATCAACTCACAAATAAAAGCATCACACATCTTTAGTTTAAGGGAGCTACCCACACACTTGCCCAGTCCCAAACGTTATCCATCCCAGCAACTTCTTCAATTTTTTAGATTTATTTTATTTTATGTGTATGAGTGTTTTGCCCATATATATGTATGTGTACCATGTCACGCCCTCCCGGGGTCACAAGAGGCCATTAGATCCCTTTAAACTAGAGCTGCAGACCGTTGTCAGCTTCTGTGTGGGTGCTGGGAACGGAACCTGTGTCCTATGCAAGAGCAACAAGAGCTCTCTGCTGCTGAGCCATGTCTCCAGCCCCTTGGTGAATGCTTATACAGTCAGAATGTCCATCCTGAAGCCATGGAGCATTGCTGAGGGTCTTATACCTTCCCTAGCAGTTACGTAGTTATTACTCATCCATGTGGGGTGGGAGCCATGAAATTAGAAAAATAATAGCTTGATCCTCACCACCTGATGTTACCCTCTCTTGGACTCCTTCCTAAATGGCATGCATATCACACTTACACCTGTTTATATACCTGCATGCCCCTACAGTGGAGGCTAGAATCCATGTATGTAGGAGAACTTGCACTTTCATTACTCCTGAGTTTCAGTGACCTTGCTTACTACCCAGGTGGCTTCTCAATGACACCTGGGAACAAGAAGACAAGTTGGGTCCAAAAGCGACCCAGGTTGAGGAACACAGAATGGGTGTGAGCTATGTGGAGAGACTTATGCCTTATCACAGGCTGCCGTTTGTAATCGAGCCGTGATGATGATGTTGATATGATGTATTATAATGCACAAAGTGCTTTGATGGGCTATAAAGAAAGGCAACATGATGTAAGATTCCATTAGTACCACCTAACTAACCAACTGTGGGAATGGAATGATAAATAGGTAAATATCTGCTGCTTAATTTCACCTTGGGACGCAGGTTACTGGAACAACATGGGAAATAGCGCTTGGGTTCAAAGAATCTTGGTTGGGTGGACACTGCCCCTAGCTTGATTCCTGTCTCTGTCTCATATTAGAAAGACAAATGGGATAGTGATGATCTGCTGGAGAAGTCTGGATTTGTGGTTGCACGATTCTGTGGCTAGTTGGGTGGTCTTCTGTATGTGATTGGATCATCCTGAGGCGACGGCATGCAGGTGCCTTGTGACCTGCCCAGTAGGAACTGTGCTATCAGTTGGAGTGCTGACAGGCTCCCTGTTTTGTCAGGCATCTGGAGAGATGGCATTTAATGGCACTATGGGGTGTGTGCGTGTGGTGGCTCTCTGTGGCAGGACTCACGTGGAAGAAGTCGGTCTCTTGTGGTTGTTGCCGTGCACAGTCACTCTACTTTTCTCCCTGACCTTGAACTAACTATGTGGCCTTGACCTTCAGATCTTTTTGTCTTCTCTTCTCAAGTTCTGGGGTGACAGGAGGTGACTGCCACACTGTTTATGCCATGCTGAAGACTGAAGAGCACTTTACCAACAGCGCTCCACCCAGCTCTACTTAAAAACATTGTTTTAAATTTGTGCCTCTGTGTGTGTGTGTGTGTGTGTGTGTGTGTGTGTGTGAGAGAGAGAGAGAGAGAGAGAGAGAGAGAGAGAGAGAGAGAGAGAGAGAGAGAGCATGTAGGGGATAACCTAGCCGAGTTGGTTTTCTCCTTCCACCATGTGGGTTCTGGGAATTGAACACAGGAAGCAGGCTCAGCAGTAATCACCTTTACCTGCTGAGCCCTATTGTCTGCCTGGGTCAATCCATTTCTACTTCAGTCTACAGCAGTGGTTCTCAACCTTCCTAATGCTACCACCCTTTAATACAGTTCCTCATGTTGAGGTGACCCCCAACCATGAAGTTATTTTTTGTTACTACTTCATAATTGTAGTTTTGCGACTGAGTGGTGGGTGTCTCAGTTCCGGAGACCATTAGAAATATGTGTTTTCTGATGCTCGTGACCCACAGGTTGAGAACCAATGTTCCAGAAGATCAGAGCCAGACTATGTCTCCTCTGTTGTGGTGACTCCTACTTCTATGAGGTGTAAACACTCATTCAATGCCTACTACACCACAGGGACTCAACTGTACCTAAAATGTTTGAAGTTGAGATGAAGGGGACTTTGTCATTAAACAAGACACCACAGATGTCACTCGAGACATATAAGGTTCAAAGTCAAATGTTGTCTGCCTTAATTTGAAGCCACCCCTGGGCCACTGAATGGCTCACTGGGTAAAGGCAGTTGCCTTGAAAGCCAGATGGCCTGAGTTTGATTCCCAGAACCCACACAAAAATGGGAGAAGAGAACTAATGCTACAATGTTGCCATATGACCTCTGCACACACACACACACCATGGCACAGATTCTCTCCAATAATAACAACAGCAGCAGCAATAATAAATAAAATAGAGCCTATGAGATATCCCAGCAGGTCAAGGTACCTGCCACCAAGACTGATGACCTGATTTCAGTCCTCCAGACACGAGGTAGAAGGAGAGAACTGATTCCTGCAAATTGTCCTCTGTCTCCCATACGTTAATTGCAGCACATGCACACACATCGACACTCACACCAATAATAAATTAATTAATTTAATTGCATTTAAACATTGTGCATGGCCTGTGGTGCCCTTTTAATAGCCTCAGTAGGACATAGTGAGTCCCCTATTACTAGTGAATGACCTGTATATCTTTCTATGATGTAGAAAACCGGAGTTAGGTTTTTTCCCTAGGTCTTACGATGTTACCCCATTGAATAATTTGAAGATACAAGAATGAACTTGGCACAGTGATGCAAACCTATAATCCCAGCTCTCCAGAGGTGGGGGCAGGAGTTCAAGGCCATCCTCCAATACATCATAGCACATACCAGAGCAGTCACAGACACCTGAGACCCTGTCACAGAAAAGAGGAGGAGAAGGAGAGGGGAAAAGGGGGGGAGGAAAAAAGATGGAGGAGGAAAGGGGGGAGGAAAAAAGATGGAGGGAGGAGGAAGGAGGAGGAGGAAGAAGGAGGAGAAGGAGGGGAGGAAAAAAAGATGGAGTGGGAAGGAAGGAGGAGGAGGAAGAGAAGGCTAATTATAATCAAAGTAGCTAATTATGTCAAAGGCGTTACTGATTTTGATGTAGACAAAGCAGTAAAATTTATGCTATAGCAAGCTCCTTCTGTGCTGGCCGTCACTGGAAGTCAAGGGGGGCCATGCATGTGAAAGTATTTCAGAAGGGCCACACTGCTCAGAGGGAGCAAGAAAAACCCGAAACATTGGTGTTCCGGCCTCCTCTTCAAGCCGTAGTGGTTTTAAGAGTTGGTCCTTGTTGAAGAAGCAAGTCCTCGTGTTTATTTTCTGTCTAGCAGGATACAGGGAGAACAAAATTAGCCTTTGGGAGAAGAATTCTCCAAGACCAATGAGACTAAACAGCGCTGTCTAGGTAATTTTCAGAAAATGTATAGCAAGCTGACTGAAGCCATATAATCCAAATCAAACATTCAATATGCCTGGAGATGTTCATGCCAGTGAAATATTTTTACCTAAAGAAGAAAAATCCATTTGTATTTTATCTTTTGTAGGTATTCAAGCCGCTTCCATCTCAGTTCTTTGTGCCCTGGAAAATCTCCCTCCAGGTCCTCTCGCTCTTCTCTTTCCCATGCGACATCGGCCCCTGGGCCACTTAGAAGCATCATTTCACGATTCCCTTCACTTAGAACTGTTTGATCCTTTAAAGCAGCTGCTGGAGAGCCTCCCCTGCGTGTCTGGGCACATTGTGTCTGCTTCCTTTACTCTTCTTTTTTCTCTTATTCCAGCCCCACCGCCTGAGACGTCCCCATCATGATTTCAAATACAGAACCATTTGCTACTCTTCCCACTAGACAGCTTAAAATGCCTCTAATTACACCGGTCCTCAACCGCTTCCTTTCCATCACGATTTGGATGGAAGATACCAGCACAATTTTTTACCCTACTCTGATCTACTATACTGCTTTAAAATTGGCTTTGTCTTTTGAGTCAAGGATTCCATGGTATCATCCCAGGCTGGCCTCAGACTTGCTAAGCATCAGAGGAGGACCTCACATTTCTGACCTCTGTCTCTCTAGTGTTGGGATTATTGGCATGTACTGTCATGCCCGGTTCATGCAGTGTGGGGATGGAGCCCAAGGTTTAATGCATGTAGGCAAGCACACTATCAACTGAGCTAAATCCTTGGGCTCTGCCATGCAATTTTTAAAAACATCTTTTTCTCCCCCTAGGCAAAGTTTTGCTATGTTTCTTAGGCTGGCCTGATCCTCCTGCCTCAGCATGGACTATCACTGTGCCCCAGAACCCATGGTTGGTGGAGGTTAAAGAATGGTCAACACCACATCTGTGATGAAAAGAATGACTCTTTTCTGGAACTGTGTGTCTAAGTCCCAATAAAGATAGCAGGCAGGCTGCGCACACAGTTGATCCAAAGATCTATAAAGTGGGTCACTGTCCCTCATGGACATTGTGCCTGGCATAACATGTGATTTAAAAATATTATAACTATTTAGTGCGCACGCACATAAGCATGTCAAAGAGTGCATGTGGCGTTCAGAGGACAACTTTCAGGAACTGTGCCTCCCTTTCCACCTTGTGGGTCCTAGGGGTCAGATGCAGGTCATCAGGCTTGCAGGTCAGACACCTTTCCCCACTGCACCCTCAGCAGCATGTCACCTGTGATTTTTACAACAGTTACAATAGCCATCATTATTACCGCTGATTGTGTACTCATGACTGCTCCGAATTCTTCTAGTTCCTGTAAATTGCACTACTGATAATCTCTGTCAGCAGCGATTGTCACGAGCTATGGCAGGTCATGACGCAATGACAACTGATAGCAATTCAGATGTCAACCCACCAGAGGAATTATTCTCCAGGGGGTAACCCATGGAGCAAGGCTTCTGCTCACTGACTCTGAAAACTGTTGCTTTCATCTATAATTTCACTTGTGCAAGAACAGCTATGATATCTTCCCATCACCATGCATTTTCAAATAATGTGTACATGTAATCTCATGATTACATCTCAATCTTATGGGCACACATGTTTGTGGTGGTCAGGATGATGACTTCTCGTTGGGCTGTATAATTTTGATCAATGGACAATATGCTAGGATGTGCTTCATGGTTGGATCTGTTGTTCCCCAAAGACTGTAGACACTTCAAAGCCTGCTTTGTTCCTTTTGCTCGGACTAACACAAGAAAATAACAATTTCTCCTCAGTCTAAGACTAACTGCACACAATTAGCTCATTTTTACCTCAGAGCAAGTACAAACTAGACTGAAGGCCTTTGTAAATAGATCATAAGTTTAAAACTTTACAATTATGCACAAGGTCAGAGTTGCAGGTATCTAACCAAGGTTATCCATATAAAGCACCCTAAGAAAAGCACACCAGTTCTTCACTGGCCAAGTCTGCTGATAAAGAGCTAGGTCTCAGAGTTTGTCACACTGGGCACTGTGCCCCCCCTCCTCTGGTCCTGAGCACTTGAAACCTTGTGTTTCCATGGTAAGTGGCTCAGCTCCTTATCACTTACCCTAGGAATATGCTTTTGACCAATGGGAGGTAATGCTTGTAATTTTTTTTTTAATTGCTTCAAGCCTCCTGTAAAAAGAGAATTTTTAGGCTAGATGAGGAGAAGCAGGAGGATGAGGACCGGGAATTAGAGCCAAGAAATTGCAGGCATTTGGACAAGAAAATTAGAAGAAAGGCAGAAGAATAAAGAGACATGACTGGAACGGCACGAGTGTGAGAGAGTTCATTCGCCCTCAGATGCCCTAAGCTCCTTTCACTGCCCGTAGTGTCCAATCAGAACCCTGAAGATAGTTCTCAGAGCCGGACTCTGAGGCTATCAATAAGTCACCACGAAACTATGCAACTGCTGTTGCTATCATTTGGGTGATGCCAGCTCTCTGCTGGGTGGGTAAGCTACAGGTGCTGTGCCCCCGGGCTGTGATTTCTCTGCCTCCATTACTTCTGATTTCTGTGATATCTGCGGCAGATACAGTGACTCTTCATAGGTTGTGTGTGAGGACATTTCAGACTAAAAACAGTGTTCTGCATCTTTCCACCATGAAGTGTTTGTGCTGATGCTCTCAATCCTGTCTGCCTGATCACTGGCCTGCACACATCAGTTTTCAAGAGGTAATTCTTAAATTATCGACAATTTTGCAACTCAGTTGTTAAGCACTGCCATTATTATTTTTTTAATTATTGCTTTTTTATTTTATGTGCATTGGTGTTTTGCCTGCCTATATGTCTATGTGAGGGTGTCCTGTCCCCTGGAACTGGAGTTACAGACAGTTGTGAGCTCTCATGTGGGTGCTGGGAATTGAACCCGGGTCCACCATCTCCCCAGCCCAAGAACTGCCATTATTAAAAACTAAATCGGTAGCTGGAGAGGTGCTCAGTCAGTGAAGTGCCTCTGTGCAAGCATGAGGACCCAAGTTTTATCCCCAGAACCCATTTTAAAAACTTGAGCATGGTAGCACAAACTTGTAATCTCAATGCTGGGGAGACAGAGACAGACCTAGGGTTTCCTGGCCAGCCAGACTAGACATGGATGACTCACAGCCTGAGGCCTGGGGTTCCCTGGCCAGCCAGACTAGACATGGATGAATCACAGGCTAGTGAGAGGCCCTCTCTCAAAAAATAAGGTTGCTGGTACCTGGGAAAACTAACTGAGCTTTTCCCCTGACCTCTGCAGACATACAAATACATGTGGCATGCATGCATGCACATGTACACATACATGCCACTCATGACAGTGGGGGGTGGTAACAAAACCCCTAGGACTGAAGAGATGGCTCAATAGTTAAGAGCACTTGTTGTTCTTGCAAAGTAAGAGTTCAGAACTCAGCACTCATGTTGGGCAGCTCATAACTGCCTGTAACTGCAGTTTCGGGGATCTGGGAGCTCTGATCTCTCTAGGCACTTGCACTTACATGCACGCACCCACACATACACATTGCACTGGTTAGTTTCTGTGACAACTTGATGGAATCTAGAATCATCTGAGAACAGGGGACCTCAACTGAGAAAATGCCCCTATTGGTGGAGTGGCCTATGGGACATTTTCTTGATGGATGATTGATGTGGAAGGGCCCCGCCTACTGTTGGCGGTGCCATCCTTGGGCAGGTAGGTGGTCCTGAGGTATATAAGAAAGCAAGCAGAGAAAGCCAGGGGTAAGCCATCAAGCAGCCCTCCTCCATGGCCTCTGCTTTAGATCCTGCCTCCATGTACCTGCCCTGACTTCGTAAGGGACTCAGATCAGGGTGTGGAAGCCAAATAAATCCCTTCCCACCAAATTGCTTTTGGTCTTGATATTTTATTATTGATAGAAAGCAAACTAGAAGATCATTTAAAATAGATCTTTAAAATACCTAAATCACATGAACTTGCAACGAAATAAATTATTTTCATTAGAAGAAAGAAAAATAACTGCTGTAGTCATGCATGGTACTGCACATCTAGAAGCCCAGGTCGAAATAGACTTTGAAATCAGAAATAGAAAAGCATTGAAGAGAAGCCTTTGCCCGCCCCCTCCCTATCAGTTCCCTCTCTCCCTCCCTCCTCTGCCCTCCCTTACATTCTGGAGAAACAGGTTTTATTATGTTGCCCAAGTTGGCCCAGAATTCTCAGTCCTGCCTCAGCTTACTGTGGGCAAGGACAAGGCCCAGCTGACAGAGCTTTGGCAATTTCAAACACAATGCCTTCAAGAGCACCCCCCCACCCAGGTGTGGTATGATTACAATATGTCAGGACCAGACATTTGAACTCCATAAGACTGAAGTGGCTTAAATTCAGGAGAGCCTTGGTGACTTCCGAGAAGATGGTTTGCAAAAGTAGACCAAGTCGGGAGGTTTGCTTCAAAGCTGAGGTAACAATAGTGCTGAGGCCAGGGTTGCCAGAGGCTCCCAGTGTGGAGAAGAGGAAGGAATGGGGAGAGCAGATGATTTTTCCCAACCGCAGGACTCAGTGCTCAGGAGTGGGGGGTGGGGGGTAAGCAGGAAAGGGAGAGAGAGGACATCATGATCTAACTGATGTCAACTTTCTACCTTCTGAGGGCGTTTAGGGCACAAAGAGAAAGCCCTGCATTCCCTTTTAAGACCTGAAGGTCACCTATGCTGCTGAGTGGAAATTTCCACTCTCCCAACCCCCATCTCATGAGTTCATGAAGGCCTCCAACTCACTGTGCAGCCGAGGACAACCTTGAACTTCCGATCCTCCTGCCTCTGTGTCAGGATCACAGGTGTCTGTCACCTAAGCGGTGCTGGGGACTGAACTCAGGCCTTGTGTGTGCTAGGCCTGCCACCAGCCAAGCTACATCCCCACCACGTAGTTATTTTATTTACAATGACAAAAAAAAAAAAAAAAAAAACGAAGGTTGTTTAACAAGTATTTACTCAAAACTACCCACATTTTCTTTTTGTTATAAGAATGGGTGTAACTCATGACTTTTTAAAATTTGTTATTTTTAGAAGGGACAAATTATGATTTCTTTTTTCTTTTTTTTTACTTTTTTGCCATTACTTCATTTTTTTTTTTTTGAAAAACTATAAATAGACAGAGACAATCTCTGTCACTGATGTCTCAGAGGGAAGGAGCTGAGCAGACATTTTTCTGACCACAAGTTCTGGCAAGGGGCAGTGGGGGAGAAGTGTGTAGGCGGCTATGGAAAACAGAGAGAGAAACAGATGGTGAGTTAATTTGTATAAATGGCTGGTACGGGTAGAATTTCTTCCCTCCCCGTCCCAAAAAGACTAAAATAGTACTAAATACATTAAAATAGTACTCCCACCAATACCTCCAAAGGTGGCCTTTCTTACGGACGTTAATGTCAGGTCTCAAACCCAGGAGATTCACTGTGTGCCTGTTTAATATATCAGAGTGGACCTGACTGCCAGGTTCTTTCATCAACTCTCAGTTCCTACTTGTCACAGGGTATGGCTGGCATATCCCGCCTCCTATCCTGAACAGTGGTGATTGTGTTTGAATGAGCTTGTTGGGTGGGCTCAATAGGGTCTTCACCTATTAAGACATTCTTTTATAAAGGGGAATTAAGAAAAATAACAGCAACAAGCAGCTGTTTCATGATGTCCAGGCTAGGCCACCCATTGTTGGAATGCAAGAGATCCGTCGACTGAAGCCGCCTGAGCTGCTGGCATTACAGGCATGCACCACCGTGAAGGGCTTTCAAACTCCGGGAGTCAGTTACTGGTGTGGCCACACGAAGAGGGGGCTATGCCTGGTAATGATTGTGGATAAAAATTCCGGGAAGGAAGACACATCACCTTGCCCACGTGCTGAATTGGAACTACAGTGATTGTGGAGAGGTGGAAAGTTGCAAGTTCATAGCCAGTCCTTAGCTGCTTTAACAGCCATTTATTACACACCCCTGTGTTTGACCTAATATCTTCGTGACTGGTAGGTAAACACTTTGAAGTGTACAAACATATCCCAAACAACCAAAAGGCTAAGGATGCAGTCAGACGGCATTGGAGGCCTACAGCAGACACCCCCACTTTGCTCTAAACCAACCTATCTGATGTCTCCACAAATGTATTTTAAGTGTCTTTACTTATGACTTCCTTTGTTATGTTACTATAAATACTTCATGAAACCATCACCATGTTAGAACATGACATTTGGGAAAAAACCTGACTTTGTGTCCTGGGGCCATGGCCGTGTATACTTTGCTCCAGAATAAACCATCTCTTATCTCCTTGAAGGTGAAAGCTGTGTTTTTTGCGCTGTCAAGAGGAAGGCAGGGGTCACGTGGAAGGGTGGTGGGACCAAGGAAAGAGAGCCCTCAAGTTAACCCGTGAAAGAAAGCAGTTGATAGAAAGACTGGAGATCCCCTCCCACCAGGGCTTTATTCAACAAAACAGATCATTCACACAAAGCCGCTGGTACTCCAAATTCTGGAGAGGGCAGGTGCTGGGAAAGTGACCAAAAAAAAACTCCTGACATCTGGTGCTTTTGAGCCTCTGACCTGCCCAACCTCTCTGGCCCACTTCCATTCTGGGGACTGTTTTTTCCCCCTTTCCTTAACTGTCTATTTCTATCACTGCCCATTGTATCCCTGGTTCAATTATTTGTTTCTTTACATGAGATCCTAGAAATCAGGAGTCTGGGGAGACAGCTCAGCGGTTCAAGTGTCTGTTGTACAAATGCAAGGACCAGAGTTCAGATCCCCAGAACCCACCTCCATGCTGGGTGGTCATGGCAGCTCATGGGTTATTGCTGTCTTGGGGAGGCAGAGACAGGGAATCCCCAGAGCAAGCTGGCAGGGAAGACTAGCTGAATGGTGAACTTTGAGTTTGATTGAGACTCTGCCTCAGTGAATAAGATAGAGGAGCGATAGCCAATGATTTCCAACGTCAACCTCAGGCCTTCATGCAGACTCCCACATACATGGACCCATGCATACAAACACAAACAAGATGAAGAATTTTGAAGTCTCCGTGGGTGCCCCGTGGATTCAGACCTGTGCCTGTGAGGGTGGCATAGCAATAGTCCCCAGGCACAGATTTGAACACACAGACACCTGGGAAAGAGAAGGGACCAGCTTCTGTCTCACGGCCCTCAAGGAGAATGAACCCATCTGTGCCCAGATTCAGACCTCCCAGCTCCCAAACTGAAGCAACACATTTCTGTCTCTTAAGCCACCCAGCGTGTGGTATTTTGGTAAACAGACACATGGTGGTGAGCAAGATGGCTCAGTGGGTAAGGGTGCTTGCTGCCAAGCCTGATACATTCAATTCCTGGGACCTGTATAAGAATCAACTTCACAAGTCATCCTCAAACCTATGCACACATATGCACATACAGACACACGCACACAAATAAATAAGTATAATGACAACAGAATGGTGTGCTGTTGTTGGGTGTTTGTTTTTACTCTTTTGAGGGGCCCTCCACCCAATTCCCAAATAAACCACAGACAGAGGCTTATTCTTATTTATGAATGCCTGGCCTTAGCTTGGCTTGTTTCTAGTCAGCTTTTCTTAACTTAAATTATCCCATCTACCTTTTGCCTCTGGGCTTTTTCGGTTCTCTTAGTTCTGTAAATCTTACTGTTACTCTGTGACTTGCTGTGTAGCTGGGTGGCTGGTCCCTGGAGTCTTCCTCCTTCTCTGGCTACTTCTACTTTCTGAACCTTCCTTCCCAGATTTCTCCTTCTACTTGTCCTCTCTACTTGCCAGCCCCACCTATCCTTTCTCCTGCCTTGCTATTAGTTGTTCAGTTCTTTATTAGTCCATCAGGTGTTTTACACAGGCACAGTAACACAGCTTCACAGAGTTAAACAAATGCAACATAAACACAAGTAACACACCTTAAAATAATATTCTACAACAGTGTGCCACTAGTTAAAGAATAAAGCTAAGGGCTGAGCATTGTGACTCAGTGATGGAGTTCTTATATAGTAGGTGTAAGGCCCTGGGCTTGATTCAAACCACAGCAAAAGTCAACCAAACAATAGCACTAAAACCAAAGGAATAGGAAGTAACGTGTATGGTAGCAGACACCTGCCATCTCAGTACTCTAGAGGCCCAGTCATGAGAACTGTGAGTTCAAGGCTAGTTGGGCTACTTAGCAAGACCTTGTCTCAGAAAAGCAAGCCCAAACAAATATAAACAAAACTCCTTACTTTTATTTGTGGCTTCTAGTTCTGTCCAGTTTCTACGAAACCAGAAAGGGCAGGGCCACACCAATCTGAGTGGCCTACACTGCTACCAGGGGCCATGGAGTCCTCCAAGCCAGGGCTGCTGTCAAGGGCCACATCTGTGGCTCCTGATACCATTGAAGGCCATTCGATGCCAGAGGTCTGGACCACCACTTGGGGTCATGTTGGTGTCTGAGGGCCACTCTGCCATGGGGCCATGCCAATCTGAGTGGCCTGAGCTGCCACCTAGGACCATAGTGACATCCAACCTGTGCTGCTACCAAGGACCATGTCTGAGTCCGTGGACCTACTACAGTTGGATTCTGTGTTGATGTCTGTGGCCCATGGTACCACCAAAGGCCACATGGATGCCTGGGGTCTAGGCTGAAACCTGTGGTGATGTTGGTGACTGAGGGCCTTACTACTGCTGGAGCCATACTGATCTGCATGACCTGTGCTGCCACCAGAGCCCTGGTAACGTCCAGTCCAAGCTGCTGCCAAGGGCATGTCGGGGTCCACATTCTTGTTGTGGCTGGGGTCTGTGATGATGTCCATGGCCAACATTACCGCAGAGGGTAATAGAAACCATGCTGGGTTGAGGATTTAGCTCAGTGGTAAAGCACTTGCCTAGCAAGTGCAAGGCTCTGGGTTCAGTCCTCAGCTCCAGAAAGAAAGAAAGAAAGAAAGAAAGAAAGAAAGAAAGAAAGAAAGAAAGAAAGAAGGAAGGAAGGAAGGAAGGAAGGAAGGAAGGAAGGAAAGAAAGAAAGAAAGAAAGAAAGAAAGAAAGAAAGAAAGAAAGAAAGAAAGAAAGAAAGAAAGAAAGGAGGAAAGAAAAAAGGAAGGAAGGAATGAAGGAAGAAGAAGGAGAAGGAGGAGGAGGAGGAGGAGGAGGAGGAGGAGGAGAAGAAGAAGAAGAAGAAGAAGAAGAAGAAGAAGAAGAAGAAGAAGAAGAAGAAGAAGAAGAAGAAGAAGAAGAAGAAGAAACCATGCATGTTGAAATCCAAAGACCATGCTGAACTGGCCCTGCTCTGGGATAGGTGGTCCTGCTCCTTGATGGACACTGCATCAGAAGAGCTGGCCCTGTCCCCTATGGGAAACCTGGCCCACTACTCAGGAAAGATGTTCTCACCTCTCACCACTGGTGTGAGAGAGTTGGTCCCTATGGCAAAGGCCTAGGAGAGTTGGCTCTGCCCCTTGCCTGAGGGGACAACTATCACCCAGACCCACATCCTGGGCCTGGGGTTGGCCCACCCTAACATCTACCCTATCTATGACCTGCTGGAGTGTGTGAAAGGACTGGTTCTGTGGAATGATAACCAAAGGATCTCCATGACTCGGGGCAACAGCAGGATATCCAAGAAGAGTTTCAGTGAGGGTCCAGTGATGATGGTGTGCCAGAGGCCTTGAACCAAACCAATGACTCATTGCAATGAGCATGTTGTGGGTTGATTGGACAAAAGGGGTACACTGCATGACACACTGCAGTTCCTGATGCCACTAGGATGAATGAAGATGTGTTGGAGAGATGGAGGGTGGAGGTGGTTTGTCTGTTGGCTTTTAATTTTTGGGAGGGGTGTGCTTCAGGAGTGAAGGGCAGAAATGGAGGGACTGGAAGGTAAGTGGCATTGGCGTACATGATGTGAAATTCCCAAAGAATCAATAAAGAATTATGTTGTGGGGGGAGGGGAGGAAAGGAGAGGAGAGGAGAGAAAAGGAGGGGAGGGGAGGGGAGGGGAGGCGAGGAGAGGGGAGGGGAGGGGAGGGGAGGGGAGGGGAGGGGAGGGGAGGGGAGGGGAGGAGAGGAGAGGAGAGAAGAGAAGAGGAGAAGAGAAGAGAAGAGACCAGAGAAGAATTTGCTGAGAAACTAAACATGATAAACCCAATTCTGTCCAAGGTCATGAAACCACAGGCTCAATCTCTCATACAGCACCAAAGTTTATATTTTCTTTTTAATTATTGTAGAGTGTGTGTGTGTGTGTGTGTGTGTGTGTGTGTGTGTGTGTGTGTGCGCGCGCGCGCGCGCACCATAGCACACATCTGAAGGTCAGAGGACAATTCTGTGGGGTCCATTCTCTCCTTCCACTTCTATGTGGGTTCCAGGTTTGATCTCAGGGCCACCAGAATTGCACAGCAAAGTGCCTTTACTTGATAAGCCGTCTCTCTGGTCCTGAACTCACTCTGTAGCCCAGGCTAGCTTCGAACTCACAGAGATCCGCCTGCCTCTGCCTCCCGAGTGCTGGGATTAAAGGTGTGTGCCACCACTGCCCAACTTATTTTTTTTTTTTTGAGACAGGATCTGTGTAGCTCAAGCTGACCTCCAACTTGTTCCATAGCAAGAGGGTGTCCTTGGCTTTCTGATTCTAGAGTTCTGGGATGACAGGCGTGCACCCCTGTGCCTGGTTATTTGGTGCTGGGGATCAAATCCACTCTCCCAGCTTAACTGCACTTCAGTACCTGTTCTGATGTTTCTTGGTTTATTTTTATTTTTATTTTTTTTTTCAAAGCCTGTCTCCAATGCTTATAAGGTCAGTTAGGCTACTGCTGACCATTCTGGACTCCCCCCATATAACAAGCTCAGCTTGTGTGAATTACTACATTACTTGGCTTATTAGATGCTTTTGTGTCAGGAAAGGTCCTGTTACAGCAGAGAAAGCAAGTTTCCTAGGGAGAGCAGCAGGGGTCTTTAGAGGGCCTGTGGGGTTGAATGTGTTGTGATATTAACTCTTGTGATGATTGGCTTTTCTTTCTTCTGTGCAGGCAAAGCCACTTAGGGTTATTTTAGGCTCAGTGTGGGCATCATTCCTGGTACATGTGCCTCCACCCCCTAGGGCTCCCCTACTGAAGGGAGATTGCCAAAGAATGAAGATAAGAATTAAATGAAGGGGGCTTGGGGAAAATGTAAGCTCCCCTTTGTACTCATTCCAATAGCACGTTCCTTAGTGACTCTGTGTCTTGCACTACCTACATGAGTCCTTCTGGGTCGTGGTAATTATTTTGCTCTTTGCCTACATCTTGCTAGGTATTATCCCAGTGTGTGAGATGGGGTCTTGTGGAGGCAGGCAAGCTCCTGAATCAGGTTACACAGACTCCCCTCTCTAAACAGTAAGATAGTTGTTTCTACCCTTAGCAAAAATGAAATTGAGACAGCTTCTATTCAAGAGTATTAGCAACATATTCAACAGGAAGAATACAACAGCTAGCCCAGCCTGAACTGGTTTTAGGTGCATGTGTAACAAGGTAAAACTGTGGGATCCTTCTAGGGAGAACAACTTACTTACCATCTTTTGCCTACACATAACTGGGTGTGCATATGATTAAAATCAGATGCATTATGGGAAAGGATAATCAAGTAGGAAAATGTAAGCATGATCTAATCTGTCAACCAAAATAGAGAACCACCCAAACTTCATCTCTAAGTATGCAGTTCCTCCTTCTGTTGAACTCCATAAAGGGAAGTAATTGGGACCCTTCAACACTCAGTGTGGCCCACTGAGTCATTACAGTATGGCCTCTCTGGTCTGTACTGTCTGTTCACTCTGAATAAAGTTATCTTGCTACTTTTGCAGATATACGTGAGTCCTTATTTTCAATCCTTTGCATAAGAGGCCAAGAACCTGGGGACACCTGCCCCAGGCCCTGACCACTGGTACACTGGTCAGATCAGAATCTTCCCCGGGGTAGTTCACTTGAACCATGTCATAGAGTTATAAAGCTGTTGCAAGGCAGGAAAGTCAGACTGAGGCAAGGGGGTCCCCAGCTGGAAGCAATGGCACAAAGCCTCTCCCACCCAGCTCTCAGTCTAGACAGGCCAACAGTGAGCCGGGCTGGCTGAGCTTCCCACCCAGCTCTCAGTCTAGACAGGCCAACAGTTGGGTTGGCTGAGCTTCGAAGCACTCACCTGTGGTTAGAAGAGGCACAGTAGCTAAAAGGGAAAGCACCACCGGAAGGTGCTGCCTGAACTAGAACTAGGGTCCAGTGAGGAAAGTGAGGGTGGTGGGTGGGGGCCGGGAGCTCATACTTGTAGCACAAATCCTATTTGATCTTATTAACAAAAACCTAGAGTCAGATATCAGGGTGAAAGTTCAAAGATCAGAGAAGCAGATCAGCCAGCCACTAGTTCTTACCTCTACGAAATCCTCATCCAAACGGACTGATCTCTTTTCTCCACCCAGCTATATCAATCACTTTCTATCTCAACCTCCCTAGTGCTGGAATTAAAAGCATGTGTGCCTCCCAAATACTGGGAGCAAAAACATGAGATTCCCAAGTGCTGGGATTAAAGGTGTGTGCCACCACTGCCTGGCCTCTGTGGCTAACTGGTGACTGGCTTTGCCCTCTGATCTTCAGGGAAGCTTTATTTATTAGAGCATACATAAAATATTACCACACATACTGATTCCTCTCTTAATTTTTTTAAAGATTTATTTTATTCTTTTAAAATTATGTATATATTAATGTGTGTGGGGGGGGGTATGACCATGGGTACAGGTGCTGGGGGTGGGCAGAAGAGAGTGTTGGATCCCTGAAGCTAGAGTTACAGGCAGTTTTGAGCCACCTGATGTGAGTGCTGGGAACCAAACTTGGGTCCTCTGTAAGAGTATGTGCCCTTAACTACTGAGCCATTTGTCCAGCCTTCCTTTAACTTTGTATCCTTCTTTGTCACAAATCCTCTTGAGCATGGGTGACTGAGTTGAAGGGACAGAGTTGGCAGGAGTCAGCTACCTGTCTACAGATAATAACATGAGCAGGGAAAAGCATGCAGGCCCGTGAGAGCAAGCAGGCACTTGAGCGTTTCATTAAGACCAGTGTGCAATGGTTCTGGGTAGGAAAAGGCCAAAGCATTTCATAGAAACCAAACCCAAGAGCTGAACAAACATGTTGGGGACACATTAAGAGTCAAAGAGTTGGGGTGCAGTTAGTTGGTGGAGTGCTTTCCTGGTGCTCAAAGCCTTGGACTTGATCCCCAGCATCACATGTACAGCACGGTGGTACACATGTGATCCCAGCACTCAGGATGGGGAGTGTCAGTCACTGTGAACTTGATAGGCTCTAGAATCACTTAGATGACAAACTTTGTTTATATCTGTAAGGGAGTCTCCAGGTTGGGTTCATTGAAGTGGGAAGACCCATCCTAAATGTGGGTGGTACTGCTCTCTCATCTGGGGTTCTGGGCTGAAATAAAAAGGAGAACGCTAGCTGAGTACCGGCATTCATCTCTCTCTGCTTCTTGACTGGATGCCCCCTGATCAGCTTCCTCACACTCCTACCACCGTGACTCCTCTGCCGCGACGGTCTTCGCCTTCTCTGCCACAGTAGACGGTACCCTTCAAGTATGAGCCCAAGTCAGCCCTTCTCCCCACAAATTGCTTTTGGCGGGGATCTTGCCGCAGCGATGGGACAAATGACTAACAAGTAAAGGAAGGAGGCTCAGGAGCCCAAGAATATCCATGACCATATGAGAGTTCAAGGCCAAACTGAGATACAAGGGATCCTGTACCAAAAAAGAGGGAGGGGCCGGAAGGATGACTCAGTGATTGAGAGCACTTGGTGCTCTTACAGAGGGACCCGGGCTCAGTTCCCAGCACCCACATGGTGGCTCACAATTGTCTGTAGCTCCAGTTCCATGGGATGTGGCATTCTCTTCCAACCCTCATTGGCAGGATGCACACACATGGTTCACAGACGTACATACAGGGAAAACACTCACATACATGAAATAAATAAGTCTGGAAAAGAAAAAGGGATGATTGAGAGTCATAAGAAGCCATGGGACCATATATAGGATCAGTATATATATCAACAAATTATAAGTAGAAAGGCTAAAGATCAAAGGAGACAAAACGTCATGAAATTTCAAAATGAGACCACACCAAGAAATACAGGAATTAAAAACAAACAAACAAACAACAATACATGCAGGAGAGTAAGGAAGAGCTTATCACCCAAATGTAGAAATTCATTCCAAGGCACTAGCTTAAAATGGAGACATGAGAACCCCCAATGGATATGTTTCTTAGTTGTTGCCAGGCCTTTTCTCATCTGTTTTTCTTCTTACCATTTGTGTGCACACACCAGTGTGTACATCCATGTGTGCAAGTCTAGAGGCCAGAGGTCATGTCAGGTGTTGTCCTCAATCACTCTCTAACTTCTCTCCTGAGGCAGGCGCTCTCACCAAACCTGGAGCTCTCTGACTGAGCTAGCCAGTGAACCCCAGGAATTCTCCTATTTCTGCTTCCCGTGCTGGAGTGAAGGCCCCACCACCCTGGGCACCCAGCCTGTAAACTCAGGTCCTTTCCCTCTGAGTCACCTCTGAAGTTCACCTCCTTTGTCATGCACGGTTCCCCCCACATCTGTTTGGGAACTGAATTTTGACATGGCTGCTGTTACCTGCTTATTTGTCTCTTCTTTCTCAAGAGAGGAGATTGTGTGAGGAGTTATAGTTATTTGAATTTTCTGTTGATTTGCTGTCTCTGTAAATAAGCTGTTCCTGTCTAGTACTCCAAAGGTACTTATCTCCATGGAAGGCAAATATAATAAGGAATAAACAAAGAATGGATCATCAAATCTGTGCACAGAGGAAAGTGTAGGCATGGAGATTAGCTCTCAAATGAGCCTTATGTTGTCTCTGCCATGCTATCTGCTCATTGTTCCTGGTAGGGACCACTTTGGAGTTCTTTTATTTACTCCATGTAGCACTCTGTGAGAAAAAAGATAGGTATACTTCAGAAGTTATATAACACTCTAAAAATAAACTCCCTAGGCTGGTGATATGGCTCAGCTGGTGGTAAAGGTGCTTGCAGCCAAGCCTCAGTTCAATCCCCAGGACCAGTAGGCAGGGAGGAGAAAATGACTTCCAAAATCTTAGTTTTCCTATGTCCTTTGTCCTTGACTGCCACAAGTGAGCTGTGGCATGTGCACACCCCTCACTCTCCCACAATAGACAAATGTAATCAAACAAAAATAGTTGTGCTAAAAATAATAATTTCTCTGGATCACAAAAGCTTATATGGGTAGCTCAATGGGAAACTGCTCCTTGTCTTTAATCCAATTGAAAGTTGTAGAAATAATTTTTAAAGCAACATGGACATACATGTGTGTGTGTGTGCATGTGTCTCTGGTGTGTGTGTGTGTGTGTGTGTGTGTGTGTGTGTACATGAATGTGTCTGTGTGGTATATGTGCGTGTGTTTGTGTCTATGTGTGTGTGAATGCACACATGAGTGTTAGGTGTGTGCGCATGTATGTAGTGTGTGTGGTCACATAGCAAGCACTTTTTGGTGAGACCTGGATTAGATAGAACATGGAGGCGATACTTACCACACTAATTACACAGACATCTGCAATAATTAATGTTTGGAAGAAAGAATTGTATTTTGCTTCATTTTTGCTTCTTCAGAAAGGGAAATAATAAAAGCTCGGGGAATTACGGAAATACAAATTTATATAATTATCATCACAAAAATGAGGCCAAAGCCGACTGAGATCTAATGAGGTTGTTGTGGCTATAATTATCTAGTTAATTAATGCAATTCAGTCACCTAGACACTGTTAGCGCACACCGAGTATGTGCAGGCACTAGCCTAGGCTCTGAAAACACAAAGATGAGTGAGCCATGGTTTCTCACGTCAGAGGGTGAGAAAACCCAGCTATGGGGCTGTGGGAAGTGACCAGCAGCAGTGTGCCAGAAGTAGCTCAAAGCAGGGTGTCTCAGGTACGGAGGTCAGCAGTCTCCAGCCCCCAGGTTCCCAGATCTGAGCATCTGGGCCTTGGCAAACCCAAGTCTCAGGCTCTAACCCAGGGCCAACTCCACCTTCAGCCTCCTGCTTTCTGCTCACTCCCAGCTCTGGGACTCTCTTCCCACATCAAAGAAGTGACCTAGCCTTGTAGATTACACTTCTCTCAACACTCCCCTCTCCTCCTCCCCAATGTCTCTACTGTGGTGCTGATGCTCACCGTTTCTGGTGTATTCTACGAGAACACTCTCCAACTAGGTCTTTCTGTCTCCTGTTTTGACCTGTGTTCCTATGCAGCTTTCCATTAGCAAAGGGCTCTGCTTTAAAGTATTCTATCCATATTTCCAGAAACTTCTATGGGTCCTCATTGCCTTCTCTAAGGGAACAACAGTCAATATGTCCTCCTGTGATGATCCTTTGTAAGCAGACACAACTTGTCTTATGTTCAGCTCTGAGGGTAGTACCATACAAGTGTTATTAACAGGAATGTGTGTGTGTGAGGGTTGTTTACAGGAGAATGAGCACTTTACCAGTAGCTACACCACTGGAGAAAATGTCTGTCCCTACCCCCAACAACCACCAACCTGCCAATAGCTCCTTAGGGAGGGGAGGAGCGTTTTGAGCCCTACCCTGATCCATGATGGGATGCTGGCAGGCCTAATCTTGTGTAGGTCTCAATAGGGAAATTTCTTTAAACATCAATGTTTTCTGAAGCAAAATTTCCAGAAGTGGGGCTGGCCAATCTGTGTTAAGAGTTTCTCCAGATGGCTCTGTATTGGCAGCCTAGGCTAGCTGGAGAAGCAGGGTTTTGGAGTCACAGTGTGAAATTCAAACTTAGCACACAAGGTCTTGCGTATGATTCTTCCCTGGTACACACCCTACATCAGTCTGACTTGTAACTCATCTGCAGGCCTCTGTGCTGTTCCATATTTCTACTTCCCATCCACCCCGGAAAGCATGCCCTGAGCCTTCTTGGATGTCCCCCCATCTCTTATCTGAGTGGCCCCTCCTTATTAGCCCTATGTAAATCCCCTCTCCCTGTGTACTTCCATCTGTCTCTATGGGTCTCTTTCTCTTACTGAACTTTGACTACTTTGGGGTGGGGCTACAAATTACTCATGTCCTTAATCGTGGTACCCACCCTTATTCCTGATTCATAGCTGGCACATTACATAAATGAATGAATGAGCAGAGTGCTTGTTCTACTGAGACCAGGCACTGGCTGTGCAAGAAGTAGTTCCTCTTGAATACTTAGAAAGTTTCCAGTAGATACCAGCGAGTCTAGCTAGCACAAGCTCATTAGCATGAGCTGACAGGGAACCCAGATACACAAATGCTGCTACGTAAATATAACTGCTGCTTCTCCTCAGTGTAGGATTGATGGACTCTTGAAACATTTAGATTAATGTAGTGTTTGGAAGATGTCCAATGTTTTTATTTTTCATTTGCTTTGGCATTCATTTAGGGATCAGCCATATAAAATATACACAGAGTACATCTTTTGTTTTTCCCCGAAGTCAACCTTTTTAAAAATTTGATGTTTTTTTTTCTAGTGAAAATATTATGAATCCCCGACCACGAAGTAAGAAATCAACACTTAATTTGTACTGTTTAACTATAGCATGTAAACTGAAATGGAATTTTAATTAAAGATTTAGTTCTTCATTTTTTGATTATGTGTTTGGGTTTGGGAGTGTGTAAGTGCAGATCATCCTCAGAATCCAGAGGAAAATGTCAGATCTGCTGGGGCTAGAGTTAGAGGCAGTTATGAGCTGCCCAATGTGGGTGCTAGGAACCAAACTCAGGTCCCCTACAAGAGTAGTACGTGCTCTCAACTACTGAGCCATTTCTCTAGTCCCTTGAAATGAGTCTTTTGAAGGACTTTTATGATGGTTGAAGAGCAGCCAACTTGACAGAACCTGGAATTACTTAGGAGGCAAGCTCCCAGTCAAAACTGGGAGGGGTCGTTTTGCCTCTGGACATGCCTTTGGAGGATTATCGTGACTATATTACTGAATGTGAGAAGGCTCCTTTAGCTGTTTTGGCTTCTCCACCGTGATGGACTGTACCGAACTGTGAGCCAAAGTCAACCTTTCTCCCTGGAGTTGCTCTCATCATAGCGACAAACAACTTCTTCTGTATTTATTCACCTTTCATGATTTTTCTTTTGATAATAAATATTCATTTTTACTTTGGTGACTCCCCTTCCTCTTTCTGTGTCCACGTGGTTCATTTTGGTGGGGAGAGTGCTAGGGATGGGGTGTAGACTCCAGCTTGGCCAAGTGGCGATACACTGTGGGGTTCAAGAAGGATATCTGATCCAAGTTGGCCAAGAGTCGATCCTGTATCATTGTCAGTGGTACTGAGATAGATGTGCACTCTTCACAGTCAGGGCTGATCAACTGGTAGAAGCTGAGTCATGGCTGTCAGTGTGAGTAAAGTTGCCAGAGAAAGCCAAGAGAAAGGCTGCATTTGGGGTCTGGGGATCTGGCTCAGTTGGTGTGGTGCTTGCCTAGTTCCTTCCACCCTCCACCATATAAACCAGACATGGCAGTACTCACATCCCAGAATTCAGGAGGTAGAGGTAAGAGAAAAGAAGTTTTAGGATCATCCTTGGTTAAATAGCAAGCTTGAAGCCAGCCTGAATTACATGAGATCCTTTCTACAAACAAACAAACAAACAAACAAACAAACAAACAAACAAACTGTGGTGGTTTGAATAAAAATGGTCCCTCACAGGCTCATATAATGAATGCTTAGTCACCAGGGAGTGGTACTATTTGAAAAGATTATAAGGATTGGGAGGTGTAGTCTTATTGGAGGAAGTGTTTCATTGAGGATGGGCCTTAAGGTTTCAAAAACCCATGCCAGGCCCAGTCTCTCTCTCTGCCTGTGGATCAGGATGTAGCTCTCAACTACTTCTCCAGCACCACACCTGTCATGCTTGGTGCCGTGCTCCCCACTATGATGGCAACTGACTGAACCTCTGAAAGTGCAAGCAAGCCCCCAATTAAATGTTTTCTTTTCCAAGAGTTGCCCTGGTCATGGTGTCTCTTCATAGCAATGGAACAGGGATTAAGACAGAAGCCAAAAGAAAAAGGCAGGTTGTGAAACCACTTATGAGCCTTTCCGTCCAGCAGTGCCTCCATGCTATGTTTCTACTGAAATTTGTACTCGCTTGAGCGCTACATCCTCAAAAGAAAAGCATTCCTTCTTATTCGTTTTTTTTAAAAATTCAGTTCTGCATATTCATGTGAGTGGTGTGCAGGAGGGGGTTCAGCGTCATCCTTGATCACGTTCTGTTTAGGCAGGGTCTCTGAACTGAACATAGCCTGTTTAGTTAAGTAGCTTGCTCGGACCCCATCTCTGCTTCCCAAGTGCTGGGATGACAGGTAGCTGTCGCACCTGCCTGGGTTTTACTCGGGTTTTAGGGATCCAAGCTCAGGTCCCCATGCTTGCACAGCAAGGGCTTCATCCACCGAGCCACCTCCTCAGCCTTCCTTGTGATTCTTACGCTGCCATAAGACTATTCTTTCTCATTTACTATTAAATGCATCTTGTCCACTAAGACAGTACACCAGATTTTAGATAACCATTGAGTTTGGTGTTTTTCAGAAGCAGGGTAGGGAGTTGCAGTGTGGCATTTGCTGCTGTGGAGCTCCAGAGTTAGAGTTAAGTCAAGGAATTTCACTCCTTGGTTACATGATCTTAAGCCACTTACTCTCTTCATACCTGGTTTCCTCATTTGTGTATGATGGCTTTTCTACAAAACTATTATTCTGTGGAATATTCTAGAGTACCCAAACTGATACACTGTTAGAGAAATTGAGTGACATAAAGGATTTTCATGCCTTGACTATGAATGCTATAATGGCACAGACTGCATCAGAGGCTGGGATAGGCAACAGGAAAAAAAAAGTAGAAAGTTTGATAAACTTTACTTTGGATAAAGCACAGAAGATAATTAAATTCATCATATTACTATGATTAGCTTCATCTCTAATTGGGAGACTTGTTCCTGAAATGTTGGGACTGCTCTGCTCTAAGATGTCAAATTACCAAAAGATGAAAATAAATGGGCCAGAAAAAAAAAGTGCACTCACATCCAGCTCTGTCTTGTCAGACGAGAACCAAGAGGAGAAGCCTGAGTGTTGTATTTTCCATCTCTGAATCCATGGGACTTAGTCCACACTGACTGTACACCCCAAAGGGTTCTACGGGGACACTCTCCTACAAGTATGAAGAGCATTTTGATCACACTCACCTCAAGCTGGAACTTCTTTTTATCATGTGTGATGAAACCCCAGTCCCTGGGCATGCTCGGAAAGGCCTTTACCACTGGGCTGCATCTTCAGCCTGCCTGAGTTCTTCACTTGTGTGTTGTGAAGATAACAGCCCCAAGACAGAAGTAGGGGTCAGAGGGAAGCAATTAAAGTCTAAAAAGCTGACCCACTTTACAAGTAGTTTAGAAGTAGTTTTGGTAAGAATGGCAGAAAACGTTACATGAAATGAAATTGTTGGGATGCCTACTTTTGGAGACCCCCTCTGTTGCAAGGGGCCATGGCTTTAGTTTTCAGTAAGTCAGAAAATTAGGTCACAGTGTAGTTGCAAAGAACGAACGCTGTCCTTCTTTATTTAAAAGAAGTAGTTTTCATGGTGTGTGTATGTGCATATCTGTGCACATGCAAACAGGTGCCTGTGGAGGCCAGAGGGTGTCAGATTCCCTGGAGCTGCAGTTACAGGCAGTAATGAGCTGCCCAGCATCAGTACTGAACTGAACCCAGGTCCTCTGCAGTAACAGCGAGTACTTTTAACCAGTGAGCCATATCTCCAGCTCTTTTTATTTAAAAAATAATGAAGGTATTCTACAGCATTCTTACCTCCCAATGGTCAAGACTGCCATATTTATACATGACATTCAACTCACCTACAGCTAAAGAAAGTTGTTGCAACTTACCATTTGTATTTTCCCTTTCAAATTGGTACTTTCTACTCTTGACACTAATATTTATTAATATTAATAGCCTGGGGCTGGGGAGATGGCTCAGCAGTTAAGAGTACTTGCTACTCTTTTGTAGAGGACTCAAATTCAGTTCCCAGGACCAGAGTTGGGCAGCTCATAACCACCTGTACCTTCAGCTCCAGGGGATCTGATGCCCTTTTCTGGCTTCTACAGGGACTGGGCTCCCATGCATAAACCCAGACAACACACTCATACACATAGTCGGAAATGGAACTAAATCTAAAAGAATGGCCCAGATTATTTTTAAAATTTAAAAATATATTAATGGCCCTCATCTAAAACAAATCACACTGGCCTAACCCAATTATCCTAAATGCATGCCATGTTTATATAATAGAATGTTCATGGGCTTTCAACTTGTGTAACTTTTTATCAGTGTTTTCATCAATCAACCCCCCAATTAGCCTGTCACAAAATGAACACATACTGATTTTAATATGACATAATACAGAGTTGCAATAAAAAATGGAATAATTTCTCCCTCTAATCCTAACCCTCTACATTTCCGATTCTTGGTGTGAAATCTCTATCATTTGTATGCTAATACCATCCATAAACATAGCAATATACAGATCCCACTCTTCCTTCCTTCCTTCCCTATCCCCAGCCCCTCTTGGTGCAGTTGGCCAAATATTAGCTTAGACTGAAAATACAAGTTCATAAACTGGTGGCCGACATTGTAGGTACAGTTTGGAAAATATTTTACTTGCTGAATACTAGGGTATTTCAACACAAAAATCTTGGGGTATCTTAATCTTAAGTGGCTACATAGTGATAAAATTATCAGTGTTGTAGGGGCTTTTTTTTTTTTTTTTTTTTTTTGGTTTTTCGAGACAGGGTTTTTCTGTGTAGTTTTGGTGCCTGTGCTGGATCTCACTCTGTAGACCAGGCTGGCCTTGAACTCACAGAGATCCTCCTGGCTCTGCCCCCTGAGTGTTGGGATTAAAAGCATGCGCCACCACTGTCTGGCTGGCTGTTGTAGGGGCTTTTTACTTCAACTGTGCCCAAAGGAAAAATCTCAAATGCTACATGCTCTAATGTGAAACGTGGCAAGATCAGAGTACTTCAAGTCTAAATTCCTAAAAAGCCAGTCTCTGGCCAGGTGAGTGGCACAGATAGGCAATCCCAATACTTAGGTGGTAGAGGCAGGAGATCCCAGGTGCTCAAGGCCAATCTCAACCATAATACATATCAAGCTCATAGGCAGCCTTGGACTATATGCTTCTCTGTATTAAAAAATAATCACAACAACAATAACAACCAAAAAACAAATGAATAACAAAAAAAATTGGAAATTATAGAGTTTAGGATTAAGTGACAATTCAACATGGCTCCTGTATTCCCTATCATGTATACCTTCACCAATCCATCTTTCAATGTCTATCACTTACGAACACTTGGGTTTATATCTAACGTTCTTTGGCAACTTAATGGGGTTTCTTTTCATTATCTTTATTGTGGTATTGTCAATCAGATTCAGTTGCCTGTAACCCAAATTTTGTATCACAGTGGTTTAAATACTAAGGGTTTACTTTTTTCCTATGTAAATTTGGAGGTGGTTGATTCAGGGCTAATAATGCCTGAATTCCCTGGTCATGACGGACCTGCATTCTTTCTAATTACCTTTCTTAGGACTGCTTTCCAGTCCCAAGGCCAGTGTCTAAATCAAGGTTACTATTGCTGTGATGAAGCACCATGGCCAAAAGCTACTTGGGGAGGAAAGGGTTTTTCTGCTACCAGTACCACAGAACTGTTCATCATTAAAGGCAGTGAGACAGGAACTCAAGCAGGGCCGGAACCTGGAGGCAGGAGCTGATGCAGAGGCCATGGAGGGGTGCTGCTTACTGGCTTGTTCTTTGTAGCTTGCTCAGACTGCTTTCTTATAGAACCCAGGACCACCAGCCCATGGATGGTACCACCCATAATGAGCTGGGTCCTCCCCCACAAATCACCAACTGAGAAACTGTCCTACAGGTTTGTCTACAGCTGGGTCTTTTTGTTTGTTTGTTTGTTTTGAGGCAGGGTTTCTCTGTGTAGCTTTGGTGCCTATCCTGGATCTCACTCTGTAAACCAGGCTGGCCTCGAACTCACAGAGATCCGCCTGCCTCTGCCTATCAAGTGCTGGGATTAAAGGAGTGTGACACCACCGCCTAGCTACAGCTGGGTCTTATTAAGGCATTTTCTCAGTTGAGGATCCCCCCCTCCGCCCCCCACAACGCCGTCTCTGATGATTCTAGCTTATGTCAAGTTGACATAAAACTAGCCAATACAGTTAGTTTACCACCCCTGATGGCTGAAGATGTCTTTTCTCTGTATCTATCTCCAAACAGGAAGTAAAGGGTCTAAAGCAAGCTGACTTTTCCCCCAAGTGATTTAGCCTGCTTTGTAGAAATTTTTTCTAAGTTCCACCCAAGTGGCTTTACTTATATCTCATTGGCCATAGCTTACTGGCCACACCCAGCTGTAGGGGGGTTTGCAAAAGGCAGTGTCCTGGTTTCCTTTCTGTTGTCATAAAACACTGACCAAAAACAATAGAGGAAAGGAAAAGGTTTGTTTCAGCTTATACTTCCAGGTCAGAGTTCATCACTGAGGGAAGCCAGGGTTGGAACTCAAGGCATGAACGCAAAGGCAGGCTTGCTATCCCATGCAGTATCACCCACTCACAGGAGGTTATTACAGCAAGAACCATGGAGGTGCACTGCTTGCTTGCTTGCAGAGGCTTATGCTTAGCTAATGTCTTATACAACCCACGGCTGTGTGCCTATGGAATGGTACCACCAACAGTGGGCTTGGCCCCCCTGCATCAATTAAAAACCAAGATAATGTCCCTACCAAGACAATCTCCCTACAGGATAATCTGATCTATAGAATTTTCCAGTCAAGGCTTTTTTCTGACTCTAGACTGTGTTAAGTTGACAGTTAATGCTAACTAAGGCAAGTGGTGTTTCTTCTGGGTTCATTGGCATCTGAACAAAATCTAAGCACCAAAGAAGCCTATGTATCAATCTCAGTGCCTCATACCTGTGGGTTAATGAATGGCAAGCACTTTATCAGCTGAGCCACACACCTTTCATTAGCATTTCCATTTCTTCAAGATTCACCAAAGTGGAATTTCTAAATCTAATACATGTGAGTATTATGTTTAGAGACAAAGTCTCATATAGTCCAGATTGCATATATACATGTCTCTAAGTATTTGTTTTAGTAAATGACTTTTTGAATTTTATTTTTATTTAGTATATGAGTGTTTTGCCTGCTTATATGCTGTGCAGCCACATTAGAATTCCTAGCCACTCCCCCAGCTACATGACTCTACATGCGCTCTTCCATATGTGCTGTCCAGTAGCCAGGCAAGATGCTTAGTCATCCTACGGCCTTACACCCTATGTAATCTGTGGGCTGTGTGATCACAAAATCTGTTCACAGCATGATCATGTAATCTATGTACATGTGTGGCATGGCTACGGAAGCCCATATGTGCATGTGTGGGGGTGGGGGACCTATAAAAGCAGGTTCCACCTATTCCTTCTCTCTCTTCCTGCACAGTCATTCCATAGGCCTATGCACACTCTTTCTATTCCCTTCCCTTAATAAACTCTTTTTGTTTGTTTGTTTGTTTGTTTGTTTGTTTGCTTGCTTTTTTTTCCAAGACATAGTTTCTCTGTGTAGCTTTGGCACCTTTCCTGGAACTCACTCTGTAGCCCACCCAGGCTGGCCTCCAACTCACAGAGATCTGCCTGCCTCTGCCTCCCACATGCTAGGATTAAAGGAGTGCCCTTAATAAACTTTTTTTCCCCCATGGAGCTGAGGACCGAACCCAGGGCCTTGCGCTTGCTAGGCAAGCGCTCTACCACTGAGCTAAATCCCTAACCCCTTAATAAACTCTTATAGTGGGTTTTGTTGTGCCTCGTGGCTTCTCTTGCACGGTAAACAGAACTACTTAATAAATAACAGCCATGCATGCATGCATGCATGCATGGTGTCCACAGAAACCAGAGGAGGTCAGATTGCCTAAAACTGGAGCTGCATACTGTTGCAAGTCACCATATGGGTGCTGAGACTCCAACGTGGGTCCTCTGGGAGAATAGTCAGTTCTCTTAACTGCTAACCCATCTTTCTGGTCCCCTTCCCCCCAAGTCTAATGTTAATGGATAGTGTAGGGTAATTCCCCAGGAAAATGTGAATACTCACCATAGGATTTAACATGTCTACTTTCCCATGGCCTTGGATATCTTTCCTTTTAAATATCTTTTTCCTGAGCTAGGGAGAGGGTTCTATCAGTATAGAGCTGATTTCATGAGCATGATAATCTGAGTTGGGATCCACAGCATCCACAGTAAGATTGAGTGTAGTGGCTGACACCTATAATTCCATAATTCCAACAGTGAGGAAGTGGAAACAGGGAGATTCTTGGAGCTCACTGGCCAATCAGTGTAACAGAATTAGTGAGATCTCGTGAGATCTAGGCTCAGTGAGAGACTGCCTCAAATAATGAGAGGAATAGGAGACGACATCCAGTGTCAACCTCTGGTCTACACACACACACACAACCTACACACACACACACATACAACCTACACACACAAAGGAACATGTGTATAACACACACACACACACACACACACACACACACACACACACACACACACACACACACACACACACACACACATTGTTTTCCTTATACTCTTTAATTTAAAACCCTCTAGTCAGTGAAATTTAGCTGTCCCCGAAATCAAGTCTTTCCACTGGACTTCCCTATCACTTAGAATTCTTACATTGTTGCAAATTGTGGGAACCAGCTGCAGCTAACTTAAATCAGAGGGAATTTATGAGAGGGCACAAGAACTGCAGATCCTTGAAATGTGGGCAGCCAGACTTGGAAATTGCTAAGAGCTAAGCATTTGGTTGATCTGCGCTGACAGGAAATTGGGGTGTCTCAAGTGAGCAACGAACCCAGCTACCAAGTAAACCCCATTAGCCCCCCTTAGTTTTCCTTTCGCTTCGAGCCGGCCATCTCTGCACGGTCTCTTGACTGACATCCTCGGCCTCTGTATTTGGAGAAGCGTGGGCAGAAGGGGAGCATATGTAAACAGGGTGGTCAGAAACGGTTTGACAGGAAGTCTCTCTGAAGTTCTCTGCGAAGCTGAGGGAGGCTGACCAACTTTGCGAGCAGCAAACAGGAAGTCAAGGAGATCACAAGCAACAGACTGTTTGGGTAGACAGAGCATGAAGAACAAGCATAAATAACATCTCCAACAAGCACTGCAAGCTTCCAAATGTCTTCAACAGCCACTGCCTTTGCGGGCTCAGGACAAGCCTGACTAGGTGAAATAGAACGTTAGAGGTTTCCTCATGTCTTTGAATTTTTTTACATTCTCTCCCCCCCCCCCCCCCCGAGTGTATGTATGTCACAGCACATATGTGGAACTCAGACAACAATTTGTGGAAGGCAGTTAGCTCCTACTGCTATGTGGGCTCCAGGGATGGCACTCAGGTGGTCAGAGTTGTCGGAAAGTGCCTCTGCCTGTTGGACCATCTTGCTGGTTCCCCCTCCCCCACCCCCGTGCTTTTTCATATGTGGAGGCCACATACAACCAAACCACAGAAGCCTCTGAAGTGGCAAGTACAAAATGGCGGCAACAGGTCAGCTATAAGGCCCCAGGAAAGGTTTGTTTACTCTCTGTCCTGGTTAGCTTTCATTTGACACAGCCTGGAATCTCCAAAAAGGAAAGCCTTGCTTGAGGAAGCTACATCTGACTGTCTTGGGCATGTCTTGATGGAGTATCTTGATAGTTAATTTATGAGGTGGGCCGAGCCCACTGTGGGAGGCATCATCCCTAGGCCATGAAACGTAGCTGATCATGAGCCAGAGAGCAAGCCAGCAAACCTGCTCTTTGGTTCCCGTTTCCAAGTCTCTGCCCTGAATTCCTGCCCTGACTACCCTCAGTGATGGTTGTGACCTGGAAGTGTAAGTCAAAAAATTCTTTCCCCCTCAACTTGTTTTCTGTTGGAGTGTTTTATCATAGCAACAGAAAGAAAATTAAAACAGCGTATTCATCTTTTTCTTTTTCTTTTTTTCCTGCAGCTATAACAGAATACTTGGTGTCTTAGTTAAGGTTTCTATTGCTGTGAAGAGACACCATGACCATGACAACTCTTATAAAGGAAAACATTTAATTAAGGTGGTGGCTCACAGCTTCAGAGGTTTAGTCCACTATCATCATGGCTGGGAGCATGGTGGCTGAGTATGGCAGTGTGCAGACAGACACGGTGCTGGAGAATTCTACACCTTGATCCAACGGCACCAGGAAATGAACTGTCTTACTAGGCATGGCTTGAGCATATATGAGACTTCAAAGCCAGCCTCCACAGTGGCACACTTCCTCCAACAAGACCACACCAAGTCCAACAAGGCCACACCTCCTAATAGTGCCGCTCCCTTTAGGAGCCATTTTCTTTCAAACCACCACAGGGATAAGTCATTTTGAAGAGCAGAAAATTATTTATCTGCTTTGTCCCTCAAGGCTTGGGTCTCAGAACTCTAGCTAGGGGAGGTAAAGGAATGAGGAAGGGGCAGACACACACACACACACACACACACAGACACACACACACAATGAAGCTAGGAATAAGGTGAGCTTCATTGCCATGGCCGTATCCCAGAACCTCACTCACTCAGCCTGTTGATTCTGTACAGCACAGGAGGAGGAGCTAACTGGTTAATGCGGAGACTCTTAATGGGTTAAGTATTCAGAGTGAGCACCTGCTGAGTGCTCACCCTAAGTTGGGTAGCTATAGCAACTCACCCCCTTCTCTAAGGCTCAGGGATCATTTTGAATAATGGGGTAGAAAGAATCCAAGACCTGGGAGATGGGGAAGGGTTTTCTGGACACTATGGTTACATGCACAAGATCAAGCCAACAAGGTAAGTCAACATTCCAGCAGGCAACACTGAACTCAGGGAGTTACAAAAATCAAAGAAATAAAACAGGAAATGAAGAGGGAGAGGGATTGTTGGGAGGCTCCTGGAAGAAGTATGAGACAATCAAGATACATTGTTTAAATGTACAGAACTCTCAAGGAACAAATAAAATACATTGTATTGAAATAAATTAAAAAAAAAAAAAAGAGGCTGGGGAGATGGCTGAGTGGTTAAAAGCACTTGCTGCTCTTGGAGGGGACCAGAATTCAGTTTCCAGCACTCATATCAGGTGGCTCACAACTCCAGTTCCAGGGAAACTGACCACCTTTTCTGGCCTCTGTGGGTACCTCATGTGTGCACATACATTCATATATACATACATACACACACAAAATAAATAAAAATGAATGAATAGCTAAATGTTTGAAGAAATGCAGAAACCCACTCTAAGACAAGAGTATTCATCATTCCCAAGGGCAGAGCCCTCAAAGCATAATTTCTTCTTAACGCTTCTGCCTCCCCACATCCCTCCATGGGGGTTTAGTTTCCAACCTGTCTATTTTGGAGGATATATTCAAACAATAGCGCTTAACAGAGAAACACAGAGTTCAAAATTCTCTTGGGGAGAATTCTCTGGCAACATCAGGCCTGCATTCCCACATAGCAACGGGTAGTTACCGCCGTCTGTTGGGTGTGGGCGCTATGTGTTGCCACATCATCCTGGTGGCCCGCATCGCCCATCACAAACCAGACCAGAACTGGAAGTTTCTGATCCTTGGGTTGGGATGTAGCCCAGCTGGCAGAGTGCTTGTTAAGCAGGCATGAAGCCCGGGATTAATCCTCACCACCACACTAACGGGGCATGGTGGCACACAGGTAATCAATCATAACACTAGTGAAGCGGTGGCGGCGGCAAAGAAGATCACAGATTCAAGGTGATCCTTTGCTGCACAGCGTGGCCCACATGAGGCCCCGTCTCTCTCTCTCTCTCACACAAAGCTTCTGGCCTTTGCTGTAACTACTTCCTCACAACTGTCCAAGGCTAGGGTGTTGGGTAGTCTTCTTGGGGACTGTCAGTCTGAGCTCCTCTTGATGACATTTCCAAGGTTCCTTTAAGCCGTGCTTAGTAGCACTGTGGTAGAATCTTTCCTGTGTGACTTAACTACCTTTAACTGCTAAAAACAATCTGTCCATCTGCTGGTGTCCAGTCACTGCTGGACGTTCTGTCTGGGGTGGTCTCTCAGCACAGCTCCTCCCACATAACCCCAAGAACCTGATGAGAAGAGGTCATGGGAAAAGGGATTAGCACCTTCTAAAATGTACGGGGAAAACCAGGAACCATGCATCTGAAAGAAGAACCACTCTTGATTGACTGCTGGGAAAGCAACTTCTCAGAAACCTTCCCTTAGTATGAGGAGCTGTGACTACGCTCCATATTAACATATTAGCTGCCCTTCTGTACATATCAGGTCCTGTACAGGCTGGCTTTCTTTGTGTGTCAAAGTGAAACAAGCTAGAGTCATCAGTGAGGAAGGAGCCTCAGTTGAGGAAATGCCTCCGTGAGATCCAGCTGTAAGGCATTTTCTCATTTAGTGATCAATGGGGGAGAGCCCAGCCCATGGTGGGTGGTGTTATCTTTCGGCTGGTGGTCCTGGGTTCTATAAAAATGCAGACTGCGCAAGCCAGGGGGAGCAATCCAGTAAGCAGCTCCCCTCCATGGCCTGTGCATCAGCTCCCATCTCCAGGTTCCCTGCCCTGTTTGAGTTCCTATTCTGACTTCCTTCTGTGATGAACAGCAACGTGGAAGTGTAAATAAATAAACCCTTTCCTCCCCAAGTTGCTTTTTGGTCCTGATGTTTCATCGCAGCAATAGAAACCCTACCTAAGGCAGGTCCCATAGGAATCCTGGTCCCTCACAGCTTTCTGCCTGCGAATTCCAGCACACACTGTATCCACTCTGGATTCTCCTGCACCAAGTCTCAACAAATCAGATGTCAATTAGAAAAATACAACTCTCACCTCAGAAGGGATAAAAGAGAGTTTATACTGGAGCCAGATATGAGTGACTATGGCCCAGGAACACAGACCTCGGTTGCCATCAAATTTGTGTTCCAATGTAGCAACAGTTTCATGAAGTTTTTACAGTTACAGAACAAAATAAGCTGTAAATTAAGATGTTTTTAATATATTAGTGGAAATATTAGAGATGTGCCTTACAGCAAAGTTAAAAAAAAAAAATCACTGCTAGGCCTCAGATAGCTGATTGATACCCAGAGCTTTTTGATGGATGGAAAGGAGAGCTCTATTAAGTTAGTATATTCCAAAAGGTCCACCTGTTAGTCACAAACATGTTAGGCCAGACATAGGCATGGGCAAAGGAATGGCTAGAGAGGGGGCAAAGACAGCCCCCAATAAATTGTAATTAGGCCTTTGACCCATGACATTCCAACCTCTCACAGTCAGTAAAGTTATAATTAGTAAACAAGCCTTCCAGAAGGTTCCATGTACAATGGCCCTCTTTCTAGAAAGTTCAATTCTCACGGTCCCCAATTTTTTCCCTAATTCCTTTGATATTTTCCAAGTTGCTTTGGGCTAAGCTTGAGTATGCTGAGCGGGCTCTACAAACTCCTGCACCCATGCTGTTTCTCATGGTTCACTTTTCATCACATCCTCTTTGGTTGTCTTCATTTTAACCACTGAACTCTTCCTCCTACTTGGGGAAGAGGTCAGACTCCCCTCCCCCAGTGCCATCTCAGGTCAGGTCGGGACCTAAATACTGACACCTTCTCTTCTTGGGGCCTCCCTTTCTTCCTTCCTCTGCTCCTTACTCTGTGGCTGAACTACCAACCTGGTTCAGTTGCTACTGCTCAGCTGTTCTCCAGCTCTTCATCTCTGTTTCTCACAGTCCTCAGCACTTTTCTACGGCTCTCACTACGATTTGCTTCTCTCCTCCTGTGTAGAACTCTGAGATCACAGCGCTTATCTATGCTGCACCCCACTATTTTCAGGGTCAGTCCAGTCTCTGCCATACAAGACAGGTGAGAAATACTTTTCTGTCAAATGACTAATCACAGTAAAAGAGAAACAATATTTTACCCCTCAGGTCAGCTTAACACCTGATAACATGGTATTTTGTATTGAATAAGACATCCTTTCTTAATATATTTTTATTATGGTCTCATATAATCAAACCTATGGTGGTTCATTAAAGATTAGCCTGTTCAAAATATGCCCACTGGTGCAGTGATGGCTCAGAGGTTACAGAGGTAATCTACTACTTTTGGAGTAGATTTCAGGCCTGCTCCACAGAAGGGAATTTATGCCTGGTATGGCAAACCTGTCTGAAAGCCTGTGGCTCAGGAAGTCACAGGCCTTAGCAGGAAATCTACTACTGTTGTCTTGCTAAATGGAACTGTTGTAATACTACCTTCTAAATAATGATATTTCTACACATAGGTGAGTGCCATCCTCAACCTTGGCTGGAGAAGCTTCTCTCTGCAGTGGTCAGCAGATAAAGCAGACACTCATAAAGTGCTGAGAATATGTGACTATGTTGAGAGCTTAGCCTTACATGGTACAACTCCGTCAACCCTTACCACTCCACAGAGCTCAGGGAGTATCATGGAGGAGGGGGTGGAAAGCATGTAAGAGCCAGACGGGGAGGGGTGCGTGACATGCTGTCTCCAGGACAGTCCCGACACCGCAGCTATGGTTACCTGAAGCTCAAGCCAAGATCAGCCAGCATTCCAACAGGCCAAGCTGATTCGGTTCAGTGGGTTACAAAAATAAGTGGAAAAGAAAAAGAAAGAGAGAACACGAAGAGAGGAGGGGGAACATGCTAGGGTACCCAGGGAAACTGGAGAGAGGGTTCAGGGTAAATTTGATCAAGATACATTGACTAAAATGGCTCATTGCAATGGACATTTGCAAGTAAGGCTGATAGGACACTGTGTGACATTCCCAGTGCCACCAAGATGAAGGAAGAGGGGTTGGAGAGCTGGGAAAGACAAAGGAGCGAAGTGGGGGTTTTGTTGTTGTTTGGTTTACTTTTTTAAAAATTTTCTTTTGTAGGGGGGCACTGCAAGGGTGAAGGGCAGATATGGAGGGACCAGGAAATGAGTGGAATTGGGGTGTATGGTGTGAAATTCCCAAGGAATCAATAAAGAAATTCTGTTATAAAAAATTAAATAGGTAAAAGAAACATTTAAAAGCTACACTGTTTACATGTATAGAGTTGTTAAAGAATAAATAAAAGATAAGCCTGTTGGGAAGGAAAGCTATTAACTTCCCAGGTTCCTGCTTATGAGAAAGCCAAGTCTCTCCTGCACACTGTCTTTGCAGAATCCCCTGGAGATGTGACCCAGCAGCGTACTTTAGGCTTTCTATGTTACTCTGATGCTTTCAAGTTTTAAAAATATTGCTTTTTAAGTCTGTAACGTAAAAAACACACATCCTTTGTCTTTTTCTTTCCACCACAAAAAGCTGGTATCATGCTAACAGTACTACAGAAGGAAGTCCATCAATACTCCAACCCAAATACAGGCCACTTGTATAGTTTATTATGTAGAACACAACCTCTGGGACGCCGGCCTTTCTCAAAGGCCCAAGAGAATCTTACTACTCTTGTAGGAAGTCTATCATCACCCCAAAACCCAAATAAAGGCCACTTGTGCAGGCTATGTAGAACATAACCTCTGGGAAGCTTGCGTTTTTAGCTTTATTATTTTACATTTACTTGGGGTGGGGCGGAGGACTGTGCAAAATCAAAGAACAACATTCTGGGGTCTATTTATTCCTTCCACCATGTGGGTCCCCAGGGAATCAAACTCAGGTTAGCCGCAAGAGCCTTTACCTGCTTAGCTGTCTCACTGGTCCAATGCTTGCCTTTCCTGAAGACACTCACTGGAACCCCAAATTCGCCCCACCCCCCAAAGTATTGTTTTTTTTTTTTTTTTCTTGTTTATGTCTTTTTGGTGAACCTGTGCAACACAGAACATAATCTAACCTTTTGGACGCCTGCCTTTCTTAAGAGCACAGGCCCACCATCTTGGGGATCTTGAAACCTACAATGTAAATAGAATAACTGACATAAATCTCAGGACACAAACCTTGGTTCATCCCTTTCCTGACTGCTCATCAAGATGTGCTACAGCGATAAAGGGGGCACGCTGCTGAGCACGTTTCCAATTAGCCCCTCTCCCCCGCAGCAGAGAAGCGCTTCTGCTCATTTCCTCAAGCTAGCAGAGAAGGAACACACACACAGACGTACACACCCACGACCACCAAAAGGCAGCGGCTTCAGAACTGGAAACTCAGCCTGACTTTCTGGGCTTTCGCCGGACGGAAAACGCGAAGTGGAGTTTTCCGCAAGTCGGAACCGGAGCCGCGGCCTACGGCTGCCCGCCACCGCGCATGTGCTGCCCCCAAACCCTTCAAGCTCCGCTTGGGTTCCGGATGTCTAGCCGTCTGAAAACCCGAAGTGGAGTTGTCGGATGTCCGGAAAGGAGCCGAGGCCGCCCGGGCGGCACGCTACGGCGCACGCGCTCTCGCCCCTCCCACCCGGAACCGGAAGTAGGCGCGACCGCGGCCCGGGGCCTGGCCTGGCCGGGGCGTCGGCAGCGGCGGCCATCTTGGCTACCCGCGGCAAGGCAGTGTGAGGGGAAGAAGTTGTAGGGTGGGGGCGGGAGTGAGGAGGAGGAGGAGGAGGAGGAGGGCCGAGAGAGCGGAGGGGTGGAGGAGGAGGAGGCCGCGGCGGGGCAGGGCGGGGACAGCCTGCCGGCCGGCCAGCCTGCCGGGCTTGCGGAAGTACTAGGCTGCTGCTCACTCGCTACTGCTCGGGCTTCCCACAGCTCCCTCCCTTCCTCCCTCAGGACCGAGGGCGGCCCAGGCCAGTGCATGGTCAGCTAGCTCCCACCTCCATCCCCGGCCTCTAGCAGCACGGAACGGGCGGCGGCGGCGGCGGCGGCGGCGGGCGAGGAGGAAGATGGCGGGACGGCTGCCGGCCTGTGTGGTGGACTGTGGCACGGGGTACGGCGGGGCTTCTCTGGGTGGGGGGCACTGAGGCTGGGGACTGCCGGAGGAGGGAGATGAATGGGGAGGGGGGGGGAGTGAGCCGGCCGGACTGGCGAGGGCTGCTGGTGCCGGGAGCCTCCCTCCCTGCTCGGGTCGTCTCAGCCCTCCCGGGACGAAGATCTTTCCAGGCCCTTCCCTCCTGAGAAGGCCGGCCGGCCGGCCCACCTGGCTTTCCTTCCCCCACCTCTCCCTTTGGGATCTTGGGGGACTCACAGGGGACCGCCAGACATGGGATCAAGGGAAAAAAAAAAGAGAGAGAGAAAAGAGAAGCGCTCCCTTCTTGCAGGTTTTGCAAGATCGCTGTGACAACCCTCAATCTCTAGGGCGTGTGGGTGGGGAGAGGGAAGAGCCAGGCTTGTGAAGATGGAAAGCTGGAATGGGGGCTTTTGCAGAGGACCCCCCCCCCCCGGTCCCCGTCCCCACGCGCCGCCTGTGTTCCACCCGGCACCCAGTCCTGGCCCCCTCTCCCACTACCCAGTGGACCAAGTCACATTTCAGTTCCAGCGAGGAGGATCTCATGGGGTTATTGCTCTTGCCTCAAAAAAAGTCCCTTAGTGAGCAAGCGCGCTGCAACTTCCTCAGTTTTGTCAAAGCCGCTTCCTGCTTTCCGTCTTTTATAGCCTTATAAGGTAGTTTTTCGTCTCCAACGTTAGCACGTCTTGTTAGAACTTTCAAAATTAAGCAGGTTGCAGAAAGAGTGGATTCTGAGTGCTAGGTATCAGTGTGTTTGAATTAAAAAAAAAAATGTTCTCGTGCCCACGGAGGGAGGCCGAGAGGGGAGAGCAGGGACGCACCCTGGAAACTAAACTAAACGTTTACGTTCGTTTTGTGACAGTGTCTTGAATGCCGAAAGGAGGCATAGAGGTATAAAGGAATGTATAAATTGATTTAAAGTAATTGTTTCTGATAGTAGTGTGGTTGACTGAAATGGCTTGAAAGTGGTGGTTTTGTATTAATGAAGCTTTTAGAGAGTTACAACTTGCTCTGTGCAGTGACTTAGAGAGAAGACTTCATTTTTGATGTTCTAGGTTGAAATACTTTGTGGAGGAGAGACTCCTGTGTTGATGTCTAACCCTCAAACACACCAGTGGTTTTGAGGACAGTTGCCAGCCTTTCCCCTCTTATTCACTGTTCCACGGTAATTTAAAAGATGCCTTTCCCCCCACACTAGTTAGTCTGTGTAAATTCCTCCAATCTTAAGTCTCCTGCCTTTATTTCTAACGTACCATCCAGGCAGCCGGAAACAACGGATATCGTAGTTCTTTTTTTTTTTTTTCTTGGAAAATACTTAGTCTTGGAATTCCTATGTATTTCTTAGTTGACATCCTATTAAAGTTAGATTTTCTTTCAACCCAGTCTCGTTCCCCTGAAGCGTTTCTATATGTATATTTAAGTTTATCCTTTCATATAGTTTAATTGGTGAATAGATGAGTGAATAGGACTTTTCAAGTGCCTTGTATTGAAGTTACAGATACTGCTATGTAATACTTCATGCTTTAGAAATGATTGTTATTGTTAGGAAATCGTGTAGTCATTGACCACCTTATAAATAATGCCGAGACAGCTTAAATAGGATGTTTCTTTTTATGCATTTCTTTTGAAATGCAGTCTTGGTTATTTTTGAATGAGTAGTATTGGGTAGCTCATTGAACTTAGCTGTCCCTAAGTGACCTTTTTTTTTTTTTCTGAGCGGGTAACCTTGAATTAAAAACACACGTTGAGTGACCAGGAGGAGTGGTGCCGCTTCTGTGTCGGCTATTTCTGTCCAATATCTCAATTACTAAATCATTACATTACTACACTCATCTCGCCTTACAAGGATTGGTTAGCTGGACATTGATTTATGATACAGATTGAACTGATTAAAGTCATGTTCTCTATTCAGTATTTTTACCTTTGATCACAATCTGATTTTCCCAGTTTAGAGTTCTGTTTATTTTGCTTCTCAAAAGGATTTTTGTGTAACATCCCCCTTCCCCCACCTCCCAAGTTGGGTATTAAGTATAGCAGTTTAGAAATCATACCTTGAATTTTATCAGGAAACCCGTCTCTCAGTGACCAGGATAGCTAGCATGTCCAAGACTGACTAACGGAGTTTTTCATCTAAATAACTCCCCAAATGCAGCAGGTGCTCCTTTAGCTTGTGTTTCCCTCCCCCATGCTTTAGCCATTACACGCACCTCTTACGTGGCTATCTTGTGCTTATAGAGTGAGTGAAACATTTGCAGGTTGTCCATCCCATTTCATTAAAGAATTTAGGCAAAAAGTGATAGTCTGCTAATCTTGATGGTGGTCTTGATGCTTTAAGAGTTAGGACACATGAAGTTTAATTCCAGAACTTTAAATTAGGAATCCTCCAGCATAATTCGTCATCAAAGATTCATCATCATGACCCAGGTTCAGATCATGGAGTGTTTTTCACATACCTAAAGAATTAAGAAAGAAAGACTTACTTCATATCCATATCATGGCAACATACTTTTTGGTCTATATTGGCAAAGTATTGTAGAATAAAATTCCTGCTCAGAAATCTGGTTGCTCAGAAATCAGTGTAGGACTTGGGAGTGTAGCTTAGGACAGAGTGCCTCAACATGCACAAGGCCCTGCTTCAGACCCAGTCAGACAGAGGGAGCAGTGATGAGAAAAGCAGTTTTTAAAGCATGGAAAGGATGTAATGCTTGGTAAATAAAGTTATTGTAAGGGAGTTTCATTTTTGCCTGTTTTCACTCATTTCTCCACCATTGCATTGTGGACTTTCTTTTCTCTTTATGTATTTTGTTTTTCACTGAGAAACTGCTTTAGTGGGTTATACCCACTGATTAAATAACAGGTTAATATACAGCCTTATTTTGCAATCTTGGATATATTTAAATAAATTATAGAATTTCTCAAATCTTTTTTTTTTTTTTAAGCAGTCTTCTAACTGTAAGCACAAATATTTTTGTTGGTTTTGGTAAAAGTAGGGTCTTTATAGTTCATCCTGTGGCCAAATCCTATTAGTTAGTAAAGAGGAGTTTGAGAGCAGTGAGAAGCCATGGATGAGTGAAAGCATACTTAGGAAGTTTCTCTTTCTTGACTGTATTCTGTTTGTAATGTGTTAATAATACAGAAGGCAGGAACATTCATAATATCTTGATAACAAAGATTCTTTGAAACTCTTACTCTTGATTACTTGTGTATGTTGTTTAAGGTAATAGACACACTGCTGTTGAGAGGACAGGTTCTTAAGACTCCTTTCCTGCTAGCATCTTTACTGCCTGCCAGGTTCATGTTTTCTAGACTGACTTTGGGATGCACTGTGTAGTGACCTTTCCAGGGCTATTGTTAAACACAGTTCAGAATTTTTATTCTTAAGAACAGAAGGGAAAGGTTGGCTACTGGTAAATCCAATGGCCAGGGTTTTAGTTTGTTCTGTCTTAATTTGACTTCTGACAGCTCTTTTTTGCTTTTTACAAGTGAGAAGGGAGAATATTACCTTTAATATCATTTAGTTGGTAGGTTGTGGAGTAGCTGCTTGAACTAAGTTCTGTATTTGAGCCTGTGGGGTTCTTTGAGCCCCCTTTTAGAGAATTATATACATCAGTTTCTGTTAGTAAAATTAATTCAGCCTAACTCTTGTTTACAGTGATATTGTAGAAATAATCCTAGCCTTATGAATTTGATTCAATTAGTGAAATCTTTTTGTTTTTCTTTAGATTTTTTCCTGAATATTTGAATTTCTACACTATCTCCTTGTTACTTAAAAAAAAAAAGAAGACTGGGGTTTCTCAGGAAGTAGCTACTGCTTAGTAAGAGCATGTGCAAGGCCTGTGGTGAATGCTGTGTATCAGCTCCTCACCCTTTCCCTTCTCCTTGAGCAGTGCTGTTTGTGTTATATAGACAAGAAACTTAAGCTCCAGGAGGTTAAACCACTTGCCTAACTTCAGTAACATGGAATCTGAAGGATCAACCATGGACAGTTTTTAATTGTTTCAGTGTTTTGGGTTGGGAAGGGATTAATTTATTCGATAGTTACTTGAGGATGGTTGAGGTTTACTTTATACTTCCCAGTAGTAGTCCAGGCACTCTTGGAATTATAGTAAAAATATCTAATACAGACTGCCCTCATGAATCCTAATCCTAACATTAAACATTAAAGGTGGTGGATAGAGGCAGGGTTCTCTCAGTTTTTGTTTTTTTGAAGTAATCTCACCGAGTAGCAGTAATCACTGTAACTCAGGCTGCTCTTAAACTTGCAGTGATTCTCTTGTCTTGGTTTCCTGAGTGCTGGGTTGACTGTTGTGAGCCACCACAGGCAGCTGATACTGGCAGTTATCAAACACTAGATATGTGCTTTTCAGATAGTAAGAGCTGTTTTCCAGGTTTTCAGGAAAGTGGTGACTGTGGTCAGGAAGTCAAGCAAGCTGTAATGAATGTCAGATTTGAGCCATCCTTTCAAGGAGCTGGGTAGATGCACAGGAGAGCATCTTACCAAGGGAAGGAAGGAAAGCTGTTTGTGCACCCTGCTGAGGGGAAAAGTGGCTGCTTGGCCTGTACTGCCGGCCTCCTTCGTGAGTTTTGGGCTGTTGGATAACATAATGTAAGTTTAGATTTTATATGTGAACTGACACTTTCCAACATCTCCTGTATTAGGTTTTATATGTCAGCAAAACTTAATTGTAAAAGAACTCTACTTGATAGGAGTCCAAATTCTCAAGGAGAGTAGTTGATGCTGAAACCAGGACGTTTAGTCCATTTACTGAGTGGAATGCAGTAGGACTGCGTGGAGGAGAGTGAGGTCAAGCAACCAGGCTTGGTGTATGGCAGCAACTCGATCTGTACTGCGAGATCTGCTCCTGTTCTTACAGTGAGTGAGTGTGAAACAGGAATAGGAGTATGCCTTTGCTTGGTTCTTTCTTTCTTTTTTGATACTGAGTCCCATGTAGCCCAGGGTGGCCTGGCACTGTTGTCCCCACCTCTTGAGCAAACACCAAGGTGACTGGCACCACCACACCCAGTTAGGAGTATGGTTTTTAAAACTCTGTACACAGTGTGTGGAGTCAACGAGCGTTTGTTTCAATGGGCTTCCTAGATGAGTCTACTCGTGTTTGTTGAGAACACAAACCTCACTGAAGCTTCCGGGCAGCCTGGAGCTCACTTCGTAGCTCAACTCAGGGCAGTCTTCCTATCTCAGTCTTCCAAGAGTGGAGATGGCAGGTGTGAGCCAGCACACTCTGTTTCCTGGATGATTCTCAAGCAGCCTGCTCAGCAGCAGCTTTGCGGGTGGGTAGGGTATCGTAGGGAAGGTACAGTTTGCAGCCGGCTGGTGGTGGTGGGGTGGAGTGGAAGGTGGATGTTGGAAGACTGCTGCTCTCGTCTGCACCTCTCCTTTCCCTGTGCACTCTTTCTTTATGGCTTGCGAGGAATTGAATTCAAGCCCTGCCACGGAAGAACCTGTGTGCTTTGCACCCTTCCAGTTCAGAAGGTCTTTCTTTTCTCACTTAGGGTTTAGCAGTTGTAATTTTCTTCCTTATTTAGTTTTATAATGCTTAAAAATGGTTTCTTACACAGGGCTCGGCACATGGGGAGAACATGGTATGTTGCAATTATAATCATCAGTTAGCTCCCTCCTGGTTTTTTTTTTTTTTTAATTAAAGTTTTTAAGGAAAAGAACATGATGTTTTGTGCTTATTTTCTTATCTCACACAGACCTTGGCCTTCTTGCTGTATCTGGTGCAGTCAGTATGGGTTTTGCTTATTTAAGAGGAGAGAAGGCAGTACAGCTAGGGTTTGGAATTAGGGTTGTAAATTCATAAATGAGGATTTCACGATCGTGACCTTGAATGATTAGGATGATACAGGAGTTAGCCTATGGTTTTTGTTTTTAGTTTTTAACATTTATTTTCTGGGGTGTGGGTGTGGGCCCTGGGGATGAAACACAGGGGACTAAGCTTGGCAGCAAGAACCTCTACCCACTGGGTCATCTCCTTTGCTCAGGAATTAACTTTAAGAACCTTTAAATTTGGGAGACACAGAGATGGCTCAGTGGGTGAAGGCACTTGAACCTGGCCTGACAGCGTGCACGAAAGAAAGAAATACTAAAAAACAAAACAGTAGAATTGGAATAGTTGTATTTGTAATGCTGTTTTGTAGCTAGAAATGTCCTTGAGGAGTGAGAAATAAAGGGACTTCCTTAAGTCAGACATTCCGACGTTATATCATAACAGTTTGTATCATAGCAGTTTGTAGACTGGCTGATAAAATGAGAATTAAAAGAGAAAAGAACAGAAAGATAGAGTTGCAGTGCTTCTTTAATACGCCGGCCTCCTCCGTGTGAAACAGCTTCTGGAATGTCATGACGGGAGCTAGGGAGCCAGCGAGTCAGTGAGCGCCTGTGGCTTGTGAGTCATACTCTATTTCATCCTGTTTCTTCTGAGAGGCAAACTTTTTAATCAGGAGGGGAATATCTCAGAGTTGTGCTAAAACCCCCTGTCCAGCAGTCCCCGCTCCCCAGCTCCCCTACGAGTGAAATAGTTACAATGTTGTCCTGGAGGCAGAAGTGTGGAGTGGCTAAAATGTATCATCAAGCACATTTCTCGAAGTCCTCTGGATAATAAAAGCATTCAGTGCTCTCTGTAATTCTATTGGAACTTGTTAGGGTTTTAATGACACTACCTGTCTGTAATAGCCATATGATAAAAAAGGAGGAACAGAACACTAAGTACTAGCCACACTACAACATGTGCATTCTCACTCACCAAGCCCTTAGAATATTCATGGATTAACCAGTGCAAGATAGGTGATGGTTTAAATTTGGTTCTTTGGAATAAGATAGTAATGTCTATTACTTTGTGTTTGGTTGCTGTGTGTGTGCCTTCTATAAGACACAAAAAAGACCTGTCATGATCATGGGAACAAAAAAAGACAGATGACATCCCTATGTTCGTTCTCAAAAGGCGTTTTGTGATATTGTAAACGTTTGTTTGCTTCAGGGTTTTTTTTTTTTTTGTCCCAAATCATTTCTGATCCATTGCCTTAAACTCGGCTGTTTGCTTTTTCACACTTGTTCCTTGAAACCGGTAAAGGAGTGGCAGTGAGTTTGTGTGTTGTGTGTGTCTTCACCCTTTCTACCCTAACTGGTTTCTACCCTAACTGGTACTTGAGTGTATTGAGGTGTTCTGAGGCTGAACATTCCACTATTTTCTTCCTAAGTGCTTTTGTTCTTCTTTTAAAAGATAATTTATTTCAGTTCCACCGTCTAACAAGCCACGGCACTATGCATTGCCTTTCATGAAAGTAAGGTAGGTACTCTTGAGAAAGTGTGTCTACTTCTTCTTGAGTGTTCAGTATGAACAAAGGGTTACCAAGAGGAGGGATAGCAATCCTGAAGGGCATTTAGGATACAAAAGACCTTATAATTTAGGCTTGATTTTTTTTTTTTTTGATATTTGAAGTAGAAAACAAATGCTTGCTTAATTAAGTTTTAGAAATTATTTTAAGTAAATATAATGTGTTTTGTAAGCATTTTTAGAAACCAATTACTTTGTTACTTTCATAAATTAAGTGAAATGTTAATAATTTTTTTTCAGAATTTAAGTGACATACCTAATAATTCACATAGAATTGATTACAGAACTGAGCACTTATGGGGGCTTTTCTAGAAACACAAAGCCCAGCGCTGCAAAGGAGAGAGGTGTGTGTAGTGGTGAGCTCAAGCATGCATTAATTGAGTGGCTGTGGTAAAGCCTTAAAGCCCTCCCCCAGTGATACACCTCCACCAACAAGGCCCCATCTCCTTTTGGGGCTGTTCTCATTCAGATAACCACAGATACTGAATGGGTTGTGTAAATCAGCCATTTTAAGGCCCTTTTTAAGTTTTTGGTTTTTTTTTTTTAAGATAGTTATTACTCTTTCAGAAGTCCTACAGAAGTAGATACGATATATTTTAAAGATATAAGGATCATGAGGTATTGAGTAGATCTAGAGCGGTGGTTCTCAACCTTCCTAATGTTGCGGTTCCTTATGTTGTGGTGACCTCCAGCCATAAAATTATTTCATTGCTACTTCATAACTGTAATTTTTCTACTGTTATAAATTGAATTGTAAATATCTGACATGCAGGATATCTAATATGAGACCCCCGTGAAAGCATCATTTGACCCCAAAGGGTCACAGCCCACCCAGGTTGAGAACCTCTCATCTAGAGTTTGAGGAGCAATGTGCAGTCCTTCTAGAGATTGACCCTAGTGGGAATATACTGTACTCAGTAAGTGGTTAATTTTTTAATCCAGATAAGAGATTTCTTCTTAAGCATTCATCCTTTAAAAATTAATTACCTAGCGGGGCAGTGGTGGCGCACGCCTTTAATCCCAGCACTTGGGAGGAAGAGCCAGGTGGATCTCTGTGAGTTCAAGGCCAGCCTGGGCTACAGAGTGAGTTCCAGGAAAGGCGCAAAGCTACACAGAGAAACCCTGTCAAGAAAAACAAACAAACAAAAAAAATTAATTGCTTTTAGAACTACTAAATTCAGTATAAACATGGAATGTGTAGGAAGGTTATAGTGATCAATTACAATGCAAGTTAAATGATAAAGAACTATGTGTGGTCCATTTCAGTATTCTATGAGTAAATATTGTACCTAAGGGTGTGTTGACAATTGCAGATTAATTTTCCTTAGTTCAATTAAGAAGATAATTTTTACTATAGTTAAATGTTAAAAGTGACTATTTCTGTAGTTTGAAAGTGAGTATCTCTTGAGCAGTGAAATGGAACTGCTGAGTTTGATGTGGTGGTACATGCCTGAACCCCAGCCCTAGGGGAGCAGGAGGTTGTCCTTGGCTACATAGTGAGTTTAAGGCTAGCCTGGGACACATGAGACCTGTCAATCCTTTATGTTAGAAACTATATGAAACAAAGTGAAATGAAAAATGGAACTTAGGAAAGTAAATTTCTCTGAAAATGGAAAACTAGACTGAGAGAACTTGCTGTTTGGCTCTGAAATAATGATTGTGTAGGTTAAATGAAACCAGTTATTGGAAAGTAGAATCAGGTTGCTGTTTCTGGAGTACATGGCATATTTGGGTGTATTATCTAAAAACACAAAATTGTAATAAAGACATGAATGTTTACTGTTCAAAAGTCTTTGTAATTTTGCTTTATAATAAAGGGTAATGGTGATAGCAAATAATTAGTAATGGCTGAAACTTTTTTGTATTTAGAACATTCAAAGGCATTGTAATCTGTTGTGAGAAATTGTATTTAAAGCCAAATTTTTGTCTCCTGTTGTAGTTTTTTTGTTGTGGGAGTGGAAGTATTCCCTGACTGGCCTTGTCAGTATGTGTGAATGACCCTGCTCATCTTGTTTCTAGTTCCATAAGGGAAGTTATTTGAAAAACAGATTGAGCTTTTAAAAAGGGGAGATGGTGCTGGACGGTAGTGATGAACACCTTTGATTCCAGCACTCAGAAGGCAGAGGCGGTGGATCTCCATGTTGGAGGCCAGCCTGGTCTACATAGTTAGTTCTGGGACAGCCAGGGCTATGCAGAGAAACCTTGTCTTGAAGGAAAAAAAAAGGTGGGGGGAGGGTGGCCTTTAAAACTGATAGGAAGACTGAAAAGAATCAAAAAAAATGTACCCACCGTATACATTAGTCCCACTGTAGACGTTTTTGGATACAGTAACATTAGCACAGTTATTCTAGTGGATATAAAAGAAAAGAAATATTGAGTGCAGGTGCAAAGAAGGGAGGTCTGGACAGCAGGAGCCCCATCAAGGATGTGCTGCAGAAAGAGCGTGAGTCCTAAGCTGAGACCTCACTTCACGAAGGATTCAAAGTTCTGGCAGACTAGCTGGAGTTACTAGACCATGGATTGGAGAGTTGTTCCTGATGTGTGATGACATATTCTTTTCCTCCTAGATGAGACAAGTTTTGCCTCCTACCAAGACTTAATCCTCAGCGGTGGTTCTTGTCAATTAGCGTTGGAAATTAGATTCTGGAGGGAAAAAAAATAGCACTCCCTACAGTGGAAAAGATAGAGAAGACTAAATATACAATACATTCTGTATGCCAGGCACTGTTCCAGTTGTTTTTCGTATGCTAATTCATCATATACCTAGGCTCTGTTTTAGTGTAAACTGCTTGACAGAAATCAGGCATGTTAGGTGTGACATTTAAAGGCTTTCACACGATTGAGTAGTTTAGCATAGTCACCAGGTAATACAGTCATCATCACAGTCAGCTGGGGACATTTTCCACACTCTGCTCACTAGCAGTCACATTCGTTCCCTCTGTCTGAGCTCAACCCTTTGCATGCATTGATCCACTTTCTGTCTTTGATTTGTGAACTTTTAGGATTTCACAAAAATGGAAGCATACAATTTGTGGCCTTTGTGATTGACTTTCATGAGGGAAGTATTTACTGCTGTAATCTCTGCTGTTTGTGATAATGGACAGATATTGTCTGAGTGATTGGGAAGACAGTCTTGGAAGAGATTATTCCAGGAATGGATAGAGAGGCATGTAAGGAGGTCTGGAGGACAAGTCATTTGGGAAGGAAACACTCACTGATTCTAAGAAAGTGATGTCTGTTGTTACTTTTAATTTTATGGAAGGGAACTTTGTGAATTTAGTGTCATTGCTTAGACATTAGAAGTCTGTTTCTGTGATCATACTTCTGTCATTATAGATGTTTGTAGGATCAGGATCCAGGCTTCCAAATGGTGGAACACCCTCCCCTCCCCTCCCCTCCCCTCCCCTCCCCTCCCCTCCCCTCCCCACCCCACCCCACTCGGTTTTTTGAGATAGGGTCCTTCCTAGGGGAGTGTAGGATAGCCTGGGACTAGTTCTATCGGTCAAGTTGACCTCAAACTCAAGAACCTTCTACTCTAGCCTCCACATACTAGGATTCCAGGAGTGACCATTGTACTTGGCTCACCTGTGTCCATTTGGTCCTAAGTTCTGGCTAGATTCCAAGTTTGAACTTGAGGGAACTAGAATAGTGTTGTCTCTGTTGACTGAGAGTTCAGGTTTTCTCCCAATATTCCACTAGGTTTTTTTTATGTAAGGTTGAACATTTACTTGCAGATGGTAAGAAAAACCCTGGAGTTCTACAATTAGAAAAGTTTTCTAAGCAATTTTAATACATTTTCCCAGCTAATATTTGCTGCTTGTTGGGCAAGTTCTGTGAAATAGCTCTGACATTCTTATTCTAAAGTTCCTAACCCTAGATTTTGCCCTTGGAGTTTGGGTCCAGAGTGAAGAAAGCTGTGGCAAAGCTAAAGCCAAGCTCTTTACAGGGGGTGCATTGGTCTTCATCTTCTTTCATTTCCGGTTGGATAATCATAGCTTCAAGTTGTGTGCAATGTTTTATGCCATGTAAAGGCAGAAACAGGCTTTTCATAGGCTTCTTTCAGCTACTGAGAAATTGTAGAAAATGGCTTCACAGAATCAGTAGGATGAAGACCTTCCATGTGCTGTGACCTTGTGTTTGTTGTGTTGTGCTGTCTGCTGTAAAAGTTGTGAAATTCGGAAAGAAAGAAAACAAAGAAGTGCCATCCTTGACTCCCCTCCTCACCCTACCTTGTGCTACTGGGCATTGAACCTAAGGCATGGTTTGTACTGTATAAATCCACTACCACTGAGGTTCATTCCCAGCCTTTCCAAGTTTGATTTGGGGATAAGTGGGGTGTGGGTGCCCTGCCCTTTTTCCCTTTTTGTAGACTGCAGAGTCACCCACTGCAGAGGAATAGTGTATTTGCTGTTCTTTGGCTTTTACCACAGCCTTTCATCGAGTTCATTTTAACATTGATTCTTATTCCCATTAAGTACTTTCATATTTATGATCTGTTGCTATCTTCAAGTACCTTTTGTTGTGAGGTGCTTTTGAAAGCAAAAAATAATGTACAAACTGCTGTATTAAGTCAGAGAACCCTTGTCAGCTGCATGGTTGTAATAACAAAACATCACAGTTTGTAGAAGGTATAGTCATGTCGAAAGGAAGGGATGCTAATGCATTTTACAGTATAAGGATACTGACTTTACTAAAAAGTGTTTTTGTATAATTGGGTTTCTTTTAGCAATATACAGTGAATAATATAATAGATGTCTATACTGAATTATTGCCTGCTGATATTCACATATTTATTTCACCCTTTTATGGTTTTGAAGCCAGGGGAGCTTTGCCAGTGAATCTCCAGATTCTCTCCTTCCTGGACTGTGTCACACCACCAGTTCTTGCATAAAACATCGTGTGTGTGTGTGTGTGTGTGTGTGTGTGTGTGTGTGTGTATGTGTGTGTGTGTGTTTTAAGCAGTTTAGGTCTCCCCTGTCTCCCAACTGGCTATTTCTCCTGCCGTTATTTCAGTTATCTAGACTTGGTAACTTCAGAAGTGTTTGGAATTCTGTCTTCTGAATTCCCATCCCTAGGTGCAGGCCCATTCCCCTAAACTTTAGAAGCCAAAATCAGCGTTGTGGAGGTGTGCTCATCCACCGTGGTGGCTGTTCTAGTCTAGAAAAGTCTCTTCTGAAAATTTCCTAGGCCATAGAGAAACATTTTTGGTTGACTTTCTCAAAAATGTTATACTGTCCTTATAGGTTTCATAAAATTTAGTAAGACAGCTTTGCCATTTTTATTCCATGATATAGGGATACTTTTCTCAGTATAGCTAAGTATAAAGAAATAAAGTGGATTCATAATTTGCGTATGTAACAGCATACACACATGCATCTGTGCCTGAGCTAGCTCGAGAATACAAGAGAACTTGATGGGGTGACTACTGAGCAGGTAGGGATAGCTATGGGAAAGAATTACCTTTAATTTTATTTTGTATTCATTAAAATTTCTTCATAAGCGTATAGTACTTACTCAGGAATTGCTTAAAAATAGTACTCATGCATGGATAGAACACTTGAGAAATAATGATAGAAATTTAAAAATCAAAGCCCCCCCTCCATCCTGTTAGTTGGAGATAGTGACTCCTGTTTCTGGTGTTGCTCTTCTGGAAGAGAAAAACAGTGATGTTCTCTTACTTTGTTTGACTAGCTTAAGCTCCCAACACATGTGTTTCTTTGTTAGTAGTCGATCCTAGGGTTTTGGTGCTTGTGTGTGTGTGTCTTTGACATGTTTTGAAATAGTCACTAAGTATGATTTCTCTGTGTAGACGTATTTGGACATATTTTTGAACTGTTGAAGGTGACTCAATATAATATAAGCAATACAAAAAACAAGTACACAAACTGAGTGAGTAGTGACAGCATCAGGATGCTACCAACTTTGCTGGAGAATCACCATTCAAATTAAACATCTCTGGCTGGAGAGATGGCTCAGCAATTAAGAGCACTGACTGCTCTTCCAAAGGACCCAGGTTCAATGCCCAATACCCATGTGGTGGCTCACAATTGTCTGTAACTACAGTTCCAGGGGCCCCGACACTCTTACACAGGTATCCACACAGGCAAAACATAGCCCAGTAAAGAATTAAATGTCTCCCAAAAGAATGATTTATTTTTAGTATGTATTTAAGGTGTATAAATAGTGCTGTAAGTGCACCATATGCAATGATTCCTACAAAGTAACATATCCAGTCCCTAGCATATAATTGCATTCTACCTTTATGTGTGGTACCTTAAGCAAATTTTGAATATGCGGTACATTACTATTAGCCGTAGTTACCACGCTGTTCCTTAGGTAATTATTATGAATAATTATTCTTGTAATTATTTTTCATATTATTTAGTAATTACTTTTGTAATTGAAAGTTTGTGTCTATCAGCATCTTTCTATTCCTTTCACCTCCCAGCCCTAAACACCATTTTTGTTTCTTTACAAATGACTGTCATATTCCACAAATCTTTATCTTTTATCTTCAGTAATTTGACTGTGATGTGCCTAAGTATAATTTTCCTGGCATTTAAATGTTTGAGGTCTCTCAAGTATGTAACTAAATTTGGAAGGTTCTTAACCATGGCTGCAAATGTGTCACTTTTTGGTATTGTATCCCGAGCCCCAGGGGTCCAGTGTTTTTCTTACCTCTTTCCCTGCTTCCAGAATGGATACTATCTGCTGATGTGCTTTCAAGTTGCCTAATTTTTTTAACTTTTTCACTTTGCTGTTGTGTTTCCTCAATGGTCTTTATAGGAGACTTTTTGTTTGTTTGTTTTTTAAAACCTAACCTGTTTCCATTTGTCCTTGGTATAATTTTCATGTTTCTGGTGATTTCTTCCTTGTTATCAGATAGAGTACTGTTCTTTTATTTCATCGTAGTAGTCAAAGCTGATGTCCAGTCTTTATCTGATAGTTAACAAACTTTGGGATTGTCTTCTGGTTTTTCATATGAGGAGTTTAATGGGGACTAATTGTCTGACTAATTAAATATACTACTTATCTCAGGGAATCAGAGCACCGGATCCAATTTTAAAAACTTTATTTACTCATTTATTTATTTTGTATGTTATGGGTATTTTGCCTGCATGTATGTCTATACACCACATGTGTGCCTGGTGCCCTCAGAGGCCCAAAGAGGAAGTTGGATCATCTGGTACTGCAGTTAGAGATGCTTGTGACTTGCCACGTGGGTGCTGGGAATGAAACCCAGGTCCCTGGAAGAACAAACAGCCTGTGTTCTTAACCACTGAGCCATCTCCTCAGTCTCCTACTTTTTGGTTTTAATTTGGTGGGGACTGTATTAACTGTTTTAAAAATTGACTAATTTTAGAGAAACTGAAACAAATCTTATCTTGCAGGCAGTAGATTATCATTTTAAGATTTTAGGGTTAGTCAGTGATTTGTAGAGATTATTTTCTTCTGTTTTGTAGGAGTGCCAGACTTAAAAGCAGGACATCCTGTTTGAGGGTTTCTGTCTGGCTCATGCAGTTTGAGGTTATCTTGTATTAGACAAGTCCTCAGTTTTCTATGATGTATTCTGTTCCATTTATTCAGGAAAACAAGGTATACCTTGGGTCCTCTCCCTTTAGTGCAGTGGGTCTCAGCCTGTGGGTCACTATCCCTTTGGGGTCAATTGACCCTTTCATAGGGGCTGCAAATCCAGTATCCTTCATATTAGACATTTATGTTATGATTCATAACAGTAGCAAAGTTACAGTTGCGAATTAGCAAGGAAATGTTATGGTTGGGATCACTACAACATTAGGAACTGTATTAAAGGGTCACTCACAGCATTGGGAAGGTTGAGAACCGCTGCTTTAGTGCAGTGACAACCTGGACTTGGGTGGTACTGTTGACATTTAATGTGCACAGTCTTGTTTCTGACTGCTTATGGTTAGTGTCATGGAATCTCCTGGGAGGAACATGTTCGTGTCAGCTTGTGGTAGTTTTTATGCAAGGGAACACTATTGATTTCTGTCTGCAGACCTGTGCACAGTTCAGAAATGTCCACTTCTAGATATTATTGGGAGTTCTGTTTTTTTCTACATGTAAAGATTTAACATTAGGAAGAAATTTTGGATTGGAAGAATAAAGTACTACTTTGATGTGAAAGAGTATCAGATATTAACTACAATATAAGAGTCTCAGTTGGCTTATAAAAAGATGATTGTCATAACTATGTAAGTTTTCAATTTAAGGTATTTATGTGATTTAAGATGATGTAAGGAATGGAATGTGGAGAGAATATCTGGAAAATAGAATTAGGACTGATATTTGTGTGTGCTGTGTATACTGTGGTAAATACTTTACTGTGTTATCTTGTTTAATCCTTGTGAAAGACCAGTTAACCCTTTTTACAGATGGGATCAAGTCTCGGAAATTATTAAATAATGAAAGGGCAGTTGGCTGTCTGGAGAGGTTGTGAAAGCTTTCAAACAGGTAGTTGATATGTACATACCCTGAATTTTGCAAGATGAGTAGGAGTGTAACGGTTGTGTTGAGGGCTGGAGAGCAGTCGTCAGATGTGGTCAGAGCAGGGTTAATAGACGCTCAGTGGCATGAGATGAGCCAAGCTCTTCAGAAGCTCTCAGCTGTTCTGTGCCTAGGGAGGCTAACACAGCATTGGAACAGCTGGAAGAGGTTATTAGGCATCCCATATTAAAGGAACATCATCGTATTTGTTGCAGAGTTTTGCTTTAGAAACAAAAGCATAGGCAGTGGGAAATACTTGAAGGTTTGGTCAACAAAGCAGTATCATGTTTTGGACAGTCTTGTGTTTCTCTTAGTATTTTATGGTTGAATCTGTTTAGTATACTCAATTGTTGAACTTAGTTTGGGGCTGACCATCCCCAGAGTTGGTTCTTCTTTCATATTAGAAAAGTTTTCTTTTCTAATTATCAGAGTTCAGTGATGTCACAGCAAGTTACTTCTATCTAGGAAGTTTGAGTATGGACTAATACAAACCGTTGTAGTATGGACTAATACACACCGTTGTGACTTGCTTTCTAAAGCCTATTTGTAGTTAATGGTTTGTCCGTCTCTTAAGTAGCTCCCAGCATGTTGTCAAAGCGCCATTATGACTTCTAATTATTAGAATTTTTATTATTTTAGTAGTTTTTGTTTTAATAATATAGATGAAACACTGAATCAAAACATTAAAAAATCATTTGTTTGAATAGTAAAACACTCAAGGATATGAAATTACAGATAATTAAAAGAAAACCTTCATCTCCTTTCTGTATTCTACTTGCTTTGCTCCCCTAGATGCATGCACACAGTAAATGAGTAAACTTAAAAAGGCTCTTCCTGTCAAGCCCCATGATTTAAGTTCAGTCCTTGGGACCTATATGGTGGAAAGAGAGAACTAACTCCTCAAAGTTGTCCCCTGACTTCCACACCTGCACCATGGTACACATACATGTATTCGTACATACATAAATGTTCTTTTTAAAAAAGCAGTAGGCATTTGAGTTTGTCGCTCAGTCATCGAGCATCTGCCTAGCATGCACAGAGCCTCATGGTTTGGTCCACAATACTGCAGAATGAAACAGACGGTGACTATATGTGATTTTGATAATTTTCTTTTTATTCTTTTTTGTTTCTTTCCCCCTCCCCCTTTTCTTAATTTTTGTTTTTTGAGAGAGGGTTTCTCTGTGTAACAGCCCTAGTTTTCTTGGAATTCACTCTGTAGCAGAGGCAGGCCTGCCTGCCTGCCTCTGCCTCTTGAGTGAGTGCTGGGATTAAAGGTGTCCACCATCACTTCCCAGCTAGTGCTTTTGATAGTTTTCAAGGCAGAGATGCTAAATGAACTAAGCTTTTGAATATTGTATGATATGTATAGTAAAATCCCACTTTTTAACAAAAATCTAAGAATATATACTGAGATTAATGAAATTTTATGACATTTTTATTTTGCAGATATACAAAACTAGGATATGCTGGAAATACAGAACCACAGTTTATCATCCCATCATGTAAGTATTTCTTTTAATCTCTAGATGAGCTGATTTAAAGGTCTTCTTCACTATCAAAGTAAAATAACTCATCAAGCATGCTATTCTATCAGAATCAGGCATTTAGAAACATGATTGCCTGGTCCTAAATGGTACCTTATTTCCAAATCTCTTAACTATTCATTTCAGCTGTTTACCAAATCTGCTAAGTGTCTCTTTAAGGAAAACAAAACAAAACCCAGTAGTGGGTTGATAATTAAACAGTTTTCTGCTTTGAGGATATTGCTTGCTACCTTGTGTGGCGGTAACTGGTTATTAAGTAGCACAACCCCAGCCCCTGTAGTTCAGATAAAGTGACTGTACTTCAGTGAGAGGTGTGATTACTATTTGCAAGACCTATCCTATAGACATCCACTGCAAGTGGCAGTGTTTGAAGATGAAGAGCCTGTCATCCTCTGCTCAGCAGCCTCACTGTTTCCTGATATCCTATAAGCATACTGTGCTGGTAATATTGTCTTTGGGAACTTTTGTTCTTCCCTGCTTTTGTTAACTTTCTTCTGACCGTAACAATTTTAGAAGATTTGGATTGTTAGAGGTATGTTTGCTAGTAAAGGTGTATCTTGTGTTCAACATTAGTTTCGTATTTTTGATTTCCATCAACTTAGGGTTATTTGCATAATTATATTGAATGAAGATGCCTAACTTGAATTCAGAAAATTAAAACTTAAAGACTATGTAACAGGTTTTAAAAAACAATTATGTTTTTATTTTTATTCTTGTGTGTATGTGTCTGCCATGTATGTATGGGTGCCTGTGGGAGACACAAGAGAGCATCTGATCTCCTAGAGCTGGAGTTGTGACGGCTGGGTGTGCCGAGAACTTGATGTGGGTCCTCTAGGTGAACTGTAAGCGCCCTTAACCACCAAGCCATCTCTCCAGCCCCTAAATGTACATAACAGATTTTACCTCTGGGAATAGACAGATTTCTGAAATTATTTAGAGGGATTACTATGAGTTTTCTTAAATTTATTGAGGTGTCTTTTCCTATATGGAACTAAAATTTAACAGATCCCTAGTAGACAAGAATAAGAAGAGACTAAGTAGAGATGTCAAGAAAGCTTGCTTTTAGAAGTTCTTTTTGCAGATTTTCTCCTACTGTTGGTTAGTGTTTTTCACCTTTAATTTCTTGATTGTCCATCAAGCTTTGTATTTTTATAAGATTATAATTTTACTTTTAATTATTATGTGTATGTATGTGAGTATGGTTGCATAGTGGACATAATGTAAACAGAGGTCAGGATTACTTTCTGATGAGTCAGTTCTCTCCTTCTACCAGAGGATTCTGGAGGTTGAATTTAGGTCCTGAGACTTGTGGACAGTGCTTTTATCCACTGAGCCATCCCTTTGGCCTTCCAGGATTATATTTTTATTCAGAATGAAGCTAAGGGTTGGTGGCAAAGGATTGCAACACACTCATTACTTGGAAAGCTGAGACAGGGGGGTTCCAAGTTCAAGACTGTCAGGGTAGCTTAGTGAACTGTGTCTCAAAAGTAAAAAATTTAAGGGCTGGTATATAGCTTGGTGGAAGTATATGCCTGACATGCGTGAGACCCTAGGAACACACATATACCCAATTAGAATCAAAATAGATTTAATAGTTTTTGAAAACATAGTTGAAACAATCCCATAGTAATATTTTTTTGGGGATTTTGTACTTGAGGCCTTGTCCCTCAGAGGAAGTTGAGGTGTCATTGTATAAAATGAATTTTGTCACAGGTTTCTTATGACTTTAATTCCTTAGTTTAGCTGTTTAAATATTCTATTTGTTGTTGTTTTTAATCACACTTTACAATTAAAGAAGGGCAGGTTTGCCGGGCGGTGGTGGCGCACGCCTTTAATCCCAGCACTCGGGAGGCAGAGCCAGGCGGATCTCTGTGAGTTCGAGGCCAGCCTGGGCTACCAAGTGAGTACCAGGAAAGGCGCAAAGCTACACAGAGAAACCCTGTCTCGAAAAACCAAAAAAAAAAGAAGGGCAGGTTAAAAGTTTGGTTCATTTGAAAAGATGAAAAATGTAAAATGTCTTATTAACTTACTTCAAAGGTATTGCAATCAAAGAGTCTGCAAAAGTAGGTGATCAAGCCCAGAGGAGAGTGATGAAAGGTGTGGATGACCTAGACTTCTTCATTGGTGATGAAGCAATAGAGAAACCCACCTATGCAACAAAGGTATGTGCCGGAGAGTGGTCCAGGCAGTTGCTGTGCTGTCTCACTCGGATAGGGACTTGATGCTCTCTTGCATCAGTTTCTTGTTCTTGCTTTAGCAGTTTTGAGTCAGGGTCTTGCCTGGAACTGGCTATGTAGACCAGACTGACCTTGAACTCAGAGATTTGCCTGCTTTTGCCTCTTGAGTGCTGGGGTTAAAGGTGTGCCACCACATCTAGCTCTGTTCTCATCTTCCTGGCCATAGAAATTCTCCTTCCCCCATGGCTTTAACATACTGAAGTGAGTGGGTTTACTTTTCCATGGGCGTTGCCTCCCAGGGCCCTCAGTAGAGGTGGATTTTTCTCTCTTCTCCATATTGCTACAACTGCGAATGTTTTTCTGCCTCTTTTCTTCCCTGTCCTTTCCATAGCCACTACTCTAGCCTTCCTGGAAGGTAAGCACTTCCAACCATTCATTTCCTCCTTTGAGCTTTCCTTCCTTTGTAATTTTAAATGAAATAACTGCCCTACCATACATAAAGATAAAACTGCAGTTTTTGCTTTGTGCTAAAAAAGTAGCAAGAAACAACTTCCTCCCCATGAGTATGAAGTTGATAGAAGGGAATCGGGATAGGATGTTCTGCATGTGTCCCACAGGTGGAGCTAGCCTAGTTGGGGATTTAGCAGTCCTTGAGGGATAAGTCATTAAGCCAAGTCTTGAAGAATAAAATAGGAGTTAGGTGAGATATACAGACAGTCATTAGGCAGAGAGGCCAGTATATAAGAAGGCATATGAGGAAGATGGGGGGCAGCATCGCTCATATTCCTGAAATCCAGAGGCTGCATGGGAGCCACTTCCACCCTGTGGGCAACATTCATGGATATACTGGATGAACAGTGTTAATAAGGCTGCCTGTTCAAACCCAAATTCTGGCTGTGTTTCTTGCTAGCTCTGGTATCATCCAGTGGCTTAACTTTCTGTGTTTTAGTTATTTATCTATATAATGGAGTTGTTAGTACTTCAGGATTATTGTGGACCTTGATTAGAGGATGAATATAAAGAAGGTCTTGTAGTCCTCAAATAGTGAGGATATATTATTTGAGGGAGGCACGTATGATTGTGGGATAATGAGATATGGCAAGTGGTTTTAGTGACTTCATCTAAGGCCGTGGTTCTCAACCTTCTTATTGCTGCGACCCTTTAATACAATTCTTCATGTTGTGGAGATCCCCAACCATAAAATTATTTCATTGCTACTTCATAACAGTAATTTTGCTACTGTTGTGAATCATAATGTAAATATCTGATATGCAGGATATCAACTCACAGGTTGAGAACCGCTACACTAGGGTAATGGCAGTAAGGATAAAGATAAAGTGTGTGTGTGTGTGTGTGTGTGTGTGTGTGTGTGTGTGTGTGTGTGTGTGTGTGTGTATACACTCGTGCATGTGCGTGCATTTGTTCACATGTGTACATTAAATGTTACAGAAAAATTCATAACTAAAAGTAAAGGGTTAAGTGTGGCACCAGACCTTGGGAAGAAGATCTTTGTGAGTTTGAGGCCAACCTGGTCTCCATAGCAAGTTCCCGGCCAGTCAGGGCTGCATAGTGAGACTCTGTCTCATAACAACAACAAAACAAATTAATAAAAAAAAGAAAGAAAGAAAAATATATTGACCACACATGCCTATCACTCCCCTTTGGCAATTACAAATTTATAACTAATCTTACTTTTTATTCCATTCCCCAATTATTTTTTGGTCAGTCACTTCAAAGTACTTGCCTATTCACAGCATCTCGTGGTTTTAGTCAGAGTGTAGTACATTTCTCTGAGTGTTCCATAATTGGTTAATGTCTGGGCCATGGTTAAAATAAGAATTTTCCACTGGATTTAGCTGTTGAGTCTCATGAGTCTTTTGACCCATAACTTCTCTTTCTGCATATGGATTTTCTCTCTTTCTTTTCTTGATGTTTACTTATGGGGAAAAAAGCAGCTGTCTAATAAAATTTCCCATTTGGTTCTGGTCTCTGGATTGCATTTTACTGTGTCATTTGCCATGATCCACCACTTCTTATTTTTTTTTTATTGTTGGCATAGAAATCTAAAAGTCTTAGTCAATAGTATGTTGAAGTTTATTTTTTAAGAAAAATAAGAAAGTGGATATTTAAGGATTAACAAGGAATGTTTGACAAGGCACTGTTGGTAACTAGATAGGTAGTTAAGGGTATTCTTAGTTACTCCTGAAATTAAGGACATTCAAGTAGAAACACTGGGGTGGAATATAGAGGAGAGAATAAGCTTAATTTCGGATGTAGTGTAGTCGAAGTGCCTGTGAGGCTGCTCACATGTTGCCAGACAGTCTGTTGTGTGGGCTTTGGAGCTCAGAAAATAGATGGATAAGGATAGAGATAAGGGAGGTATCAGTTACTTTAGGAGGTGAATACTGTTACCTAGGGGAGTGTGTAGCAGGAGAGAAGCCTGAGAAGTGTACTAATTAGGCTTGACTGGAGAGGGACAGAGATAAACAGCATGGGATATCAAATAAGATGTCTGTGGAGGTACAAGTGTAGTAAAGCTGGATGAATGTAGCTTTGTGAATGGTTATCAGGAAGGAGTACTAAGTGGGGGTACTATTTCATGAGGTTAGGCTGTGATGGGAGAGAGAGATGAAAGGATAAGTTGCAGAATTAAGATGGATGTTTAATGCTAAATTCTGCTCACAAAACTGAAAGAAGGGCCGGGCGGTGGTGGCGCACGCCTTTAATCCCAGCACTCGGGAGGCAGAGGCAGGCGGATCTCTGTGAGTTCGAGGCCAGCCTGGGCTACCAAGTGAGCTCCAGGAAAGGCGCAAAGCTACACAGAGAAACCCTGTCTCGAAAAAACAAAACAAAACAAAACAAAACAAAAAAAAAAAAAAAAAACTGAAAGAAGGGGCATATAACAAAGTCTTAAAGTGGAGGAATATACTCTGAATTAGATAGGGTGGGAGCTTGAGAGCTGGGTCAGTGATTACGAGTGCATACTGTTCTTGCATAAGGCCTTCTGCTCACTACTGCCTGTCACTCCACCTCAAGGGAGAAGACCCCCTCCCCCCTCTTCTGTACTCTCAGGCACCTGCACTTATATGTGCATAACACACAGATAGATACCCATGTATACATAATTGCAGGGAGTATTGCTAACATAGAAGTTTACAGATTTGGTGAAGGAGATTCAATTCCTCTCTTGATGTCTTCTTTTTCTTTGGAAGATACTGGGCATCACCTACTGCTCAGGGAAAGAGTGCCTCGGGGAAGGTGAGGTCAGTGTAGTCAGAATATTGAAAAGTGATCTGTGGAGTGTTGAGATGAGCAGAGTGGTTAGTGTAGATGGCCCAGACAAGGGAAGTTCTTTTCAAATAACAGTAACATGCCTTATAAAGTATTGAGACCAAGGGTACTCAGGACCAGCACAGGGTTATCTCATTGATACTTAGGTGTTGAATGTGTGAAAGGTAATCTGTGAGAGATTCAGGAGCTTTCTTGGTGCTTTTTATATTCTGTAACATTTTCAAAGTGCCACCTAGATTTTGAAAAAGAATGTATGTGACAGTTGTTTGTAGCAGGCTTTTTATTTTTTTGGACCACCGACCAGCTCCTAGATCATGCTATGGAGACTTAGATTATTAGTTATGAATAATCTTAGCTTATGCTCTTTTCTGGCTAGCTTTTTTTCTTTAACTTAAATTAATGTTTCTCTTCATCTACCTTTTGCCTTGGGGATTTTTGCCTTTCTTTCTCTATGTTCTACTATGTGTCTGCTGGCTAGCAGCTGCCTGGCTGGCCCCGGGTGTCTCCCCCTGTTTCTCCCCTCGCTCCTTCTCTCTCAAGACCAGATTTCTCCTCCTACTTATTCTATCTACCCACCAGCCCTGCCTATCCCTTTCCTGTCTACTATTGGCCATTCACCTTTTTACTAGAGCAGACAAGTGCCTTACTTAGGCAGGCAAGGTCAAACAGCAACACATTTTTACATAATTAAACAAATACCGCATAAACAGATGATTTAACACACCTTTACACAGTTAAAGTAATATTCCGCAGCATAAACAAATGTAACACATCTTGGCCTAGTTATAATATTCTACAACAGTTGTTTATTAAGTAACTAGCAAGGTTTAAGCGTTATAGTAGCCACATAAAAAAGGCAACTTAAATTGAAAGGAAGTTATCTTTACTTCATGATTAACAGTTCCCATTGATATGCTTTGCTTGATAGGCTTTGAGCAGCTGTCTTACAGTGGAATGGATTGGACATTGCTACTTCTGTTTCTTGCTTTAAAAGTGAATTTTGTTTTGTATACTTGTTTGTTATCATAGTAACAGCTGGCAACCAACTTTACAAAAGAAACATTGTCATGAGGGAGTGTGACACAGTCTGATGTTGAAAATTACCTGTAGGCTAGCACTTGATGTGGTGTGTTACCTGTGTATGTTTGTGAAATTTAAAAGCTTGTAGACACACTCATGGGTTGCCCAGGTTCAATATAAACCTGGATAGTCTCCCAAATTAAATCATATGTACTTATTTATTATTCTAACTATCATATATTTAACAATGTTTTATTTACTGATTTGTTATTATAATTATTTTGAGGTGATATGTCATTGTTGCTTAGAGTACTCTCAAACTTGTGCTCTCAAGCAGTCCTCTGTTGTTGGATTTTCTTTTGCTCTAGCCCCACGTTGGAACACCAAAATGTTGTTGGTTGTTTTTGCGCTTTTAGGGGGCCCGCCACCCAGCTGCCAAATAAATCACACACAGAGGCTTATTCTTAATTGTAAATGCCTGGCCTTAGCTTAGCTTGTTTCTTGCCAGCTTTTAACTTTAAATTATCCCATCTACCTTTTGCCTCTGGGCTTGTTACCCTTCTCTTCTGTAATCTTACTTTCACTCTTACTCTGACTGGCTGGGTGGCTGGGTGGCTGGCCCCTAGTGTCCTCCTCTCCTTGTTCTCTGGCTTATTCTCCCCCTCCTCCCAGATTTCTTCTTCTGTTTTTCTCTCTGCCTGCCAGCCCTACTTATTTCTCTCACCTCACTATTGGCCGTTCAGGTCTTTATTAGACCATCAGGTGTTTTAGACAGGCACAGTATCACAGCTTCACAGAGTTAAACAAATGCAACATAAACAAAAGGAACACACTTGAATAATATTCTACAACAGTCCTCCTGCTAAAATGACAGTGTGTACCACCATATCCAGTTACCAAATGTGTATTATATGTTAGATATACAACAGGTATTAGTTAATGAGCTAATTATTGAAGACTAAGGCTATTAGGATAAAGTTTAACATTTTTGACATATTCATCTTATGTTTTTAACCCCCGGAATGTCTACTCTAAAAGTAATTTCATTTCTCTAAGTATGTATATTTCTACTTAAGCGTGTATAGCCTAAGGATGACCTGTGACAACATCACACCTAAAGAAATATACCTTTTTCTAGTATCTACTAATGAGCTCATAGGCTCTAGTTTGTATTTATAGGTCTGTTTTCTTGACATTATTAAGACTTAATTGTGAATTTTGTTTTACTAGTGGCCAATCCGCCATGGTATAGTTGAAGATTGGGACTTGATGGAAAGGTTTATGGAGCAAGTGATTTTTAAGTATTTAAGGGCAGAACCTGAAGACCATTACTTTCTTTTGGTAAGTACACATTATGTTTTATTGGGAACTCCCCCTTTTTTGAGATTGGATTTGTAAGCCCAGGATGGCTTTGTATTCAGGATCATTCTGCCTTACCCTCCTAAATGCTGGGTTAACAGGCATATGTCCCGATGCCTAACCTACTGGGAAAATTGTGAAGAACGTTTTAATGATCTCTGGTAGCATTAGCAACCATATTTGATCATGTTTTAAGTTGTCATATCTGAAAGACTTTGTTATATAAAACTGTGTCATCCTTAAGACCATCTGGCTGCAGACTGTGAAGTAGCAATGTGGTCAAGCACTACAGTGTAATCACAAATGCTTTTGATAATTAATATGTAATCATTAAGATATGGCCAGGAAATAATCGTCTTGTTTGTTTGTTTGTTTGTTTGTTTGCTTGTTTGTTTGGCACTGGCAAAAAAAATCTAAGGGAAGAAAGTTTTCAGCTCATAGTTTCTGAGGCTTATATCCACAGTTTGGCTCCATTGCTCCCGGCCCATGCTTGTAAAACAGAGCATCTCTGTGGGAAGTGATGGAGCAAAGGGCTGGACCTCAGGGGTAAGGGAGGCAGATAACAAGACCATGTATGACCCTGGTGACCGACTCTAGCCAGACCCCCACCTCTTCACAGTTCATTCATCTAATTAGTCAGTGGATAAATCAGTTGGTGGGGTCAAAGCTCTTGTGATCCAGTCTCCTCTCAAGGAGCTGGTCACCTGGCAATGAAGGCTTGAGCACACAAGTCTGCAACTGCCAATTTTACCTCAGCTGTCATAATTACCTCCAGAGGCAAGATGCGAAGCAGGTGATCTCTCTTTCGAAAAGTAAACATGGTACTTTGCTTTTCTAATACTAATATTAAGTCTATAGTATCTCCTTGGTAAAGGTCAGGTCACCACCTTGTTGGTTTTCTTTCTTTCTTTTTTTTTTTTAAGACAGGGTTTCTCTGTGTGTGTGTCTTCCTGGCTGTCCTGGAGCTCACTGTAGACCAGGTTGGCCTCAAACTCAGAGATCACCTGCATCTGCCTCCCAAGTACTGGGATTAAAGGCTCAAGTCACCACTACCTGGCTCATTGATTATTTTTTAACAGTAAAAGTACAATGCCATTTAATATCTGAACTTTTAAAAAATAAGTAATTTGTGTTCATAGCTTTAAAAGCAAATGCTTTTTTAAACAATGTTTCTTGGTTTTTAAAATTGTTTTAAATATTTATTTTATTTTCCTGTGTGATTACTTTGCCTGCATGTGTGTATATTGTGTGCCTGCCTTCAGAGGCCAGAAGAACACGTCAGGTCCACTGGAACTGAAGTTACAGAGGATTGTGAGCTTCCATGTGGGTGCTGGGAACTGAGCCTAGATCAATAAATGCTCTTAACTACTGAGTAATTCCTCCATCCCCTCTTACTGTTTTTAAAATATTTGATAACTACTACGAACTTTCTAGTAGGATAAATGAATGTTTCCTTTTTCTCCGTTTTATCTTCTTACAACACAAAATGGTTGTCTTTTGTGTCTTCTTTATACTTGGACATGAGTTTTTGCTAATCCAATAGTCAGTGTTTAATTATGGTGCTTTGTGAATACCATTTGTAGCTGGACTGTATGGAAAGTTGAAAGAACATTCCTGTGGACACCTATATACCTACAACCTAAGTTCAGTGATAACATTTCAGTATAAGTAGATACGTAGCAAATTGCTTTGACATACATCTGTTTATCCATCTGTTAGTCTGCTTTGTTTTTGAATCACATCAAAATAAGCTTCATTTAGATGAGAATCATTTTAATACTTAAACAGTATGTCCATCATTAAACAGTTTATTATTTGTTTATGGTTATTCTTGTTTTGTTTTTTGTTTTTTCGAGACAGGGTTTCTTTGTGTAGCTTTGTGCCTTTCCTGGAACTCACTTGGTAGACCAGGCTGGCCTCGAACTCACAGAGAACCGCCTGCCTCTGCCTCCCGAGTGCTGGGATTAAAGGCATGCGCCACCACCGCCCGGCTGTTTATGGTTATTCTTTTTCATATAAAATTTGTATATTATAAAAATCACAAATCTGAACCATTTTATGAATTTTGACCAGCCTTGGCAAAAGAAAAAGGACCAGAGATAGATAGATAGATAGATAGATAGATAGATAGATAGATAGATAGATAGATAGATAGAATGAATTTGCCTTTGTAGTCTGTGTAGACACCGAAGAGATGAAATGAGAACAAAATGGGTTCTGTCACAGCTATTCAGCCCTACTGTAGAGTGAAAATACCCACAGACCATACTTGGTGCAGTGCGCTTATAGATGTGTCCCTGTGAAGTAGTATTCCGAAATAGATGGTTGGCTCCCTGTTAGGTTTGAGAGTTGTGTAAGTAGCAATGTAAGTAACATATTATCAATGCCTTTTCTAGTTAATTTATGCTCTCCATTCCCTCTATGCTCTTCAAACCACTGTTTCGTTCGTTTTAATTTTTTTTTTAACAAATAAGATTAATTTCACCTATATTTGAGTTTTACATAAATGAAGTCATATAAGATGTGCTATAGTAGAACTTGTGTCATACAGTTCAGTATTTTCAACTATGACAGTCTGGCTGTTTGAACATTCTTGTCTCTTTAGATACTTATTTTCATTTCTTTTGTGGACTTGCTCTGCTGCAGGACAGACACTTAGCTGGTTTAGAGCTCTGGCCTAGGGCTACTCTTCATATAACACACTTAATTGGGTTGCTATTGCATTCCCGCCTGCATTTAGTGTGTTAATCTTTTTAACTTTAGTCTTAGTGAGTATACAGGCATCCTGACTTGGTTTCAATTTTCAGTTTTGGGTGACTTGTAATGATACTGAACACCAGTTTTTTTTAGTTAAATAATTTTCTCCAATACAATCTGTTCTAATTACATTCCCCTCCCTCATGCTTCACAAATCTTCCTGACTTTCCCACCCAAATCCACACTTTTTCTTTTCTATCTCATTAGAATATAAATAGTTTTCTAAAAAATAAAATAAAAATAAGTCAGCTTGGGACAAAACAAACAGGAAAAAAAGATCCAAAGCAGAAGTAGAAGGAGCGTACAGACACGGAGAGAACATACTAATTTGATGTGTATATGTGTAGGTCTGCTTTAATGCTCTGTAGTTTTCCTGTAATCTTTGTGTCTGAATTTCGTGCCTTTCAAATTACTTTATAAATTATTTTTCCTTGAGAAATTAAAAGTTCCAAAATGATCTCACATTGTTGTCTTTTTAAAATATTTTTCAATTCAATAGACTGAACCTCCACTGAATACTCCAGAAAACAGGGAATATACTGCTGAAATAATGTTCGAGTCCTTCAATGTTCCAGGCTTGTACATTGCTGTGCAGGTAAGTGACTCATACTTATTTAAGCTTGGCGTTTACATTTTATCCAGGCTTAATTTACTCCTAGCCATGCGTCTCTCTTTTCCCAGAAAGCTTTACCATAATTCACATTGTACCATATTCTCCTGAGCTGATAATTTAGAAACAATTAGGAAAGGGAGGTAATACTTATAGACAGGAAGAAAAAAAAAATCCCTCTCTGTCTCCCTCCCTTCCTTCCTTTTTTCCCCACCCATCTATATCTATCCATTCATCCAATCAGTCTACGGGGTCTTACTTAGTAATTTAGGCTGGTCTTGAACTTGTGGTCCTCCTGCTTCAGTGCTGGATTCCATGCATCTTCTCTCATGCCTGACTTCTGACTGCTTTGTTTGGTGGGATTCTTTGAGTCTGTGGTCTTGCAGTGTAGCCTAGGTTGTGCTGTAGGCTCCTTAGTGCTGCACTTCGCCTGGTTTCCTCGGGGCTTTTCATTCACTAGTTTAACATCTGTTCCTTTTTGTTGATGTACAGTAGTCAGTAAGATTTCTGTAACCCAGTATAGTAATATATACATATTCTAGTTTGGGATCCTAATCGTTTATAGAAGACTTGTGGAAATGATCACAAGACAGTTTCTAACTGTAAATGATAGATTTGAACTTTACCTAAAAAGGATATTTCAAAATTAAGTTTCAAACAGCTTTGTTTCTTTCTTTCTTACACTACATGAAAATTTCAGTGTAAAACCTTTAGAAATATTGTGTGGTGATAAGCAGTCATTGTATTACTGCAATGATTTTTTGTTAGATTAGGGTGGTGAGGCAGGTATGGTGGCTCATGGCTGGAGTCTCAGGAGTCTTAAGCTAGATTATCGTTGAGTTTAAAGTAAAGGAGGGTGGTGAACTAAATACCTGGTGTTACATTGCAAGTGGGCAAAGTTAGTGTTGTGTTTAATTCCTACTCATATATTTTGATTGTAAGAAATTAGCTTTTTTAAAATGTTCTTAGTTTACAAGAACATTTTTTTATTTTCGGAAAGAATTGTTTTCTATTGGCCATGATGAGATTCTTGGTAGGAAAAAATGGTGTTGTGTGTCATTGATTTTCTAGTTAACCAGGGTGTCTGAAGTGTGTGTGGTGTTTGCAGTTAGGTACTTGTACAGTGCTAACTGCAGATTGCATTTAGGAACTTGGAGTCTGAGTTCTTCAGAGTAATACTGACTTAGGCCGATTGGAGACCTTGGTACTTTGTGCCAGTCTGAGTAATGATACGTTTAAGTTTGGGCAATGTAGTAGTGCACATGGTACGGGTCACTGTTGGTTGTGTCTAGGAAGAGAGATCCTCATAAACTGAACTTTCTAAGTGGCCTGATGCAATAAAAGACCATGAACTTCTCTCAGTGAACTGTGGACCGTATGCAGTATCATTATAGGTTACTTCTAGAGACTTGCATCCCTAGTGATTCTTTAACAGTGTATTTTTGTCTCTCTCATTTTTTTCTAGGCTGTTCTTGCCTTAGCTGCATCCTGGACCTCAAGACAAGTAGGAGAGAGGACGCTGACGGGTACAGTAATAGACAGTGGAGATGGAGTCACTCATGTCATTCCTGTGGTAAGGACAGAAGAATTGTTAAGAGAATGTGAAAAAGTACACCTAGAAGTAAATGATAGGAATTAATGACACCTTCCTTTATAAGACTGAGAAACTAACTCTTTGTGCTGTTTTCCTGAGCCACCATCATGGACCTCTTGAGGTTCTTAAGGATGGTAAGAGCCGAGGGTCTTAAGAGCATCAACAGTTCTGAAAGGAGACAAAGCCAGCTCCCTGTCATACTGTGCCCTAAACAGTTAGGTTTGTAACTGATGAAGGTCACAGAGATGAGGACAGTGGACCTCACACAGTATGGCATGATCAACTTCAGATTTGATCTTCACTTAAAGACCTAGGAAAGTGGCAGAATAATCTGTGCTGATAATCTTAGCTGCCACCATGGGCCTCAGAGGAGCAAGATGAGAGCACACAGGAGGGCGTGTTCTCAGTGAGCTCAGATAGCACATGACAGCTTCCAGGTGTGGTGCACATTACACCCGCCAACCCTGGGTTTTCTGGGTGAATAGTTGGCCTGGCCAGCAACTTCATAGAAGTGGAATTACATACTCAGGTCTTTGTGACAGGCTTTGTTCATTTAGACAAATGTTTCCAAGATCATCTGTGTATAGCGGGTATACTACTTCATTTCTTTATGTTACTAAGTCATATTTCACTTGTGGGAGACCCGCTCCTGCTTTTACCCCAGGGTACTCCTGAGGAGGGAGAAGTGAGAAATATTTAGATAGAAGGATAGAGGGGAGAGAGACAGTTAGAAACACAGGATAGCTCAGGAGGGTCTGGATCCTTACCACTGCAGGACCCCTCTGTCTCTTCTAAAGGGCTTTTTAAAGGAATGCCAAGCGGCAGGGCAGTAGACCTCCTCTTACTAGATCAAAGCATACCGCACATCCAAGTGCAGACCCTTCCAAATACCTGGTAACCACACACGTGGTCAAGCCGTCTTCTAATGCAGCTCTGATGGGTAAAGCAAGCTCAGATCTCACTAGGAAACCTCTGTGGGCCTCCCCATTCACTGTGTGGAGATATCCCCTTTTGTTTACTTTGAGTATCTTCAGTATCTTATTAGGATGTGCCTAGAATTTAATAGCTTTGTGTAACTTACTCAATAGCTCCTTTTCTTTCTTAGTGGTATATCTAAAATAGTTGTGGGCATGGGGATGACTTGAGTAAGAGTGTTTGTACTCGAAGGATGGAGACTGTTCAGGTCCCTAGCACCCACATAGGAAGGAGGACAAAACTGTACATGCCTAATCACAGCAGTGGGAAGCAGACAGTGTAGCCCAAGAACTCAATGGCCTAGCTGAAAACAGCAAGGTTCTGGTTCAGTCAGAGACACTGTCTTGAGGAAGACACCCTGAATCCTACCCCAGCCTTTCAGATGCTGGGATTTTAGGCATGCTTGCCACATCTTTCTGAGAAATAGATCTTAATATTTTGATCAATTAATTTTCAGAACTATTATATGGGGGTGGGGTAGGGCATGCTTGTGCCAGGGCATGTGAGTGGAGTTGGTTCTCCTTCCACCTTTATGTGGGTTATAGGGATTGGACTCAGGTTTTCAGGCTTTGAAGCAAGTGCGTTCCTCACTAAGCCATTCTTACACCGCTGAGAACACGCAAGTGAAGTTGACCCTGTTCTCTTGCCTGCAGGCTGAAGGGTATGTCATCGGCAGCTGTATCAAACACATTCCAATTGCGGGAAGAGATATAACATACTTTATTCAGCAACTGCTGCGAGACCGAGAAGTAGGGATCCCCCCGGAACAGTCCCTGGAAACTGCCAAAGCAGTGAAGGTAAGCTCTATCTGCATGGTTCAGCTGGAAATTAGTCACGTGCTTGACTGTGCTGGCAAAGAATTCCCTGACCCAAGTTCTCTCAGCCAAAGTGACCCTTCTAAGTTGTTTTTTCTGTATTTCTCACAAAGCCCTTTGTGTATTCTCTCCATGTTCATATTGAGAGTATTTAAACATAGATTTTATGATTGTTCCTTTTATTAAAAGTAAAGATTTATTTTACCCAGAAATCATTACATCTCGGTTTATTCTGAAGTATTTATTTTATTTTATTTTTTGTTTTTGAGACAAGGTTTTTCTGTGTAGCCCTGGCTGTCCTGGAACTCACTCTGTGGACCAGGCTAGCCTTGAACTCCCAGAGATCCGCCTGCCTCTGCCTCCTGAGTTCTGGGATTAAAAGCATGTGCCACTACCACATGATCTTTATTTTAATCCTAATAGTTTTCTGTTGAGCTCAACTCTTGTTGAGCTCTGTAGTGTAGATGCAGTGTGTTACTCAAGTGATGTGGAACATGGACAGACACTGTGATGGGCATATGTGGTACTTGATTAGGTTTTTGACTATATGCATTGTTTATTATATCAGTCTTTCATGCAAGCAATCAGAATATTTTCCCTATTTTGGCATTGCTTTTGAGTTTGTCATTTATCCACAAAACCAAAACTTTCTGTAGTTCTCATGTTTGAATATATAAAACTGCCTTTGCAAAAATAACTCCATTTATTTGCATCTCTTTGTATGACATTTGTGGAGGTGTCTTTGTTCTTTCAAGCTTAGGTTATAAAGATGCTTTGACTACTTCCTGTGTATTAAAGAAACTACAAAATGGTTTCCAAACTTTTTCTCAAGTTGGTAACCTGAAAACTAAATATGTAGAACCGTGCATGGTGGCACATACCTTTAATCCTGGTACTTGGGAGGCAGAAGCAGATGGAGCTCTGTGAGCTGGAGGACTACCTGGTCTACATAGCAAATTCTAAGACAGCCAGTGATAAACAGAGAGAAACTGTCAGACAACCGGAACTACTAAATACGGATGAAAAAAAATGAATACAAACACTATTACTTTCAACTTTGGGAAATCTATAGCATTAAATCAAAGAAAGCAAATGAAAATCTGCTAGGAATTTAAATTTATTTCAGGGAAGATTGCTTGGGCTGAAGGTCTTTTAAAAAAAACATCTCTTCATGAAATTCCCACCTTCATGGAGAGATGTGTAAGATAATGAACTTGTTCATTTTTCCTAGGAGTCTTTCCTTTTGTGGAGGGATTGAGACAGGTCTCACTATATAGCCCAGGCTGGCCTCTAACTCACAGAAGATCCTCCTGCCTCTGCCTCCCCAGTGCTGGTATTAAAGGTGTGCATCATCACAGTGCCACATCATGATAGGCTTTTTATATCTTTTTGTTATTTGTGATAATATTTTCAGCTACCTTGGGAGGAAGAGTCCTTGATGTGCAAAATTACAGGAAATTGTGTATGTTATTTAAATAAATTGCCAGAGGGATAGAAGCAGTGTGACACAGTCACAGATAATCACATGTTAATTCAGTCTTGCAGATAATAGCAGAGTAGCTTACATTTTCATATTTCTTTCTTTATTCATTACCTTGATAAGAATTAGTTTTGTTCCACTTAGGCATAAAAGACCATTTTAATTTGTGTAGGTATAGCTATTCTTTTTTATTTGCATGTGCTTTTTCACTTTTCTAGAACATTCTATTCTGTTATGGACATAGTAGATGGTGAAGACTTTAATGAATGTTTTCATAAAGTAACATTAAAATAGTTAAGACCAAGTCTAATCTTTCATATTTTAGTTGTGTTAATGGAGTCAGAAACTATGTATAGATGAGTCATTCATTTGTACTACACAATATGATATTCTAGCATTAAATTTTTACCTATCAAAATTACCTAATTAAATTTCATAAAAATGGTTTTCATTCAATTCTGTTTGATTGATATACTATACACTATCTTCTTTTTCTTAACATTACCTAAAACAAGAGGAAAAATTACTTTTGTTTCTTTATTTGCTTTTCAGGAACGCTATAGTTATGTTTGCCCAGATTTAGTGAAAGAGTTTAACAAGTATGACACTGATGGGTCCAAGTGGATCAAACAGTACACCGGGGTCAACGCCATCTCCAAGAAAGAGTTCTCCATTGACGTTGGCTACGAGAGATTCCTGGGGCCGGAGATCTTTTTCCACCCAGAGGTAACGCTTTGTAGTTGATGGTTTGTTTGTTTTTAAATGGAGTTGCTTTGAAATATGCAGCAGAAAGTTAAGGAAATTGAGAGAGAATCAATCTCAGAAACTTTCTTTAGTGTCCTAAAGCAGCACAGAATGATTTCTGCCATACCCCACCCCTCCCCTGAGAAGCAGCTCCTGTTAAAGCAGCCTTATCTGTCTTCCTACCTCTTCAGTCTTTATGGCTCATGGAAGAGCAGAGAAGAGGGTAGCCTTTCCAGTTTGTAATGACTGAAATCATGGGGAAGACTCCGCAAAGCCTGCACCTAGTATAAAATGACTGTGTGCAGACCGCAGTTACTGTCCCAGCTGGAGCATTGTCTCTGACCTGTGGGATCTAAAGATATAAAGACAGTCTTAAAACAACAAATGGGTGTGATAGTCTAAAATAATAACAAAGCCTTCCGGTAACTTGGTATTAGGAATTTAGCTCCATTAGAATTTTAATACTCAGTGCCTGCTGTGCTTGTGTAGCATCAAGAACAGTTTTGTTTTTTTTTTTTTTTTTCACTTATTATTGGCAATGACTTTCATGGTCTCAGATTAAGCATTGGATATTGAAAACTGAAAGATTATTTAGTCTTATTCTTTTTGAGTTGAGAGAGGAAGAAAGGCAGTTAAACAAGAGTAGTTGCTTTCACAGATGGGCATGTGTGTTGAGGGATAGAAGGAGAGTGCATAAGTCTGCTTGGGAGAGCCAGGGAAACTTCTCAGAGAGTGACAAATGGTGTCAGCCCAGCGGTTGGGGGCTCTTTATATCTTACATCATAGTCTGGAAATCTAATGTGGAAATGACAGATTTGTGTACAATAAAGAAAGGTGGTTTTCGGTCAGAACAATGATGGGAACAGGTTGGAAGTATGTAAGCTTACTGCAGTGTTTCAGGTAAATAAATGTCTGTGTCATAGAGAAAGGAGGTGAAGGAAAATGGAGGTCTTACGATGTAGGAATTTGGCTTAGATGTGAGAAGGATAAGAATATGAAGAATCTATAACTTGAGTAACTTAGATCTTTGAAGCAAAGTGTGGCGTTGCAGTCAGAATAAGTAGTACAGTCAGAACAGATGAGTCTGTGTCCACCTTTCCTTAGCTGAGCATGGTGCTACAGTTGTAGAATCTCATCCCTCTAGAAGCTAAGGCACGAGAGTCTAGAGTTTGAGGCCATCTTGGGCTCCACAGTGAGACCTCCCTACCCCCCCACCCCCACCCTGTCCCAAAGGAAAGCAAAGCCAACAACAGAACATCTGAGTTCGTGGGATTTGCAGACTTGACATCCTAGTTTATTTTGTATTGACTTGGAGCTATGGAAGATAACTGCCTCTTCTCTCCCTGTTGTCCCTGTGTTCCCTCTGTACCCCAGTACTCCCTGACACTTGAGTTAAGTCACAGCGCTTCTGTCTGCTGGAGCCCTGTGCATGCCCTGTGACCAGCTCCTAGCCTGTGCCAGTTATCACGTGGTCATTAGCAGCTCATTTGTTCACTTTTAAAGTGATGATCAGGAAAATCTCTTCTCAGGATATGTAAATGCATAATTTATTTGTAAATTAAAATTTCTGGATTATGGAGCTTTCTAGACTTTCTATAGAGTCCTAATCCTTCTCTTTCAGTCTGGAGGGTCCCATTGCCTCTTCCCTTTTCTCTTGTGTGGGATACTTTGACTTGTGTCCTGTGTCTTATTCATTCATACTGTCCAGTTTTTGTCAGATAAAGATCATTTGTTCCTAGATTTACTGATAAAGCAGAGGAGATGAAACCTTGTTATGTCCCAGAAAGGCTCCTACATGGTGGGTAAAGGCTTGCAGACACAGGAAAAAGGGAGGGATGAAGGAAGTGATTAGGAGTCTGCAAGGTTCATTTAAGGGACTTTGATACCCCTGTGTGCTTTCGTTACTTTTAGGTAGGACAAAAATAGCTCAGGAAGCTGTTTTCTGAAGAATATTCTATTCTTAAGAATAGATTAAGCAGAAGTCTTGATGAGGAAAAAGCATTTGGTGGACTCCTATGGAGAGAACTGGGGTTGACTATGTGACTGTGTGTCCTTGCCTCCTCCTACCTCAATTTCTAAGCTCCCATCTGTAGTTAATTCTTTATGGGAAAGGGCCATTATTATCAAACCACTTCATTCTTGTTTGGGGAGGCGCTGCACGGCCTTGTCTCTGTGTTGTTTTGATTTTTGCTTTTAAAAATTCTCTGTACTGGTGGTGTTAGTTTGGGAAGAGAAGATTAGGGAAGTGTGTTTGGTTAATTCACCATAATTTCCCAGAATGGAGCTTGGTGTGTGTGTGTGTGTGTGTGTGTGTGTGTGTGTGTGTGTGTGTGTGTGTGTGTGTGTGTGTTGTAGGAAATGTGTCACTTCCCCAGTGAATTTTGAAGTTCCTTATAGATACTTCTGTGTTCCCATTTCCCTGTCATTGGAAGTATTCATTCATTTTTTAAAAATTCAGACTAGATGAATGTTTGAGTATTTAACCTATCCAAGATTTGAACACTAAGATATAATGTATGAAAGATCCAAGAAAATTTATTGTTGGTTTTTGTTAAAATTTTTATTCATGCAATATATTTTGATCATAATTCTTTCCCCTTCCCAAACTTTTTCAGATCCTCTCCCAAGCTCCCTCCCTACCCAACTTTATGCTGGAACAGGCTCTCTCTCTTTAAAAAAAAAAAAAAAGAAGAAGAAGAAGCAGTAAGCTAAAAAGTGCACAATAAAATATGAAGTCTGAAGGCAGTTTTCTATTGACCCTCTGGGCGTGGGGCCTGCCCTGGAGTGTGGTGGATCCCCAGTGGCTCTCTGTGGGCAAAAACTGATTCTCCCAGCAGGATCAGTTGTGAGTAGTTTCTTACAAAGGGTGGAAGTGTGTCCAGTTACTCTTCTCAGTGCTGCAGTTTTGTCTAGTGTGAGCCTGGGTTTGTGTGTGTGTCACTCCTGTTGTCCGGAGGACACTGTCCTTGGAGTCACTCACACCTCTGGCTCCTACGATCTTTCGGCCTCTTCCTTCTGTAGATGCCTGAGCCTTGTGGGAGGTCTTTAATACAGACATCCTTTTGAAAGTTTATTTTTAAGCGGCTACATTCACCACAAATATCAGAAAGAACTGGTTTCTTTTAGAAGGAATGCACTTGGCATTTTGAAATTTTTTAAGAAAAAATTGTAAGCCATTTTATGCTTTAAATTTTGAATATATTTCTAAGTATAAGAAATATATGGGATATTGAATTTATTTGGGATGTTCAGTTCACCTAAATAATTCTCCTTTAATAACCCCTTAGAACATTCTCATCTTTGTGCTACTGAGAGCTGACCAGGACACAGTTAGAGCTCTGACTGACTGCTAGAACAAAGCTGAAGGAAGGGCTGAGTATTAGTTCGGCGGAGCCACTGTTCAGTTTATTATAATATTGAGGAACTTGTAGTAATTTATTACTAACCTGTTTAATAAAAAACTTACTGCTTTAGTGAATATTAATCTGATTTTATTTTCTTAATTATTTTATTATTTATGTATATGGGTGTTTTGCTTGCATGTATGTCTATGTACCATTTCCTTGCTTGGTGCCCACTGAGAACAGAAGAGGGCATTAGATCACCTAGAACTGGTGTCTTGGATGGTTGTGAGCCTCCATGTATGTGGGTGCTGGGAATTGAACCCAGGTCCTCTGGAAGAACAGCCTGTGCCCTTAATTGCTGAGCTATCTCTCCAGCCCCAAATATTTTTTTAAACTGTTTATGGATGCATGTTGGTATACTTGAATGCAGATGCCTGCCAAGGCCAAAGGGATCGATCTTCCTGGAGCTAGTTACAGGAAGCTGTGAGCTACCCAGTACAGGTGTTAGGAACTGAACTCAGGTCCTCTGCAAGAGCAGCACACATCCTTAACCACAGGGCCACTATTCTGATCTTCGTTTGGAATTCTGTAGTGCAATAGCACCTGAAATTCTCCAACAGATAGCCCAAGTTAAACTTCATTTCTTTTCTGTATTAGAATTTCTGTGGTGTGTAGTGTGAGACCATTTAAAGGTTTTGTGATGTAGTCGGAAGATTTCCTGTGTCCCAGTCTGCTGGCGATTGGAACAAATCTCTCCCACTCGCGTTCCCCAAGTAAACACACAGAGGCTTTATATTAGTTATAACTGCGTGGCCATGGCTCAAGCCTTTTGCTAGCTAGCTCATATATCTTAAATTAACCCATAACTGTTAATCTATGTATAGCCACATGTTCGTGGCTTTACCTGTGTCCCATTAGATGTTGCTCTTTGGGCGGCTCCCTGGTGTCTCTCCCTGCTTTCTTCCTGTCTCTCTCTTTGAATTTCCCGCCTGCCTCTAAGCTACCTTGCCATAGGCCAGACAGCTTTATTTATTAACCAATCAGAGCAACACATTCACAGCATACGGAAAGACATTCCCCCATCATTGTAAAGTTTTGCTTTTGTGCATTCCTAATTAAAACTAAAAACTAGATGTGACAGTGCATACCTGTAAACCCAACACTCAGTAGGTTAAGGTAGAAAGGAAGATTACTGAAAACTCTAGGCTGGTAAGATCAGAAGTGAGGCAGGTGACTGCTGTGAGGACACAGAGCCAGCTGCAGGTTGACCAGCTGTGTTCTAGCCTTCTGCTCACAGTGTGGCAGATAAGGTGAACAAGACTGTGGAAAGGTTAGCAGTGTATGCACAGGGTGTGTGGGGGTGGGGTGGGGTGGGGGGAGCGCTGTTTTAGGTAAATAGCGAAGAGGACAAAGGACAATGAAGAGACTTTAGTTCTGTCTTAACAGTAGGAGGATGTTGTAGAAATCAATGCAGTAAAAAAGATTTTTCTGTCAAATTGTTGTTATTCTCTGTCTAGATTTGGGGCAATTCAGGGTTGGTTGTTGTTGTTTCTAACTGGAATCAGTGCCAGGTTCTGAGGTTGAAGTATTACCATGGGCCATTAAAGGTCAGTGCTTTGAGAACTAAAGGCTCTTCAGAGCGCTTGCAGTTGGAAGCCAAGAAAGATTGTAATCACAGATGTCATCGTGGACAGTAAGATTTAAGATTTCAAGTTCTGATTTGGTTTGTTTCAGTCAGTCTGCCTCTGCCTGTGTGTGAACTTGTCTTTAAATAACATCTAGAGCTAGCTGAGCTGAACTTTGTTTCCCATTTTCCTGTAGTGCAGTGTAGGGGTCTACTTCCCAGGTAAAACCCTGGCATGTGTGTTTGCTTTTGAGCATCACAAGTTAGAAATGGCTTTATTCTGACTATGATGTATCCTATGAATACATCACCGACACTTTGTTCTTCTGTTGATAAAGTTCTTGAGAACGTTATAAAGTACTGAAGACTGAACTAGTGTTCCTAAGGGAAGACAGGGGTTAGGTTTCTGTCATCATCCTATCTGTACATAGCCCTGGTCTATGTGTGCTTCGTTTGAACTAATCGTCATCCATACTGCTGTCTGTCCATCTCTGAAGGATGCTGCCTAGCTGGTGCTTTGGTGGTAAGAAACACAGCCCATCCTTCTTCCTAGACACATGTGGACTACACACCAGCACTGTGCCTTTCTAGACAGCAAGATCACCAGTCATAATAGGAAACAAAAAACAAAAAACGACACTCAATGGCTGTGGAAAGGACAGGTTTACAGTGTGACGGCTAAACAAGACAAATTATCAGCCTGTTGAGCTTCAACCAGGACTGTGCACACTTGAATTGAAAGTGCTGCTGCTCTGTAGGAATAAAGGTCACCTGTTGACCTGAGGGCTGCAAGTCTGTTCACACCGGCAAGGTTGCAGATGCAGAATCTACTGCTAGGGCAGGAGGCATCTATTTCACCCTTACTGGTGGCCTGCTAGTGGTTGTTTTCACCTTCTCATAGACATTTTTACTTTATCCGTGTGTGCCCAATGACCTGTGGAGGTCAGAAGAGGGCATTGGATCCCCTGGAACTGGAATTAAAGGGGATTTGGGAGCCATCCTGTGGATTCTGGGAACAGATTCCAGGTCCTCTGGAAAAGCAGCAACTGCTTTAGATTGTTGACTTGTCTTTCTAGCACACCATTTCACTATGGTAACTGTTTTACATAAAGGACACAGATCAGAGTTCCCTTTGGGGAATTTTGAAGGAGCAGAGCCACCAGTATGTGCTTCTGAATCTGTGTTAGCTATCGCCTGATTGTTTTCTAGGTGGTGATTTTGATGTGTACGTATTCTCTTAGCAGTGTACAGAAGTTCGTACTGTGGTGCCTGCTGTCCCATAATAGAGGCAGGCTTTGCATGCTCTTTCCTCTGTATAGTGTGTACATTCTTTTAATTGACTATCACCTGACATCTGTCCTCAATAGCTTTAGTTTGTTGAAGACCAGGGTCCTTTTACTCTTGAGCTGGGTAATTCAACCTTTTGTTACTGTAATATTTAAATCAACAACAGTCCCATAGCTCATGTGTAAAATTTACTTATCTTTCAGTTTGCTAATCCAGATTTTACTCAGCCTATCTCAGAAGTTGTAGATGAAGTCATTCAGAACTGCCCCATTGATGTCAGGCGTCCTCTCTACAAGGTCAGTGTTGACAGCAAAAATTGGACTTTGGGGCAGGGGGTGGGGGAGATCTGTGGTTGGTATGTAAAGTGAATAGAGAATATCTTAAAAAAAATAAGAGAAAAAAAATCTAAGCCACAGCCAGGAAAAAAAATTGGAGTTTGAGGGGGAGGATCTGTGGTAGGTAAGTAAAGTGAATAGAGAATATCTTAATAATTAAAATAAATAAATAAATAAATGAGAGAAAAAAATCTAAGCGACAGCCAGGAAAAAAATTGGAGTTTGAAATTTTCTTTTCATAATACTGAATAGCCTATTTTAAAACCTGTATTTTCACAATTGAATTCCTTGTATATTTGTCTTTAGATTGTTTGTCTTTTAGAATGAAGGTCATAATTGTTTTGTTTTCTTTGCCAACACAGAACATTGTCCTCTCTGGTGGTTCAACCATGTTCAGGGACTTTGGACGTCGTTTGCAAAGAGATTTGAAAAGAACTGTAGATGCCAGGCTGAAGTTAAGCGAGGAGCTGAGCGGTGGTAGATTGAAGGTTGGTTTTCTCAACTCTTGGCTAGGAAGATCGAAGGCCGGCCTCTTGGTTATGTAGTCAGAACAGAACATCATCTCACTTAAGAACATCAGACCAGCCTGCAGGTGTTCTGCTGGAGTGTTGTTTCTGTCCACAGACTCATGGCCTGCGGTCTGTCGTGTGGCACTAGATCTGTTGGGATCTGTGGAGTAATGGCATGACTTCACAGCTCAGGCAGACTGCTTATGCAATAGGTGTTTATGCTTGTTTTCCTCCTCAGCCGACAGTTTCCCTGCCCCACACATACCCTCCACTGTAGGGAAGGCTGACTTGTGTTTCACAGGCACAGATTTAAAATCTGTGTATAGGCCCGGTGAGATGGAGCCCTGGAGCACATGGAAAGGGAAAAGGAGAGAACCAGTTCCACAGAGTTAGCCTCTGACCTCCTCAGGTGCACCATGGCACACACATGCCGTCCACACACACACACCCATAATAAACTTTTAGAGAAAAAGTTTAAAATCTGGGTTTGGAGAAACAGTCAAGAAACATACACTCCTTTTTTTAAAAATTAATTTTGACTTTTATTTGGGGAGTGTGTGTTGTATGTGTGTGTGCGCGTGTGCGTGCATTCACACATGTTGAGATAAGAGAATAACTTACGTGAGTTGGTTTTATCCTTTTACCATGTGGGTCCTGGGGGCAAACTCTGACAACAAACACCTTTTCCCACTGAGCCGTCTTGATGGCCCGACACAATAAGGTCCTCTAGGATTCAATGGTCACTCAGTGTTTTCTGGCCATAGTTAAAGAACACAGGCTGTTTATTTTCTGCACTTCATCTTGGTTTGGGTTTGTTTGGTCTCCCAACCGGGTGGGTGCAGTCACATCACAGAAGTGATATCATGTCACTTTCACTGCGTTTTATCAGCAGATGCATGATGCGAACTGTCCCACCTCCCAACCTTGAACACTTGCCAGGTTTCTCTGTGTGGCCGTTAACTTTGCCTCTGCATGTCCACACTTAGAGGGGCCTTCCAGGCTGTGTAGCTGTCCTGTTTTTATCAGACTTTGAACCAACAGTCTCAGCTCCATTGTTGTTTTCTTGAAATAGTTGTGGCTGAGGTAGTTGCCAAAAGCATAGCTAGTGTAATTATTTTCTGTTGGCCCTGCTGTTGCCCTGTGCATGTCTCCTTTTATGTACTTGAGTGTATGTTTGTATTTAATTATAATAAATGATAATTCAATATATGTATGCACACTGTGAGATCAAAGCAAGATAATCACTCACCTATGTTCATAGCAGCTTTATTCATAATAGCCAGAAACTGGAAGCAACTTCCATATCCCTCAACCGAAAAATGGAGAAAGAAAATGTGGTACATTTACACAGTGGATAAGAAAACAAAGTGTGTAGCTTATGATTTGTGTCTGGAGCCTCTCAACTCTTGTCTTGTAGAGCTGTATAAAGTAGAGAAGCTTCTGGAAATAACTGTACTATGATGTATGGTCTTCTCCATCCTTCTGTCCATCCTGTTTCTTCCTCAGTTTCCATTTCCACTCTGTAGATAACCTCAGTTAATTCATGTCACTGGACTTTATTATTATTTGTGTGTATGTATATTTAAGCATAAATGATACAATGTTGCTTTAATTTACTGTTGAAATGACGTTACTGTGTCACTTTTCAGCCCAAGCCTATTGATGTACAAGTTATTACACATCACATGCAGCGGTATGCAGTCTGGTTTGGAGGGTCAATGCTGGCTTCCACGGTGCGTAAATTGACTCGTAAATGTTCATGTTTTAGATAGAAGAATAAGGACTTAAAAACTTTTGTATGTATGCACATAGTATTGATAAAATTGGAAGCATTTCATTTTAATATTCTTTGTATCTTTTGCCTACTAGACATTATTTACTTCAGAGTGAGCTTATTATACTGCATTTTAGCATTTATCATAGGGGAAATTCTTTTAAATGTGTAGAAATATACACACCAGAATGTTACTGGTATTTCTGTTTAAACATCTAAAAATGTCAAGGTAAACATTAGCCTTCGTAGCATAGGAAATATAATGCTTTATATAATGTAACTGAATAAAGAGAATTAGTCTAGAATCCTTTCTCTAGACCAAAACAGCTTTAAAGCTACCTTAGAACATGTTCAAGTATCATTAGTCTAGTACATATTGGTGCTGTTATGCTAGGTCATGGGCTATTAAAATGGAGGTGTTTTTATGTACATTAGTAGACTTACGACAGTGGACATAAAAACCATTTAAAATAAATAAGAATTGTTTTCTTTCTTTAGTTATCTTCTGTTATGCTATATTGCCAAGGCGTATGTGTAACGTGCCCTTTAGAATGTAGTAATGCAGCAGGTAGACACGGAGGGAGACCTCGGAGGTGCTTGTAGTGTGACGTGGTTCCTGGTTCCTTAGGCTCATGCTGTGCTTTAGAATCTGGGCACCAAGTGGGAAAGCCCTGTCAGAACAGACTGCACATCAGAACCCAGCAGACACAGGTGTCGGGGTGGACTATGGGGTGTGTATTAATGCCCTGCATTTCTGACAGATTTATGTATCATAGATTTTTTTTTTTTTTGGTAAAACATTCTGTTTTATTAATTCCAATTTCCTATGTACAAAAGAGTTACTAACACCAACTTCTCTGCATTATTTCTAGCAGTAAATGGGATAATGGATGGTCTACAGTATCAACTATGAACTCAGAAATACTGTATCACTTTCCCAGTACATGACTTGCTCAAAGCTTTGTCAGTGTCCTCTCTTCAATTCAGGGTAGACTTTACTGTCAACATCTGCTTCCCTGGAGAACATCTATGGGTTTACCATGATCCCATCACCAGCAATGCAAATTCCTTAAAGCAATGTTAGAGTCTATTTGAATAACCAATTCATCACTCACTAAGCAAATTCTTGAAACTTTATCAGGGACCCAGATAAAAGTCAAAATTTTTGCCTAAAAATCAAAGTAATAAATGGTGTAACAAGGTAAAAAATAGATAAAAACATATGCATTAGAAAATGAAGAAATAAAACTATCTTCATTCAGAGATGTCATGACTTTATATACAGAAAATCCAGCAAATATAAAATCCCTAGAACTCACACATAAATTTAGCAGAATTGTAGTATTTAAGCAGGTAGAAGGAGACATGCAAAATCAACTACATTCTTATATTCCAACAATCAGTCTGAACACTAATATTTGAAATTAGCAGAATATCAGTTGTAATGGCACCAATATGTAAAGCATCTGAATATTGGGTATTGTATTATTTTCTGTTGATGTGATAAAATACCCTGAATAAAGAAAATTAGAGAAGAAAGGGATTCTAAAAAATATAGAATCCATCATAGAGGGAAAGGCATGGCATCAGTCTTAAAAGCATGACAGCTACCACAACCGGTATAATCTCAATCAGGAGGCTTGAAACTTTGGTGGTTTAGTCTTGTGGATTTTAACAGTTCTCTGTCATTGTTTAAGAAAACCAACAATTGGCACTACTTTTTTATTAAATTAAGAAATTTTTTTTATTCATTTTACATACCAAAGACCCCCCTCTTCCCTCCTCCTGCCCCTCCAGCCTCCCTATATCATAGATTTTAATTATGATTTCTAGAGTTATAAGCTTTGTCCAAAAGCCGTGAATAAACTGATAAATGTTATACATTAACACCTGTTTTAAAGCATCTTTTACAGACCATTGGAAGATAGGAGTATTTGACCTTTTAAAAAATGCATCTTGTTTTGTTTTGTTTGCAGCCTGAGTTCTACCAAGTATGCCACACCAAAAAGGATTATGAAGAAATTGGACCTAGCATTTGTCGTCACAATCCAGTGTTTGGAGTTATGTCCTAAAGTTGACTTCTTGTTTATTGGGGTTAGGGAGATGGAAACAAGATAATCTTTCTGATGACCAGTTTTTGTCTGAATGGATGGTTCTGAGGTTTTTAACCAAACATGATCATACAGAAATATTTAATGAGTGTGTCAACATGCAGATGTAGAAGAGAGCCAAGATGATTGTTTTCCTTTAGGTTGAATATTTGAATCTTACGTGTATTAAAAAAGAAATGGGTTTTAGTTCTTTCTGTGCCCTGATATTTTGTATATTATTGACTTACCCAATGTGCTGGGCTCTGTGGGTGTGTAGAGAGCTCTGTAATGCCTGATTGGGCACTGCTGAGTGGGCAGTGCAGGAGCTTGTTTATATTTCATACTTTTTTATACTTTGAGGAAAAAAAGTCAAAGAAAAACTGTAGTATTGGAGGGAAAAAAATGTGACCAAGGAAAAGATGAATTCAACAAGCAGCCTCATGGGACTTGGCTGCACACTCTGGGTTCCAGTTATCTCGAGCTGCTCCACCCTTCCCTAGCCCACCAACGGTTCTCTCTGCAAACGCTTTGGATCTAAGAAGCTAGTCTCCTGGGTTAGCCGATGTCTGCCCTGCTTTCCGGTTACTCACATTCTGTTTCTTGCTTTAAAAGAAAAGACAAGACTGTTGGACCAGTATTGCAATTCTGTAGAGTCCTTTCTTATTAAAACAATAATGTGATTACCAAAATTGACATATTTAAGGCCTAATGCCGTTCTAATAAAGGCAAAATTTCTTTTTACTACTTGTTTCGGGCTCTTTGACCTCTTTATAAGTTAACTAATATGTCTATTTTCTTCAAATTCTGCAGTAGCTCTTTAAAAAGCACAGCGGTTGAATAGCAAGCTGACTTTTTTATGTGCTCTGTACAAATAATTGTGAACTTTTAATATGTTGAGTGCTTTCATTTTGATAACTGGATCTCCATTTGATATTTTCATTTGTATAACTCATTTGCAGTCTGAATTTTTTTTAGTGCCAGTCCCTGACATATCATGAAAAGTTCGTTTTCTTTGCATCTTAAAATATCTGGATCATGAAGAAAAGTGATGACAATAAATTAAAATTGAATTACCCTTTCTGATCGTTTTTCTTCATGCAGTGTAGGATTTCTGTTTCTGGAGAAACAGTGGGATTTGTTTAAGTCTCTAGCATGTGTGTGGTAGAATGTAAGATTTTACCAGTTATTTATAGAATAGCAAATGGTATGGATTATAATCTTGAGGCACTTAAAACAGCAGTGTCAGGAACCACACGATAATACACAAAACACATAGAATTAGGAATGTATCTATATAAAGGTTACAAAACCTTAAAATGCTTTTGTGGTCTTTTGCAATAAAACTATAGAGATAGACTTGGGGACTGAACATTATTTTTATGTAGAGTGTATCTGAATATTTAGAATTTCATTATTCATCTGAGAATGACTATGAGAAGTTGCATAATGAGTTTCATGAGCATGTTAACAAATGTGAGAGTGAGTTCCTTCCTCAACCTTGCCCTCTGGTGTTATCATTTGTCCATAGCAGGTACTGTCCCATCTTCTGGCCCAATAATCAGTACTTGACATAAAGGCTAGAGGGGGGTGCCTCAGGGCTTAGGGGCGCTTGTGCCCTTGCAGAAGACCCTGCTTTCAGTGGACAACTGCCTGTAACTCCAGTTCAGGGGGTCTGGTGCCCTTTTTTGGGTTTTGTGGGCAACAGGCACAACATAGACCATGGTACACATACACACTCACATGTGTAAAATAATTGAAACTTAAAAATTGCAGGTGCTGTCTTTGGGGGGTGGATATCTAGAAAGACATATTTACAGAATCACATCTTTAACTTTTTATGGGAAAACTTGTTGGAAACTTTAGGGGTACACTTGTTGGAAGACCTGTGCTGTGCTGTGTGTTTCCTAAGCATTTCCGGATATGTCCGGAGGAATAAGCTCTTTCACGTGAGTCCCTGCACCTGTATGCATCCAGGAATGCTAGGATGCTGAGGTGTTCTCTGATCACTTTCCACCCATGCCTTTTGAGCTGGGTTTCTCCCTCAACCTGGGGCCATGTTTCTCTTCAATTGTCGACCCTTCCAGGTGGGGTTCCAAACGTCCCACTGTGTCCAGCACATGGGTGCGTTTACTCACTACTGTCTCACCAGCTCCCAGAGATGTATTTTGACTCTGTGTCGTGGTCCAGGCTTTGTGCATAAAGACTGGGAAGCATTCTGTCCTGAGCTTAGAGGTAATAGAACAACCATGTTCAAAACAGCCATGTTTAGATGTTGCTATCTCTATCCCTTTTGAACTTATTTTTAAAAAGGGGGGGGTGTATATCTGTTTTTAGAATAGGTCACATAATTGGTACTTCATGTATCTACTTAAAATGTCTTAACATTCATCCTTAGCAAGATGGTCATTGAAAAGAGATCAGCCCTTGTCTGCATTCTGTTTCCTGTTACAGTCAGACAATACCCTGACAGAAACAGTTAAAGGAAGGAAGGAAGGAAGGGTGTATTTAGCTCACAGTTCCAGGGCACAGCTGCAGGGACGTCAAGGTGGCAGAGACCTGAAGAAGATGGTCACAGCCTGTCCACAGGACAGACGGCATGCGTGCTGGCTCCCCCCAGAAGCTGGATCACAGGATTCTGAATTGCATCATGGTGAACACTGGACCACCACAGCCCTTTTGTTACATTTGGTCTGAACAGCATTTTTGTACTTATTTCTAATAAAATTGAAACTAATTCCTCAGGGCACTGGGAGCATGAATAAATGGATTTAAATTTTTGAGATGGGGTTTCTTTGTGTAACAGCCTTGGCTGTCCTGGAGCTCACTTTGTAGATCAGGCTGGTAGAGATCTGCCTGCCCTGGCCTCCCAGGTGCTGGGATTCAAGGCATGCGCCACCACTGCCTGGTTTAAATACTTTTTTCTTAACTGAAAAAGGAATTACATCTTTTTTTTTCCTTTTTCTTTTTTGTTTTTTTGTTTTGTTTTGTTTTTTTGAGACAGGGTTTCTCTGTGTAGTTTTGGTGTCTGTCCTGGATCTCACTGTCACAGAGATCTACCTGCCTCTGCCTCCCGAGTGCTGGGATTAAAGGTGTGCACCACCTTACTTCTTAAGCCCCATTGCTTTTTCATTCAACCATTATGATATTAATGTTTGTGTATATATAATGTATACATGTGTGCATGTTTGTGTGTGTACATGTTTAAGGTGTCTGAGTCTGGGAGTGCCTGTGCAAGGGTGTGTGTGTGTGTGCGTGTGTGTTGGCACATGTGTGAGGTCGTAGAACAACCTCAAGTGTTAGTCCTCACCTTTCACCTTGTTTGAGGCTGTGTTTTATGATTTGCCACTCCAGGCTAGCCCAAGAGCTTCCAGGGACTCTCCTGTGTCCATCTCCAAACAGTGCTAAGAGAACTGATACGTACCACATCTGGCTTTGTGTGAGTTCTAGGGGTTCAAACTTGTCCTGTGTTTGATGGCAAGCATCCTTACCCACTGCGGTCTCCCTAGCTTTGATTCTGGTATTTATATCAAGGCAGTTACTTGTCTTAACTTATTTCCCAAAGAAAGTACTTTTTCCACAACGTGTGTTAGGAGGTAGGAGTGGCAGCCTGTAGCTTCTGAGCCTAGTCCTCCCATCTTTCAGCTGTTGAGCTGAGTCCTCCCACCTGCCAGTCGCTGACCTTAGTCCTCCCACCTGCCAGTCGCTGACCTTAGTCCTCCCACCTGCCAGTCGCTGACCTTAGTCCTCCCACCTGCCAGTCGCTGACCTTAGTCCTCCCACCTGCCAGTCGCTGACCTTAGTCCTCCCACCTGCCAGTCGCTGACCTTAGTCCTCCCACCTGCCAGTCGCTGACCTTAGTCCTCCCACCTGCCAGTCGCTGACCTTAGTCCTCTTACCTGCCAGCCACTGAGCTTAATCCTCCCACCTGCCAGTCGCTGACCTTAGTCCTTCCACCTGCCAGCCGCTGACCTTAGTCCTCCCATCTTCCAGCTGTTGAACCAGCTACTGCTGTTCCCTGTGCTGCAAACCAGAAGCAGTTACCAGAACAATGCCTCTTTTCTTGCCTAAAGGATGCGTTTTCAATCATCATTTCAGAGAACGGAAGTGTTCCTTCGGCTGTTGTCATAGACACTGAGATTGGTAATGACCTAGGAATGTCTTAGGTGGCAATCTTTGATGCCGGACACATGATAGTGAACAAAGTAATGTGTTTTTTCTTCTGAGACTTAAGTTTGTTAGGAATTATGTATGTGTATGTGCTTGTGTGTGTGTGTGCCCATGAAAACCAGAAGAGGGTGTTCGAGCCCCTGTGGCTGGTGTTGAAGGTGGTGGTAAGTTGTATGATGTGGTGCTGGGAACCAAACTGGTCCTCTGCAAGAGCTGTATGTTTGAACTGCCGAGCCATCTCTCCTGCCCAAGTATCTTTTCTACTTAGCACCATCGAGGTGGCTCGGCTGGTAAAGGCTCTTGTGGTCAAGCCTAGTGACCTAAATTCAAACCCTGGCTGGAAGAAAACCAGCGCCGCCAGTGGTCCTCTGGCCTCATGTACACTATGGTGCACGCATGCTCAAACACATGAAATCTTCAAAAGGTTTTCCTCTAAATCTTAATAGCTACTGTATACTGTGCTCACCAAATCTTACCCTACCCAGAATTATGAAGTACACTTTCCAGTGTTGTGTCTGAGTTCTGTGAGTAGCTGCCTTTTGTGGTTTATACCCCCCAGACCAACACAAACAACCCCTTCCAGTATGTTAGCATTAAAACATCTTGTTTGTTCTGAGACACAAAGAGCCTTTGCTTGAGGGGCATCGTGGGGTTGAGCACAACTTTTCCTCCCAATGGTTTCTTTATGTTTTCTATAATGACTGATTGTTTAATGCTGACATATTAGAGCCGAAATGTTTGAATACACATTTAAGCAGTAAAAAGTACTGAGTAGGAAACAAGAATTTGTCTTGAAGCAGTTAACATATGCTTAGGATAGGATAAAACAGAAAAAGCCCCTGATTACCCCCATCCACAAAAAGACAAACTCAGAGAGATGCTGGATTGAAAGTGCTCTCTTCCAGAGAAGGGATTTAACAGAGAGAGCCATGTGCATAGGCCAAAGGGAAGGCTAGGTGGTTGAGGGCTTGCATGAGGCCTGATGATCTTAGTTTGATGGTTTCCGCATTAACAACAAACTGCACCTGTCTTAACTCAGCTCCCCACATCTAGACGGGAGCAGGGGAGCTCCGAGTTCACCCACCATGGGGGAGGTGGCAAGGCTGCAGCTGCAAGAGAGCCTGCTTCCACATGGCAGAAGGGGAGACCTGCGCCCCAAAGATGTCCACACAATGGTCCATGTGTGCCTGCACTAACAGGCACAAGTGCACCACACACAATACATAAATTTTGAAAAGTGAATTAAAAGGAAATTTACCTCTGTATAAAGAGTAACTGCCAAGTGGACTCCTAATGAAAGCCTGCTGCATGTTGATTCTGGGGAAGTACCCTGCCTTCTCTGGTGTGGGGGGCACTTTGCTGCAGCTGTCTGACCCTGAGTTTCCTGGGCATGGTGCACTTGCTTTGATACCCTTGGAACACTGCTGCTGCTTCCTGTAACTGGACTCAGCCTCTCACCCCCACGAGAAGAACAGTGGATGCTCTTAACCGCTGAGTGATCTCCGCACACCCTTAACTAAGCCTTTAGAAATACTTCATGGAGTCATTCGCATCATTAACACTATTTTTATATTTGATATTGCACATGTGAGATCAGGAAATGATTTTTTTCTGTTTGGTAATTGTTAATTTAGCATTTAATGTACTTGTATGTATATTTGTAGCATAACATATATTTGTTTACATAAATAAATAAAATACGTATTTGTTTTCCTTGTCCTGTAACCTATTTTCCACCTTCAGTGGGTTTGTGTGTAGATACGTTTCTCCTGCAAAGGAATATCTGTTACTTAACTTGTGTCTTAGTCTTGGCCAGCATTTGGCATAGAGCAGACAGGGGTCAATAAATGCTTCCTACATTGACCCCCAAGAAGCATTTGTTTTAGTTATTTCCTTGGCACTTTCTCCGAGCTTGGAAGGTAACAGATGGTGTGTGGTACCCTTTTCATCACAATCCCACCTCTGCCTGATAAAGTACACATTACCCTGAGGCAATGAGGCCCTGTGCGATCCAAGCTCTTTACAGCTCCACTGTCTGCAGTCACCTAAATGTCAATGGATAGACGTGTTCGTCATGATAGATGCTAAGTGCTTATGAGCCTCCATGGGGAGCATCCTCAGAGATAATTACAGGTGGTTGTAAACCATCAGATTACACCCCAAGGAAGCAGAGTGTCATCTGCAGTTGAAAATGTACAGAAGTGAATAAGCCATTATTCATCCTAACTTGATTTGTTTGTCAAACTTTTGCATGTTTTCATTTGTTCGTCAACTACTTTGGCTTTCACGACGAAACAGGCCATTTATTATCAATTAACAGTGCTGCCGGGGCTGATGCAGTAGGTGAGGTGCTTGGCATGCAAGCATGAAGACCCGAGTGTGACCCTTAGCACACAGGTTAAAGCTGGCCACTACGACGCATGCCTGCAATTCCCGCTTGGAAAGACAGAGGCAGGAGGATCCAGAGGTTGGCTGGTCAGTCAGTGCAGCCAGTGAACTCCAGATTCAATGAGAGACCTTCCTTAAAAAATTAATGTGAAAAAAAAAAAAATCAGGTGGTGGTGGCACACACCTTTAATTCCAGCACTTGGGAAGCAGAAGCAGGTGGATCAGTTCGAGGCCAGCCTGGTCTACAGAGTGATTTCTAAGTCAGCCAGGGCCACACAGAGAAACTCTGTCTTGAAAAAAAAATGTAGGGCTGGCAAGATGTCTGAGCAGGTAAAGGCTCTTGTTGAGCAAGCTTGATGACTTGAATTCAATCTTCAAACCACAAAAAGAGAGAAGAAGATAATTGACTCTGCAGGTTGCCCTCTGACCTCCACATGTACATCGTGACATACATGCCCCTGTCCCAACAGGCATTGTGGCAAGGGCCTTTACCCCTGAGCTATCTGCTGAGCCTGGAAGAGATATTTAAAATGTTTCTGCTGCACGGCACCATGGTTGCAGAGACAGGCGGAGCCGGGCAGGCTCTGCAGATGAACCAGGAATTAGGCTTGCGGCTTGAAGCTGAGATCCTTCATCAGCACCCTGGGGAGAAGAGCCAGAAACGGCTACCCACTGCTGCCCGGGTGAGAGACTGCACAGAGTTAGTCACAGCACAGAATTAGTGGCGAAAAAGCAAACAGAAAGAGCACAAGTCCAGCAGCCACGGAAAGGCTGCCTAAGGGCAAAGGGGAACACGAGCAGGTAGGCCGTCCACAACCCCCTAGAGCCTGGGGCACAGGGATTGACACCCAAAAAATCCAATGCACAAAACACAAGAGTCAGGTGGTAACTGGTAGGCAGGCGGTGTCTGATTGGGGGATTCCATCAGAAAGTGCATCCCAGGGCCAATGAGATGGCTCAGCCTGTAAAGGAACTTGCCACCAAGGCTGATGACCAAGGTTGGCAACCTAAATTCAATCCCTGGGACCTACAGAGTGGAAGGCACATACTGACTCCTGCAAGTTGTCCTCTGACCTCCACAGATGCACCCCTCCCCAGGTAAACAAAATAAATGTAATAATAATGATTATAATTATCAATAAATAATCACTAATTTGTTATGTAAATATATGAATAATCAATAAACATTATTATAAAGTAGAGTCCCACACCAAAACCCCCTTCAGCAGGAGGAACACACCTACTTGTTTGAATTACTAAGACTAGCTGTCTACTCTAACCTTCAGAGATACCTAAAAAAGACCCCCAGGGGAGATGGATAAAACACTCCAACCAAATCAGGAATAAATACTGATAAGATTGTACCTTTTTAAAAGTTTTGTGCATAGTGTATGTAGATGTGCATGTGTATGTGTCTTCACCATGTATTAATTTTTAAAGACAGGGTCTCACTATGCAACCGTGGCTGGTGTGGTAGTTGGAATATGATTGGCCCCTATAAGCTCATACGGAGTGGCACTATTAGGAGGTGTGGCTTTGTTGGAGTAGGTGTGGCCTTGTTGGAGAAAGCATGTCACTGTGAGGATGGACTTGGATGTCTCATATAGGCTTAAGCCACACCCAGGGTTTCAGTTCACTTCCTGTTGCCTTTGGATCAAGATGTAGAATTCTCAGCTCCTTCTCAGTCACCATGTCTGCGTGCATGCTGCCATACTCCCAGCTGCCAAGTTCCCTGCCATGATAATGGACTGAACCTCTGAAACTGTAAGTCACCGCCTCAATTAAGTGTTTTCCTTTAGAAGAGTTGCCATGGCCATGGTGTCTCTTCACAGCAATAGAAACCCGAAGACTGCTAGCCTAAAACTTACGTTGACCAGGCTGGCCTCCAGCCCACAGAGATCTCTCTGCCTCTGTCTCCTGAGTGCTGGGATGAAAGTATTGCATCCTCCATGCCCAGCAAAGTGTACCCCAGGCTAGCCTCATACTCATGATCCTCCTGCCTCCATGGCTCTTCAGCATATCCTACCTGCCACACCACAACCAGCTCCACCATAATTTTTGAGGCAGTGTCTTGTTGAACCAGGGCTCACTATTTTGGCTAGAATGGTTGGCCAGCCAAGCCCCCATTGCCTTCTCTGATCCCACATCCACTACTGGTGTTACGGGCCTAAGCTGCCACATCCAATGTTTTATGTGGGTTCTGGAGATCTGTACTCATGTTTTCTTAGTACGTGCTCTACCCAGTGAGCTATCTCTAAAGCCAGACAGTATCTTATACTCACTTTATTTCTTAGATCCTACTCTCTCATTTTTAAATCAAACTTTTGGAACTAGGAATGTAGCTCAGTGGTCAGAGTGCCAGCCTAGCATCCATAAATCCCTGGAATCGATTCTCAGCGTTGCACAAACTGGCGGGGTGGTGCCGGCTTTTGTGGACTATCTTTTTTCGAGGCTCCTACACTATAATACTTTCTCTATTGTTTCTCACACCTCTCATGTCTCTCACATACTTTATTCTCTCTTCAGTCACTAATTATTAATTCCTTTAGCTTGGAACCCCTATTAGCCCCATTTTAAAGATATTTTTAACGTTTTTATTTATGTGTGCATGTGTTCATCTGCGTGTGAGCATGTGCCTGTAGGTGAATGTGCCCACGGAGGCCAGAAGAAATTGTCAGACCCCCAGAGCTAGAGTTACATGCAGTCATGAGCTGCCTGACATGGATGGGCGCTGGGAACCTGGGTCCTCTGGAAGAACGAAGGGGACGGTCCACTGACCTATCCCCTTAGCTCCAAAGTTCACTGTTTGCAGGCAGCCTCTGAGCCTTACTGAAGATGCAAGTACCCGGGCATCCTCCACTGAGAGGTAATGGCAGAGTTGTTATTCTGTTACTGTTCCTGCCGTCAGCTTTCTCCTCTTCCTCAAAGGAGGACAACTCCCCAAGAGGACTAATGTAAAATAAGACTAAGCTGCTGGGCAGTGGTGGCGCATGCCTTTAATCCCAGCACTTGGGAGGCAGAGCCAGACGGATCTCTGTGAGTTCAAGGCCAGCCTGGACTACCAAGTGAGTTCCAGGAAAGGCACAAAGCTACACAGAGAAACTCTGTTTCAAAAAACCAAAAAAAGGAAAAAAAAAAAAAAAAAAAAGACTACGCTGGAGGAAAACTCCAGCTAAGAGGCATTAAGAACCCATGTAGACATGGCCAGAGAAGAGCATCTCCAGGACCCAGCATGATTGAGATTGCTAAATACAAAGTGAAGATTTTAATAAGGGGAAACATCACTTCACCTGTAAAGATAAATTCATCACGGGCCAGTGACATAGCTCAGCAAGTTAAGGCAATGACCACTTAAGCCTAAGGAGAAACCAACTCCTGATAGATGTTCTGTGATCTCCACATGCATGGAATAGTACATGTACACACACACACACACACACACACACACACACACACACACACACACACACCATGCCACAAGAGCATTCATGCACAAATAAAAAAAATTAAAAACCATATCTATTTTGATCAGCTATTCTGCATCAGATTTCTTACTCAGAACCCTAAAGGCCAAGAAAGTGTGGAATGATATATTTCAGGCCTGAAAGTAAATAAAGTAAAGAAAAAGCTAAAGAAAAAGAAAAATCTAAAGAAAAAGCTGCTATGTGATCCAGCTATGCGACTCCTGATGATACACCCAAAGGAGTCTAAGTCAGCATCTATCTACACAGACACCAGCATATCCAAGTTTAATTCAGCACTAGTCACAGGAGCCAAGTCATAGAACTGGCATCAATGTCCATCAACAGATGAGTGGATAAAGAAAATGTGGAGTATGTACACAATGGAGTTGTATTCTCACATAAAAAAGAACAGTTACTTCTATGTAGGAAAATGGATGGAACTGGAGATTATGATAAAAGCCAGATTTAGAAAGACAAATGTATGTTCTACACATACACACACACACACACACACACACACACACACACACACACACACACACACACTAAATTGTAGCTTTTTAAAAATTAAAGTATCTCCTTCAGGGACAGGAGGTAGAACTTTGAAATAGTCTCTAAAGACCCATTTCTCTACTGCTCCAGGCCAGACGGTGGAGATGGAAGCGGAATGGAGAGAGAGAGAGAAAACTGTGGGGTTCCAGAAGGAAATGTGTCCCTCATCCTGCAGTCTGGTTGAAACCTTTTGTGAGCTGAGAAGCAAGAGCTCCAGTTCAGCCAATAACATTTGCTGTGGAGGCTGCAGACGTAGAGACAATATTCCTTTCCATGTAGGTGGTTTGATGTTGACACAGCAATGATCTAGGCTAGAGGCTTGGATGCATGTGACTTGGGTGGGGCCTCATTCTTTCCACAGACGTTTTCTGGTCATCTCCAGTGGGACTACCAGCTTGGTCCACTGTGTTGACTTGATCTCCTAGCTTCCTGTATCCATGTGATCTAGAGTTTATATCAATCATAATCCTGTCAGATGCCCTCAGCACTATTGGTGATCTCATTTAGGTTTCTTAGCAATGCCTTGAAGGTAGTTACCTTACTTCACCCCCCCCCTTTTTTTTCTGAGACAGTCTCATGTAGCTCAGGCTGACATTAAACTTACCATGCAGCCAAGGATCACCTCCGACTTCTGATCTTCCTGTGTACCTCTCAGGTGGTGAGATTACTTAATTATGTAGTGCTGGCAGTGGGACCTACAGCTTCATTCATGCTGGACAAACAAGCACTCTGTCAACTGAGCTGTGTCTCCACCCAAATCCTGCACATAGCTATTGTAAAGACAACAAAGCCTGACACTCTCTTCGAGAAGAGAAGCCTACATCATGCTCTCCAGTGTATCTTTTCTTCCCAAGTGCTTTCTTTCTCTTAACACTCATGTTTAAAAACTATAATACCCCCACCTCTGTTTCATGATGTCTTATTGTGGAATATTAGTTTATGATGTGTTACAGTCGTCTATGTTGTGGAATATTTGTTTAATGATGCAAAAATGTGTTGCATTCTTTTATGTTGCATTTGTTTAACTCTGTGAAGCTGTGTTGCTGTGCCTGTCTAAAACACCTGATGGTCTAATAAAGAACTGAATAGTCAATAGCGAGGCAGGAGAGAGAAATAGGTGGGACTGCCAGGCAGAGAGAATGAATAGGAGGAGAAATCTAGGTCCAAGAGAAGAGGGCAAGGGGCAAAAAAAAAAAAAAAGGAGGTGAGGAGGTGTGCCAGCCACACAGCCACACAGCCAGCCATGGAGTAAGAAGGAAAGAAAGATATATAGAATAAGAAAAGGTAAAAAGATCAGAGGCAAGATGTAGCTAAAGAGAAACGGGATAATTTGTTAGAAAAGTTGTCTAGAAACAAGTTAAGACTGGGTATTTATAAGTAAGAATAAGTCTCAATGTATTTATTTAGGAGCTGGGTAGTGGACCCCCAGAGAGAAAAAAAAAACCAAAAAGAACAACTACATTGTTTAGTTCTGAGCCAAGGAATCAAAGAAGGCTGGAGAGATGGTTCAGAGTACGCACTGCTCTGTGGCTGTTGCAGAGGTTCCAAGTTGATTCCCAGCACTTAATCAGCTGGCTCACAACTTTCACGTAACTCCACCTCTCCCAACTCTCTGGTGCACAGAACCACACACAGACCCACCCAACCCCACACATAATTAAAAATAAGAAAGTATTCTAAGAAAATAAAAAGCCAAGGCTGTAACATGAATTGTTAAACAGTCTTATTATTATTATTAATAATAATAATAATAATAATAATAATAATAATAAAACAAGAGCCAGATATTGGGGTGAAAGCTGAAATATCAGAGCAACAGACAAGCCAGCCATGTTCTTACCTCTACAAAATCGTCAGCCTCAAGAGAGAGACTTCCTGTTTCCTCACGCCTTATATACCTTTCTGTGCCCTGCCATCTTCCTTCCTCCCTACTGCTGTGATTAAAGACATGTGCTACTACTGCCTGACCTCTATGTCTAATTTAGTGGCTGGCTCTGTCCTCTGATCCCCAGGCAAGCTTTATTGGGGTGCACAATATATTACCACACAAGGATCCTTTCTTATCTGAGTCAAGGTCTCTAAATGGTTAAAGGAGGGAGAACCAGATGTTTAGCAGTAATCTGCTTACCGTGGGCATTAGTTATTTCCTGTTTATGTGATAAAATGCTATGACCAAAGCACTTATAGAAGAGAAAGGTTATTTGTGATTACTGTTCTGGAGGGTTAGATTCCATGATGGAGGGGTGAAGGCGTGGTGGCAGGAGCAGGGATCCGAGGGCTTACATCCTGAACCACAAAGCATGGAATAGAAAGGGTGACCTATGAACGGCCCTCAAAGCTCACCCTCAGTGACATACTTCCTCCAGCAAGGCCTCATCCTGATCCTCCTCAAACATCACCAGCAACTGGAGACCAAATAATTCAAATTCCCATGACTCTGGGGGCCACCTCATTCAAGCCACCATACCACACAAGCCTATTGATTGGAATTTGATCCCTGGGACCCATGTAAAGGTGGAAGGAGAGAAATGACTCCATGAAGATGCTCTCTAATTTCTACATGCACACCATAGCATGTGTAGTGATGCTCCACCATGCCATAATAATAAATGTTAAAAATGGGCTGGTGGGATGGCTCAGTGGGTAAGGATGCTTGTTACCAAGACGATGATGGCTATTTTGGTTGTCAACTAGACTACATTTGGAGTTAACTAAAACCCCAAAATGGGGTTTTTGAGGGATTTTTTGCTTAATTAAATCATTTGAAGAGGGAAGATTCACTTCTAATCTGGATGAGGTGGGAAGACCCACTTTTAATCCAAATCTTTTGAGGTGGGAAAATCCACCTCTAATATGTGTCACATCTTCCGCTGGAAGCATGTATAAAGGACAGGGAATGAAGAAGCCTTGCTCTTTGCCTGCTTGCTCCTGCCCTCACTGGCAAGCCCATTACTTTACTGGCATTAGAATCTAATTCTTCAGGATTCCAGCATATACTGAAGATCAACTGAGACATCCAGCCTCATGGACTGAACAACTATTGATTCTTGGACCTTCCACTCACTCATAGGCAGAAAATGTTGGATTAGCTGGATCACAGGCTGTAAGCCATTCAAATGTATCTGCTTCTCTCTATGTAAAGGGATCCATTCTGTAAATTTTGTTACTCTAGAGAATCCTGACTAATGCAAAGACTGACCACCTGAGTCCTATCCCTGGGACCCAGGTAGAAGGTGAGAATTGACTCCTGCAAGTTGTCCTGACCTATACTCTCTCCCCAGGTACACATGCACACAAAAATAAAGAAAAACATAGTTTAAAAAAGATGGAAGGAACTCCTTAAGCTACTGTGGCTGACAATGTGAGGTTATGCTTCTGTTCCTGCCACCCCCAACCAAGATCAATCTATAACCCAGGAGTCAATCTGTGACCACGCCACTGCTTCTGTGGCAACGGGCAGCCAGCCCTAGGTTAGGAACCAAACTAAGCCGTGTTCATAAGAGACACTGGGAACACGTCCTTTGATCAGATTAATCTGGGATTGAACAGGGCATTAACAATGAAGGTTAGCATTGGCTGCATGGCTTGGTAAGGCAAGACTGGGAAATGCCAGGGTTTGAATTCAGCAGCACTCCTGTTTGCATTCATTTTCAGAATTACGTCTTCAGCACAAAAGGGGCCCCCAGCAGATCACATTGGCTTCACAGTCAAGCATACTGTGCTAGAATTAGGCTGGAACTTTTGGGGTCACAACAGTTGAGAGGCGGTGGAACTGTAGTGTTTTTATCACTTCAACTCCAAGGTCCTAGTGGTACTCAGGGAGGGTGGATTTGATAGAAACCAGTCTCCCCGCCCCCACTCCCTCCCCCTCTCCCTCTGTGTGTGTCTCTTTTATCTTTTATTTATTCTTTGACAAGAATATTTATTCATACCTATATACAACTTAGTTTGAACACATACACCCCCAACTCTCCCTACCACTCTGATAGTCCTCCTGCAAAGCACCTCCTTCTTGCCCTTATGTCCTCTCCTTTGTTACTTATCATTGGTAACCCCCTGAATTCGGTTAAGTTCTGCCTGATGGAATAATGACTGGTTTTGTTGGCTTAGTCTTGTACCAATTACAGCTAGACATAGTCTGACAACCCTTAAAGAGATATTGCAGTCCTTGAGAATGCCAGCAGCCGATCTCACTATTCCCAGTGTAAGAGATGTAGATATATCACAGCAAATGTAGACATGTGAATGTGTTTGTTGACCTTTGAGGCAGAAAGTGTTGGTCTTGTGGTAGTGGTAGGTAGTTTCTTTTCTTTCTTTTTTTTTTTAAATGGAGTCTTGTGTATCTCAAGATAGCCTTGAAATCACTGTGTAGTGACCGTAGCCATGAACTCTCTGTCCTCATATCTTTACCTCCTGGATGCCAGATTTACAGGAATGTATCAGCATGCTTGCTTTATGTAGTCCTGGGAATGGAATCCAGGGATTTCAGCATGCCAGGCAAGCACTCTACTGACTGAATTCAGCCTAATGTGGTAGGATTTTTTTGTTTGTTTGTTTTTTTATATGATTTTACAGACTTAATCATTGCTGTTTTTTTAAAAGTCACTTAGCACCTCCCACAATTCTGTAGATCTTAATTTAAAAAAATAAAACAAAAAATTTATTTTAATTTCTTGTGTATGGTTGTTTTACCTGAATGCATGTCTGTGCACCATACACATGTCTGGTGCCTGTGGAGGTCAGAAGAGGGCATAGGATTGGTACTGGATCTCCTGGAATTGGAACTAGGGATGATTATGAGCTCCCATATGGGTGCTAGGAACTAAACCAGCTCCCCTAGAAGAGCTGCTAGTATTCTTAACTACTGAGCCATCTTTCCAACCCTGACCTTAAGAATTTTAGTTGCTTCTTTTACTGAATCAAAAGCTACTTGTGGGTATGATGCATATTAACATATAAAAGAATACACAGAGTATTTAGGAGGCTTTCTTAATTTAAAAATATGTGTCTATCATGGCACATGTGTGGAGGTCAAAAGACAACTTTCAGGAATTGGTTCTCACTTCCCACGGTGGGATCTGGGGATCTGCCCCGGGTCCTCAGGTTTGTAGGGCGAGTGCCTTTAGCTCTTACCTTGTGTATCTCAAGATAAGCCTTGAAAATGGCCTTAGCGGTCATTTTCTTCCCGGGAGCTCGCTGCACTGGAGGATACTAATTTCTCTAAATGCTCACAGATATGTTTCCACAGCGCCACCCGCACCAGTGGAGCAGACTGGAGGTCACTCTGCTGGCCTCCAACCTTCGGCTTCCTTCTCCCTCTAGACACCAATATGTGACTGCATCTGGCTGCGGTGGGACAGGTCCAATGCTGAGCTCTTGGGAGGAGTCACATGCCAGGTCTCCAAGAACCGCATGCAGCATGACAGATGGTGGAAAATTAAACCGGCAATTGAAAAAACCAGAGGCTTTCCAGGGCCCGAGCTACAGGAGCCTCTCCAGAGGGGCCTCTTGTGTGGGAAGATGGAGGGCTGGAAGGTAGCCCTGCCCATCAGCAAACACTTCCAGAACATTTCTGCAGAAGAGAGTGTTCCTGAAGGTGACATACAACAGAAGGTAACCTTCTGTCTTACATCAAGGAGACTGATAATGTAAGGGGGGGCAGCAGGGTTAGCTTTAGGCTGGGCAGGATTAGAACAATGGTGTATTTGAGGGAGATCCCCTAATTCTATTGTGTGGAAATGTGTGTGAATGGGCGGGCCTTAAGTGGCATGATATGGACAAGGTGACAGAAACCTGGGATGGGTGAGGACCCTGGGGCTGATCTGGGTGATCCATTTACATTTCTGAAATTTTCTTTTTATGTGATTATTTGTGTGTGTGTATGTGTGTGTGTGTGTACACATGAGTGTCTGATGTGTTGGGTATGTGCATATCATGTGCACATGGTAGTCAGAGGACAGCTTGTGGGACTCAGCGCGCACACACACACACACACACACACACACACACACACACACACACACGCACGCACGCGCACACACACGCATATACATGCAAGCACACACAGTAATAATAAATAAAATAAATTCAATAAACCGATGTCATCCTTGGCTGCATAGTGAGTTCAAGGTTCACCCGCAGACACATGAGACCTGTCTCAAAACAAACAAAGAAGAAAACAAAAGGGAAGATGACCAGAAAAGACCGATGCCTCTGGTGTCCATGGTGATGCTCACTCAGGTGTCAGTCAGGTGCCAGTGTGAAGAGTTCCCAGAAGCAAAGAAGATCCAGCTTCTTGGCCAGCTCCTGAGACATTAGGAGTATTCACAGCACATAGTCTCATCTTCACAGCATGGTGTTTTCATCTAATCTGAGAAATGGTGAGCCGAGGCAGAAGACTCTAAGCAGAGTTTAATGGGCAAGATGTTTTCAAGGCATCCCGTGGTAGTTACTTTTCTGTGGCTGTGACAAAATACCATGACCCAAAGCAACTTGTCTTAGTCAGTGTCCTATTGACGTGAACAGACTCCATAACCATGGCAATTCCTATAAAAGACAGCATTTAGCTGGAGCCTGCTTACAGTTTCAGAAGTTTAGCCCATTTTTATCATGGTGGGAGCATCGTGCCATGCAGGCAGACATGGTGCTAGAGAAGTCACTGAGAGGTCTACGTTCAGATCTGCAGGCAGCAGGAAGAGAGACACTGAGTCTGACAAACTCCAAAGCCAACCTCTAGTGACACACTTTCTCCAACAAGGCCACACCTCCTAATCCCTCTCAAGTAGTGCCGCTCCCTGATGACCAAGCATTGGAATATGAGCTTATGAGGACCATTCTCATTCAAACCACCGTAGAACTTAATAAAGAAAAGGTCTATTTTGGCTTGCAGTTCCAGAGGGCTAGAATCCATCATGGAGGGGAGATACAGCAAACAGAAAAGATTTGGCGGCAGGAACCAGAAGCTGACCAGTCACATTTCATCTTCACAGGAAGGAGAGAGAGACTATCGGGGAGAAGCTATACACTCTCAAAGTGAGACTCCAGTGATGTATTTCCTCCAGCAAGGCTCCACTTCCGGAAGGTTCCATCATCTTCCCAAACAGCTCCACCAACTGGGGACCAAGTGTTCAAGTACATGAGCCGTAGGCGGACATTTCTCATCCAAACTCCCACAAGTGCTCTGAGGATGTATACCAGGAGAACGGAATGGGTGCAGCCGGTGTGAACAGAGGGTGAGGTTGAGCTGGCACTGGGAGCAGCCTGGGCTTGACTCAAAAAGTGCCTTTCAGTTTTAATGGCTGCTTCTGCTCCCCAAAGTTCCCTGCAAAGTCTCAGCTTTTGTCCTTCGGCTTCAATCACAGTCTGGGGACTGCCCTACATGGCCATGTCCTTACACAAGGAAGAATTCATAGCCAGCAGCGCCACAGCTGATGACGGGCATTCCAACAGTGAGTAGCAAGCCTTTCTTTCCCCTAGATCCTCAGAGGAAAGCCACTGTGAATCCCTGTACAGTCCTTATTGCCCTACTGACCTCTCAAGAACATCCTTTCTGTGCTCTTCTTGCCTTCACGCCATGAGATTTTGACACTGACATTTATGTCTATTCAACCATCACCTAGAAAGAGTGGTTCTCAACCTGTGGGTCATGACCCTCTTGGCAAACTTCTACCTTCAAAAAAATATTTACATTCTGATACGTAACAGTAGCAAAACTACAGCTATGGAGTGGCAACAAAGATAAATTCATGTGGGGGTCACCACACCACAGGAACTGCATTCAAGGGTCGCGGCATTGGGAAACCTGAGAACCACTGCTCTAGACTGACGTAAGGAATGCCATGCACGCAGTCATTGGTGTTTGTTCCATTTCTACTTTGACTCCATTGTCCCTGTGTGGGATAGCTGAACAGGTGTTAACAACAACCTCGGAGGCTGTCTTACTTACTGTTCTCTCGCTGTGACAAAACCCCATGACCAAGGCAACTTAAAAAAAAGCACTTCATTGGGCTTCTGGCTTCAGAGGGTCAAGGTCCATGATGGTGGTGTAAGACATGGCAGCATGACCAACTGAGAGATTACCTCTTGGTCTACAAGTAGGAGAGAGAGAGAGAGAGAGAGAGAGAGAGAGAGAGAGAGAGAGAGAGAGAGAGAGAGAGCGCATTATGAATGGTGTGAATCTTTTGAAGCCCCCAAACCCTCCCCTATGACACACCTCCTCCAGAAAGACCACACCTCCTAATTCTTCCCAAACAGTTCCACCAATTGGGGATCAAGTATTCAAGCACGTGGGCCCATGGGGTCATTCTCATTGAAACTGCCATATCTTCCCTGACAATCTGGGACTTCCTCACTGTTCCTCTGAATGACCCCCGCCCTCACACACACATACACACAGACACACACACACAAACATTTTCACAGCAGCTTGCTGAACTCAAAAGGCATGACTTTCTCTCCCGTTGTCTCCCTTTTCCTGGCAACCACCAGGGTTTTCAGCTAGCCTGGTATTTTTCTCTCAAACTCTAATGAAATGGTCCTTAAGTTTAGTCTGTTCTTAAATTCCTTAATTAATGAGACTATGAAACCAGGACTTCTTCCTCAGTTAACACCTTCACTCTGCTCTGCTCTACCCTTTATTCTCTCCTTGTTCAAATAGATTTTCCTACTCCTTGAGGATAAATAACAGATAATTACTGCTTAATTATAGAAAACAGTAATTCATACTACACAATAAGTGATTAACTAATTATTTCAGCCCAATGCTACCAACTTATCTCCATTCTTGCTTAGAGCCAGATGCTCATCATGGCTGATGTTCTGTCTGCCATCCTTGCCCCATTTCTCCTCTAGTCTGCCCTGGACACTGAAGCTATACCAAACACATCACCTAATATGTGCATGTCCCTTTGTTAAGAGTTTACAGTATCTCTTGATGGTCCCTTGATGCTCACTTCAAGGACGAATAGCAGTGGGCAAGAGTTGGAGCCTTGAGGGAAGGGAGGCAGTGGGCATGAGCCTGCTATCCCAATGTTAAAGGCATGGGTCACCATCCAGAGATCACCCATTGACATTTCCAGGTTCTTCTGTCCAGAAACAAAGAATTGTCTCTGGGGACACCTGTGTGGGAGATACTAGACTAGGTTAATTCGGGTGAGAAGCCCTACCCTGAATGTGGGCAGCATCATCCCATGGACAGGGGGACTGCCATGAAAAAACAGGAGAAAGTCAGCCCAGCTCCAGCATTCATCTCTCTCTGCTTCCTGACCATGGACACAATGCCACCAGCTGCCTCGGGCTACCGTCACAGCATCCCCACCATGGTTCACGGCATCTCCTTAAATGGTGAGCCAGAGTAAATGCCCCCTTATGTTGGTTTGGTCAGGAATTTTGACACAGCAACGAGAAAGTAATTAGTAACAGTCACTCGATCAAAACTGTTTGATTGGAAAATTAAATGAGACACGTGTATAGGGATCTTCCTGGTCCTGGGCACTGAGCTCTTCTGCAGTCTTGTGTGACACTTTTATCATCTCTCTTTTCTTTCTTTCTTTCTTTCTTTCTTTCTTTCTTTCTTTCTTTCTTTCTTTCTTTCTTTCTTTCTTTCTTTCTCTCTCTCTCTCTCTCTCTCTCTCTCTCTCTCTTTTTCTTTCTCCTTCCTTCCTTCCTTCCTTCCTTCCTTCCTTCCTTCCTTCCTTCCTTCCTTCCTTCTTTCTTTCTTTCTTTCTTTTTTTTTTTTAAAGAGAGAAGTGTGGTAGTTCACGTTGGTGGAGCCTGCCTTTAGCCTCAGCATTCAGGAGCAAGAAGCAGGTGGATCTTTATGAGTTCAAGGCTACGTGGTCTAGGGTTCCAGGCCTGCAAGGTTTGCATGATGAAACTGCATCTCGTTAAAAAAAAATTACTTTTTGAAAATGGTCGATTATTTCTTTAAATAAATCTTTTCTTTTTTTAAAGTGTGGTTGGGGTGGGGGTAGGGGCTGTAGAGACGACTTGATGGTCAAGAAAGCTCGATGCACTTCCAGAGAATCAGGATTCTGTTTCTAGCACTCACATCCTGTGGCTCACAGCCACCTGTAAGTCTGGCTCCGAGGGATCTAATGCTCTCTTCTGGCTTCCGTAGGTACCTGAACATATTTGGCACAAACACACAGATACACCTAGATGCATACATAAAAAATAAACCTTAACATTGTGAACTAGCATACACAGTGTTAGGTTTCATATGGCATTTTATTTTTTCCATTTTATTTATTCTATTTTTTTTAACATCATGTATCTTGATCCTATTCATTTCCCCATCCCTTCATATCCACCCTCTGCTCCCCAACCCCCAAATAAAGCAAACTTTAAGAGGAAAAAAAAGGAAAAAAATTTAAAAAAGTGTAACACCAATTGTTAGAAGGTCTTTTTTTCCTTTTATTTTATTTTGCAATACCATTCAGTTCTACATAATAGCCACAGATTCCCTTGTTCTCTCCCTTCCTGGCCCCCTCCCCTTCCCCCCAGCCCACCCCCCATTCCCACCTCCTCCAGGGCAAAGCCTCCCCCGAGGACTGAGATTAACCTGGTAGACTCAGTCCAGGCAGGTCCAGTCCCCTCCTCCCAGATTGAGCCAAGCATCCCTGCATAAGCCCCAGGTTTCAAACAACCAACTCATGCACTAAGCACAGGACCCAGTCCCACTGCCTAGATGCCTCCCAAACAGATCAAGCCAATCAACTGTCTCACCTACTCAGAGGGCCTGATCCAGTTGGGGGCCCCTCAGCCTTTGGTTCATAGTTCATGTGTTTCCATTCGTTTGGCTATTTGTCCCTGTGCTTTATCCAACCTTGGTTTCAACAATTCTTGCTCATATAAACCCTCCTCTTTCTCGCTAATTAGACTCCCGGTGCTCCACCCAGGGCCTAGCCATGGATGTCTGCATCCAGATTCCTCAGTCCTTGGATGGGGTTTCTGGCACAATTATTAGGGTGTTTGGCCATCCCATCACCAGAGTAGGTCAGTCCCGGCTGTCTCTTGACCATTGCCAGCAGTCTTTTGTGGGGGTATCTTTGTGGATTTCTGTGGGCCTCTTTAGCACTTTGTTTCTTCCTTTTCTCATGTGGTCTTCATTTACAGAAGATCTTATTAATAAAAACAAACCCAGTGCCAGGTATTGTGGTGAATGCTGGAAGAAAGATCAGAGAAGCAGAATAAGCCACAGCCACCTCACCTCGCCATTTCCTCAACTGATCCTGTTTCCTCAGACTGGAAGCCTCTGAGTCCTCATCCAAATGGATCTCAGCTGAACTGCTGCTCTAAAGCCTAAAAGCTTAACAGACCCTAGTTCCTGGTCTTCATGCCTTATATACCTTTCTGCTTCCTGCCATCACTTCCTGGGATTAAAGGAGTGTGTCACCATGTCTGGCTGTTTCCAGTGTGGCTTTGAGCTTACAGAGATCCAGGTGGATCTCTGCCTCCAGAATACTAGGATTAAAGGTGTGTGTGCCACCATTTTCTGGCCTCTATGTCTAATCCAGTGGCTGTTCTGTTCTCTGACCCCAGATAAGTATATTAGGGTGCATAATATATTGGGGAACACAGTATCACCACAAAAAAGGGAAAAAATTAAAAAAAAATCTCATCATGGAAGCTGCAGCATGACACAGTGAGTCACACAGCCAACCCTTTGTCCATACATCTTTACTTCCAAGTGTTCATTGCAAAGAGTCATTGGTCTGGTTGGAGGTCTCTGGTTTCTATTACATTATGAATGCTGGGCCCTCACTAGGACTCCTCTGGGATATCCTGTTGTTGCCCTGTGTTGTGGAGATTCTGCAGCTTTGGGTCTGCAGAACCAGCCCCTTCATGTGCTCCAGCAGATCATAGATGGGGGGATGTTGGGACTGGCCAAGTTATAACTCTGGATCTGGGCCTGGGCAGCTGTAGGGTTGGTCGGCCAGCCAGTTCTCCCCTGTCTTCACCACCAGGGGGAGCTCTCCAGCATTGCCCCTTGCAGCAATGAGCGAGGGGTGGGGCCAGTGCTCCTGCTTTCACACCTTCAGGATCGGCTCTCTCCCACCTGCACCATTAGGGCCAGCTCTATTGTGTTGCCCCGGTGAGGTACAGGGGCCACTCTTCAGAGTGCTGCAGATGGTGAGGGGTAGGGACAGACCTTCAGCTCTTATGACCCCAGGCCCAGCTCCTTCACCTGTCTCAGGCATTGAAGGACAGGAGGTGGGGGGTGGGGGTGGGGAGGGCATCTCTCCTCTGCCCATGCTACCACATGTCAGATGAGTAATAGGGACAGCTCTCCTTTGCTCATAACATTGGGGCTGGGTCCCCCTCACCCCTAACCACTGGGCAGCATTGCTAAGCTGCCTATGTGAGGGGCAGGAACCATTTCCTGAGTGCTCCAGCTGGTAAGGGGAAGGGTCAGCTCTCTCATATGTTGTAGGCAGTACGAGGTGAGGGGTAAAGGAGGCATCTCTCTTCCTCCCACACTGCCATCAAGTGGCATGCTAAGACAAAAGATAAAAAAAAACAAAACTTCCGTAGAGTCCAGCTATACCACTCTGGGGCATGTACCTCAAGACTTCATTGACTACCATAGAGGACCTTGCACATTCATTTTCACTGTGACTGTGTGCACAATGGCAAGGGGATGCAACCAGCCTAGAGCCCATCTGAAGATGAATGGACCCTGAAAATGTGCTTCATACTGTCTCAGGGTTCCTCTTGCTGTGAAGAGACACCATGACCATGGCAACTCTTACAAAGGAAAACGTTGAAGTGGGGCGGCTTACAGTTTAGAGATTTAGTCCATTATCATCATGGTGGGAAGCATGGTGGTGTTCAGGGAGACGTGGGGCTGGAGAGGTAGCTGAGAGTCCTACATCCGGATCCTCAGGCAGCAGGAAGCAATGGGGCCACTAGACCAGGCTTGAGCTTCTGAGACCTCAAAGCCCGTCCCCCAGTGTCACATTTCCTCCAACAAGGCCACAGTCCCTCCAACAAGGCCACACCTCCTAATAGTGCCACTCCCTATGATCTCTGGGGCCATTTGTATTCAAACCACCACACATGCATACAATGGAAGGTCTTTTAGCTGTAAGGAAAACCGAAATCACAAAATTTGCAGGCAAATGGACGGAAAGTATTATATGAAGTGAAGTGACCCAGGCTCACAACGACAAAAGCTGCTGGTTCCAGTGGTTTTTCTGACAGGCAAGATGTCCCCAGCTGCTCATTTTCAAACACTGTGAGCAGTTTTACAAACATCCAGCAGATGGTACCTTCTTACCAGGAATGAAGTCTCAGGATGTGGGAACTCACATTGTTTCCCTGCCTCACAGATGTGCTGTGGAATTAGGTGCCCGCTCTGCTTACCGTTAAAGGAAATAAGTTGTCAGGGCAACCCCTGAAGGGCAGCATGCAATGTTTTGAAGCAGCAGAATCCGAAAGATAACTGGAGATTTTCTTACTGTGGTGGGGAAAGCCATGCGTAGATGAGTGGGGCAGACTCCTGGATAGGGGCAGTGGTGGGAGAAAGACCCTGGGGGCCTAAGCTTGGAGACACACGTGATGAAAGTGTAAGCAACTTGGCAGAAATGAAGATATTCAAAAGAGGCTCCGTGTCTCTCAATTTGACTCTCAGACTGCAGAAGAAACAGATCCCAAAGATATGGGGATGTCCGCAGGAATCTGATGCCGAGGGAACGGAAATGTGCCAGCCATGTAGCTGGGGAAATGGTCCCCCAGAAACAGACTTAAAACTTGTCTCACTTGTCCAGAGAATGACAGGTGGGTGGTGGGCGGGGCCACACCCTTCACTAGGACTGCTTAGATGTGTGTATTCCTGGTCCTCTGTTTAAACTCGAACTTCAGCACCCAAATGATGATGGATGGGGGGACAGTGTGTGTGCGTGTGCGTGCATGTGCGTGTGTGTGTGTGTGTGTGTGTGTGTGTGTGTGTGTGTGTGTGTGTGAGAGAGAGAGAGAGAGAGAGAGAGAGAAACAGAGAGAGAGAGAGAGAGAGAGAGAGAGAGAGAGAGAGAGAGAGAGAGAGAATGACTATGATAGAGACAGAGACAGAGAGACACACTCCTTCCCCCCACACACTGAGGGGGGGGGAGAGTGAGACAGACAGAGAGACAGAGACAGAGACAGAGAGACTGGATCTTATTGTTCCTCTTCTCAATGTAGTCACTTTGAATGTCTTTCCTTGCTTTTTACTATTAATTTGGCTATTTTAATTAGCTTCTTGAGGATGGGTAGTTGTGGGGATGGGTAGTTGTGGGGATGGGTAGTTGTGGGGATGGGTAGTTGTGGGGATGGGTAGTTGTGGGGATGGGTAGTTGAACTCGGATTCTTGGTGGTACAGGTTGTGACCCCAAGTTCAGTAACAAAATCAGGGAAGCCGGTGAGGACAGATGGTTCTACATACATCCCCTCCCCTGTCAAAGGGACCACTAATGGAAAACATCATTCAGGCAGGTGGGGGAGCTTGCTGAGGGAAGGGCATTAAGAAGAGAGCAGGAGTTGGTTCCTTGTCAGGGTATCTCTGTGGGCATGACCTAGGAGTCCCCAGTCACCAGCACTAGAATGCTGTAACCTGTCACTACAGAGTGGCTGCCTGGCAACTGAGCCTGTGACCGGGACTGAAATGTAATCAACCAGGACTGCCTTGATTTTCATGAACCTGATTTGCAGCGTCCTGATTTGCATGGCCTCTATCTCCAGGGCAGCAGTTATACAACTGCAAATTCCATTCACAGTGCTCCCCACTAAGGTCTGAGAATTACACACCAGCTAATCTGAACTGCCTCCTTCTCGTGGTGAAATTACATGTCAGGACACTAACTACAAAGAAACTCACCCTCATCAAACAAGATAGATATCCCTGGAGTCCATTAACTTGCGTTATAGATGATACTTCAGTTAGAGCTACGTCTCCAGGATCCTGTGGTCTGTACTTCCCAAGCCAAAGGTGACCTGTGGGTTCCCAGGTAAAGAAGGAACAGCTGGGGTGGAGCTAGGTGGGGTTGGGTTGGGGGGTGGGTTCTGTCTACTCTGCCGTTAGTCAGAGTGCTTCTGCAAGGGTTCCTTGAAGATCAACTTGGCTACAGAAGCCCATCTTGCTGACCGATCCCCACTCTGTGTGAAGCTAGCCTTGCAAGCCAGACATCTGAGTCCTGGAAATCCAGTGAAGGCTGTCAAAGCCTTTATCAACTCTTGCCTACTGAGCAATCCTGCTTGCCTGTGTAAAGTAATTTTCTCAAAGCATTCATGAACATCAAAAGGTTTCCATTGTCTATTTGATTTCATGAGAACATTAACCATAGACGGTAAAACAAAAGCCCAACCACACTCACTTCATTCATAAAAGTATACTCCACGACAGAAGCATGAAAAAGATCATTTCTGCCAGGCGGTGGTGGCACACACCTTTAATCCCAGCACTCGGGAGGCAGAGCCAGGCGGATCTTTGTGAGTTTGAGGCCAGCCTGGTCTACAGAGCAAGATCCAGGAAAGGCGCAAAGCTACACAGAGAAACCCTGTCTGGAAAAACCAAAAACCAAAAACCAAAACCAAAACCAAAACAAAAATCATTTCTGAATTAAGGCTATTCCTTTAAATTTGAGGAATATGACTGCCCCTGGGATGGCTGGCCCTGCCCACCATGAGAGAGCTGGCCCCTGTGCTCTGCTCCAGAGAGATAGCTCCACCCCTTAACTTGGACATGGGAGAGTTGGCCCCAATGGCAAGGGCCTAAGAGAGCTGCCTCTGCCCCTCGCCTGAGGGGGTGGTCTAAGTAGCCCAGACCGACCACCTCAGCTCCCATCCAGACCCACACCCTGGGCCTTGGGCTGGCCTACCCTAACATCCACCCTGTCAAGGACCTGCTGGAGTGCGTGGAGGAGCTGGTTCTGTGGAATGATCTCCACAGGATCTCCATGACTCGGGGCAACAGAAGGATAGCCAAGAGGAGTTTTGGTGAGGGTCCAATGATGATGGTGTGCCAGAGGGCTTGAACCAGATCAATGACTCATTGCAATGAGCAGTTTGTGGGTGGGGCTAATTGGACAAAAGGGGACACACACCAAAGCACCCAAAGCCACCGAGGGTGACTGAAGAAGTGTTGGAAAGATGGAGGGGTGAGGTTTTCTTTTCTTTTCTTTTCTTTTCTTTTCTTTTCTTTTCTTTTCTTTTCTTTTCTTTTCTTTTTTTTGGTGTGTATGTTTTGTTTTGTTTTTAATTGATTTTTTTTGGGGGGGGGATGCTGCAGGGGTGAGGGGAACATGGAGGGACTGGGAGGTGAGCAGGATTAGGGTGCATGGTGTGAAATTCCCAAAGAAGCAATAAAGAATTATGTCTAAAAAATTTGAGGACTATGATTTCATGAGAAAAAACTCACCACTACTGTTTGTCTTCTTTTGTTATGACTCCCTAAAAATGTCACCAGCCACTAGCCTGGCGCTTACAAGTTTTGGGCTCACGGGTGGTGGTTTGAGGCACTCTGCTGCCCTCTCGTGGTCAAAAGGTTGCTGCCGATGCTGACAGGTCTCCACAGGGTTTTGCTCTTCTGTCTTTACCAGTGTGGGCTCAGCATGGGCTTAGGATGGAATACAAGCCAGGCCATGGTTAAAAAGAGCTTTTCTGGAGACAATGGTGGTCCAAATTAAGGTTGCAAAAAGTTTGGAGTTTTGCACTGAGATGTCTGTCCACTTTCCCTTTTACGTCATTACGTAGAATCACTGGGGCCGCACTAAGGCCTTCTCCATCAGCATGGTAAGCAAGTTTAGGGGAAGTTATTTGGAAATAGCAAACAGTCTCTCAGTCGCTGTGGCTTGTAACTGGATTATTTCTGCCTGATGTTACATAACTATTACAGGTCACTTCAAGACAAGGTCATCAGACTTAGCAGAGGGAAACATAGACACACAGTTAAATTTAAATCATAGACACACAGTTAAATTTAAATCATAGGCAATCTCACCCTAGCTCAGCCATTGATAGTGCATCGGCTGTTGGGTGAAGAGGAGACATTGTCTTCAGGGGGTTGTGTAGCCACTGGCAAGGTGCCCACACTCCTGCATGTAACCCTCATGAAACTCATTGGGTCAAATACAAAGCCATGACAGGAGAACAGGGAAAGAGGAGTGGGGAGTGGGGACCGGGTTTCCGGGAGGAGGAAGATTGTAGCTTGAGTTTTCCTGCCTTGCCCACAGTCAGGACAAATCTCTGTCACCCGCCAGTCCCACAGCCGCTCAGACCCAACCAAGTAAACACAGAGACTTACATTGCTTACAAACTGTATGGCCGTGGCAGGCTTCTTGCTAACTGTTCTCATAGCTTAAATTAATCCATTTCCATAAATCTATACCTTGCCACGTGGCTCGTGGCTTACCAGCATCTTCACATGCTGCTTGTCCTGGCGGTGGCTGGCAGTGACTCCTTGTACCTTCCTGTTCTTTCTTTTCCCCTCTCTGTTAGTCCCACCTATGCTTCCTGCCTAGCCACGGGCCAATCAGTGTTTTATTTATTGACTAATCAGAGCAACACATTTACTATACAGATCATCCCACAGCAGAAGATGATGGACAGGAGTGGGAGGGGCGTAAGACAGGTTTATGGGGTGCATATCATCAAAGGACATTACATACATGTATGAAAATGTCATAATGAAACCCACTATTATGCATAATTAATATATGCTAATCAATACATTTTTAAAAGAAAAGGCAGACCAAAGCCTTCATTTACAGATGAGGATGGGGCCCCGGGTTGAGACAGGGCAGCTACTCTGCTCCATCACTGAGCCTAGGTTCTCTGACATGTGGTCTCCATCCTGGTCCTCAGAGCTCTTTGTAGTTGAAGCCAGAGCAGGCTGGGGGAGCAAGTGTCTTCACATCTGCTTCTTGGGAGGGAGGTGCTTGATGTCCACGCTATTATTTCTGTAAGCTCTTGGTCAGCACAGCCTTGCTTTCCTCCTGACAGGGGCACAGGACAGTCAGTGAGTGAGTCCACATTGGCATCATCAAGTGCCTGTCTTGTTTGTTTAGCATATATTATTCATTTGTGTGTGGACACACTCCTGCCATGGTGTGTAAGGTGAGGATGGAGGACCACAGTGGGAGTCAGTTGTCTCCTTTCTCTATGAGGAGCTCTGGATTGAACTCATGTCCTTAGATTGTCAGTAGACACCTTTCCCTGATGAGCCATTTCTCTGGCCCAATGCTAGAGAACAAAATCCTTTCCTGAGGCCATGTGATCATCTTGGCAGCAGTTAAGATATTCTTTATGTAGTATGTTTGTGTGTGTGTCTGTGTATGTCAGTGTGTGTTGGTGTGTGTGTGCGCGCGCGCGTGCATGCATGCGCACACACGCATGTGTGTGAAAGAACTTACAGTAGTTTCTTCTCTTCTTCCACCGTGGGCAGATTGAACTCAGATTGTCACACTTAGTAGCCAGCACCCTTCTGAGCTACCTCACTAGGGGTCACTGTATTCTAAAGGGACACTTGTATCCCTCCATTTGGCTGTCAAGCAGTTGGAACAGTGGACCCCAAGGCGGTGGAATTTCCCTAGGAATCCCATGCTTTGAAAAGGAAAGGGCTGGATCTTGGTATCAGCTGGAGGGAGTGTTTGTTTCCCGGGGAAAGAGGCAGACACGATTCTGACAACTCATCAGATCACCTTGGGAGGGAGACTGCAGCCCAGACAATGGCAGCCCGGTGGTGGATGACAGCACACCTTGACTGGGGCTGCCCAGCTGTGCATGCCTCTTGCCTTCTATTCAAACCCAAGCCTCGTACCAGGACCTCAAAGATGGACTTGGACACAGAGGACCCCCTGGTCCTCTTTATTCCTCTTCCCCATGTGGTCACATTGAATACATCTCCCTTTTTTTCTGCTTGCTTCTGCTAACCAGGGCCACACCATTTTATCACGCTCCATTTTTGGCCAAACTTTGATAATTCCAAAAATGACAGTACTTTGCTTTCCGGCACTACAGTAACTGTTTGTCCAGATTCTCACCCTCCAACCCTCATAGCCAACTCAAAGACAGTCTGACTGCAAGCATGGATTATGAGCTTCTAACGATCAGGGTGCTTGACCCCTCCCCTCCTCTGAAACCTGTAAGGAGGGACCCCCACTCTGCCACATGGATCTGATCTCTTCAGGGCACCCAGCATGTTGCTGCCTGCCTGTCTGTGACAGTAATAATTCTCCTAACAAACTTTTTACTACAACAGAGCAATCCATCTAGTTGTACCACTGAACTCTGAACCCTAAGCCTTTCAATTTCTTTAATTGGTCCATTGAGGATGGGTGACTGAGCTGGGCCTCTAATGGCGGCCAGAGCTGTGACCCTCATGAGTCTGGGAACAGACTGACATCCATCACAGCCGTAGTTCCATCTTTACTTCAGAGTCTGGGAATTCAGAGACCAGTAAGTCAACGTGCTGTGCTAGAACCAGGAGGCACTCAGGAGATGAAGTGTGGCTCGTCCTGGGTCCCTCGGGCCACCTGCTGGATGAGACCCAAGCCAGCCTTTCTCAACAGCAGGGAACCACGAGGCCATTCCCATGGGACACTGCTTACAAAGAGAGGGGAAACCTGTGTGATTTGAGTGCAGAGACATCAAACCAAATCAGACGCTCTCATGTTGTTCTTTGTCCTCACTAAATGAGTGCCAACCATCGATTATCCCAATGCACAGTGTTGCAGGAACGTAGAAACGTCTGTGCGGTGGTCGAGGGCCACCTTCGAACCACTACCCACTCCACACCTCACAGAAAAGGGCGAGGAGGGGACTGAGCTGGTAGACTGCTTGCTGAGTTCAATTCCTAGCAACCACTAAAACAAACAAGCAAACAAACAAACAAAAAAAACAACCAAGGTGTGGTGGAGCACACTTGTCACCCATCACTGGGGAAGCAGAAACAGGGGCTCCTTGGACTCCTTGACCAGCCAGCTTTGCCCAATGGTGAGCTCCAGGCTCAGTGAGAGACCCTATCTCAATAAACAAGACGGGAAACTCCTGAGGAATGACAACTAAAACTGTCCTCTGGCCTTCACACACATGTACACGTGTGCATCACATACCACACATGCATACCTGCACACACAAGCACACACATGTAGAGCTGTACACAAAATACACACACACACACACACATGTGGACCTGCACACACACACGCATGGACACATGGACACCTGAATACACAAGCACACATAGGTACACACAGGTAGACCTGCACATATAAGTGCACATACAGAGACACATGAATACCTGGGCACACAAGCACACACACACATGCATATACATATGCCGGCACACACAAACACAAACACATGCACACATATAAATCTGTATGTACAGTACAAATATGCGTGTGCATGTGCATATGTATGACTACACATACAAAGCACACAAACACATGCAGACATGTATACTCACACACACATATATGCATGCACACACACACAAATGAATATGTATCTAGGCTACCTTGTGATTATGAAGTTCTTTGGAAAATATTTCTTTCTAGTACCAATTAGTCAGTATAAAAGAAGAGAAGGCTGCAGAGATGTCTCAGTGGTGAAATGCTCATGGCCCAAACAGGAGAACCTGGGTTTGGATCTCCAGAATCCATGTAAAAGCTGGGCACGGTTGGGCACACCCACAGTCACGGAGCTCCAATGGCGAGATAGGAAACAGAGACAGAAGGGTCTCTGGCAGCTCGCTGGGCAGCTAGCCCAGAGTACACAACAGTGAACAGCACAGAGAACACACCTCAGATGGTGGAAGGTGGAGAATTCACACCTGAGGTGTGCTCTGTGGAAGGTGAGAATTCACACCTGAGGCGTGCTCTGTGCCATGGCCTGGGCACCCACACTCACACACACAAACAGGCAGGCACACACACACACAGATTATTAAAAAGGAAAAGAGAAAATGCATCTTTGGCTGTTACCTCCCTCATTGCCATTCTATCTGTTAGGAAACTTCTATGACGTAGCACAATCATATGCACACAGTAGCTGTTTACTTTTTTGTTTTTAAATGTAGTCATTATTTTCCTATTGCTGTTAAGAGAAGCCATGACCAAGGCAACTTATACAGTAGAACACTTAATTTGGGACTCATGGTTCAGAGGGTGAGAGTCTGTGACCATCACGGTGGGAGCAGCAGGCAGACAGTACTGGAGCAGCAGCTGAGAGCTTACATTTAATTTTCAAGCAGGAGGCTGAGGGGTGGGGCACTGAGAAACCTCAAAGCCCTCTCCCACTGTTATACCTCCTCCAACACCTCCTAATCCTTCCCAAAACAGGAACACTGTGTGAATATATGTCTCTGTGATTGGTTTAATAAAGAAGCCGACTGGCCAATAGCTGGACAGGATAAAGTTAGGTGGGAAAGGCAAACTAAGGACACTGGGAAAAAGAAGGGTGGAGTCAGGGGAGTCATCATTCAGACATGGAAGGAAATAGGAGGTGCAAGATGTAAGAGCGGTAATGCCATGTGGCAGAATGTAGATTAAGAAATATGGGTTAATTTAAGTTGTAAGAATTAGCTAGTAACAAGCCTGAGGTATTGGCTGAGTGTTTATAAATAATACTAAGTCTCCATGTTGGTTATTTGGAAACTGGCAGGCGGTAAAGAAAAGTCCTCCTACATATGACATTCCAATGTGGGGCTGGAATTTCTATATAAGACCTAAAGCTTAAAAAAGATTCTAAGCACACAAAATGGAGCCAAACGTGGCTTTCTGATAACTGCCTTTTCTTGGGTAGACTTGATACTAACAGCAAACAAAGGCATGGGTGCTTTAAGAGGTAACTTTCTTGACTCTTTTAAGAGGTCCTGTTACCAAACACTTAACTGGGGTTTATAAGCAATAGGCAGCATGCTACTTGGTGGCAGCATGGACCCAACAACTCCCTAGAGCTGGGGCGGTAAATGTGGCTCCCGCTGATACCTTCATCATGAAGCTAAGCTCTCAGGGAACGGAGAGGGGAAGGAGCCAGCTGCCAATGCCATGTGCTAAGCTGCACCATGTTGGTGACTAATATAGCAGTTTAAGATTAGTCTCATGCAATCAAAAACAATACAGATACTAAGTAAAGACAGATCCCAATAGAAAAAAAACTCTAAATAGGTTACGGTGTGTTTAAAAATGTCCAAAGGCTTGGGAGGGAAATGAAAAAGCATATGGACAGTAAAAAAATACAGTTTTAAAATAATGTAAAGTCCTTAAAAAGGGAATAAAGTAATATAAAAAAAGCCATATAAATATGGGAAATACAGAGAGTCTGGATCCTATATGTTACTGTTTTGTCTTTAAATTTCTTGGCTGCTAAGAGACACTGGCTTATGAAATCTGCTAGATTAAACCAACCTATATATTTTAAAAATATGTTGACTTAAAATAGAAGTCAAAGGTGTGTTGTTTTGGGGGAGAGGTTATGCTTTTATTTCTACAGGAAACGAGAAGCTGTAGGTTCATTCCAAGCTGATATGAATCAAATTTGATTGGGGAAGATCCCTGAAAATCCTAACTACAGACATAAGAAATAAATCTAGAAGAACTACAAGACACATGATGTATATTTTACTTGCTAAAACATAAAACAAAAATATCATCTTTGGCTGACTTGTGTAAAATACACAATCTATACTTATATTTATACAGATATATATATATGTTACCTTTAAAAGTTTATGTATTTTCAGAACAAGGAGACCAGATACCAATAAAACCGGATGGTCCAGGTGATCTATCATCTCAAAATACTCTTGTTACAGTCTCCCCAGAGTTCTGCATCCAAAACAGCTCTAGGCTGCTGGCTGAGATGGTCCAACTTCACAAACTTCTCCAATCAAAACCTAACAATTATCCTGATTTTCTCAAGGTTCCCCCAAAGATACCAGCCCCCACAGACAACAGGAAGTAGTCTAGAGAATGATACCCACATTTCTGAGAGATGGGATATGGGTGGATTTTTGTAATTCAGTGGATTATGAATGTTTGTTATTGTTATTGGGGGTTGGTTAAATTCAAAGATCTGTATTTAAAGGAAAAAAGGAGATATGATATAGGAATGATAGGGAAAAAGAGTAGATTACTGAATCTTCTTTAATTCAGAAAACAACCATTAATTTCAAAATATTTTACATTGGTATGGATTTTGGCTTATTGATACAAATTTAAGGTTTTTTTTTTTTTTAGAACATACAGTACATATGTTTCTACTCTTGTTTAAAGTATTGTACCTATGCAGTTCATTTAACAATGTAATATAAATTTCTAGTCCTTGAAAGTTACTATTAAAAATTCTTTTGGATAATAGAGAAATGCAAGTTAGTAGTCACCTATTACAGTTAAACTTGTAGTCATGTTAGATATGTTTTCAAAGTCAAACAGAGATATATATTTAGATAGATAGGTGGTCTTCAAGCACTTCAGAGATCTTCAGAACATGGCATTTGATATGCTTTAATGATATAAGGCTTTTCATGACAATGAGGCATATCTGCCCCTGGCAGCAACAACCTACTTCAGAGAAGATGATGGGCATCAAAGAAACTCCATATGGATTTTGCTTTCCTTGTGGCAAAAGTTAGCTACTAGGCAAGAAAGAACCCTTGCCTGGATTGCTGACAGCATGCTCTCCAAATGGACAAGCAGGACACAAAAGAATGTGACAGCTGAACTTTGCCAAGACAAGGTAAGACAGTCCTTTAAAATTCCTGCTTCACAGAAAAGTCTGTCAAATATGCTAGTCCTGTAGGCAAAGACAGATGCCCCAATGTTACAGAAGAACTTTGGGTGACTGTCCAGGCAGCCAGATGTCCCTGTCATTAGGTAACATTTCACCCTTCTGGGGTTTTTGATGGAGTTAAAGACTAGACAGTCATAGTTAAAATTTTCCTTAGTTATGACAAAAGGTAAATTAGGTATAAAACTTTAGATTCAAAGATAAGTAATGGAGTACTTTTTCTAATTTTGTCAAAAACAAATGGACCAGATAGTGTTACTGTAATTCTTACTTGATAACTGTTTTTGTTGTGTATAATTTTACTATGTTAAAGTTAAAACCTTCCTTTTTAATTAGACCAAAAGGGAGAAATGTGGAATATTCTTTTATACCATGTGAATATATGTTACTGTGATTGATTTAATAAAGAAGCTGATTGGCTAAAAGCTGGACAGGACAAGCTTAGGGAGAACCAGATTGAGGACACTGGGAAGAAGAAGGGTGGAGTCAGAGGACTCACCATCCAGACACGGAGAAGAAACAGGAGGTGCAAGATGAAAGAGAGGTAACACACGGCAGAATGTAGATTAAAAAATATGGGTTCATTTAAGTTGTAAGAATTAGCTATTAGCAAGCTTGAGCTAGGCCAAGCATTTATAAATAATATTCTCTCCATGTTGGTTATTTGGAAACTGGTGGGCAGGAAAGAAAAGTCTGCCTACAACCAAGATTTCAAATATATGAACCAACATGGGCATTTCTTATTCAAACCACTAAAGATGTCATCTTTAAAGGATTTAAAACACTTTCTGGGGCCAGAGAAATGGTTCAGCATTACGAGTGCTTGCTGCTCTTGCAGAGAATCTGACCTTGATGCCTAGCACCAACATGGGATCATTTACAAACCCTGGAACTCCAACTGTAGGGGATATGATGGCCTTTTCTGGTGTCCACAGGCATCTTCTCTCTCTCTCTCTCTCTCTCTCTCTCTCTCTCTCTCTCTCTCTCTCTCTCTCTCTCTCTCTCTCTCTCCACACACACACACACACACAATCAAAAAATTCCTGCTAATCTGGAATAGCTGTCCAAAATGCCCATAGTACACCAGAGCACAAATTGGTGTGGAAAGCGATACCCAGGTGCATAAAATTATGAGTGAATTCTAGACAAAATATTCAAGTTAATCTGTTCTAAAGCAGATCAAGCTGCCGCCATTACCTTGGCTCTGAATATTGGCTGCTTACATCCATTCTCTCCTTGAAGAGACATTTAAAATAGACTGGTGTGAGACAGTGAGAGCATAAGAAAAGGAAAAGGCTACAAAGGGATCTACTGTTTATTCGTGAATTCGTTTCCATGTCTCTTGATCGCTTTTTAAAGAATTGTGGTTTGTATGGTGATATTTGTAGCTGAGAGGTTTTGGGAAAGTGGCTCATTTTTTAACCCAATCGATACTGTTGTTTGATTTCAAAAGCAAAATATGATTCAGTGCTCTGATAAATCTGATTTAATATGCTCCAGCACTCTGGGGGCTGTCTGCCATCTATACTCTCTTAAATTTGATGCTGTCAATATGGCCTGACATTTAATTATTTGCGTTGCCTGCTCAAAATTAAAATAGCAATGGGCTCTGAGGTTCTCTCCAAGCTCAAACATGGTCTCTCTTAAAAATGATATTTTTCATATATTATGCTGCTGTCTAGCAGACCATTATGCCCTTCAGTTCCTGTAATAAAGGGGGACAATGTGACTTGTGTGTGAACCACGGGGGCCAGCGCTGTGGTTGGACAATGGTGGACACTAATCAAGTCCATTAATCAAAGTGCTGCTTAAACCACTGTGAGCTGAGAGCTGTGGTGTCCAGGGATTTGATTAAAGAGGAAATATAAATGGCAGATGAGTTCCTGCTGGGGCAGGTGCTGTCTCAGCCCCCAGGTCATAGCGTGTTGCTTTCAGCTCAGTTTGCTGTCCCTGGGTCTCATTTTGGAAAGTATCTGCTAAGAGGAAGTTTGAGCTGCAATGTCTTAGTGCCGCTGGAAACACACAGATTGACATGACAGGCCCCTGAACTCTCTTCTGAGCGGCTTCCTTACTTTACTTCTTTTAAAATAAAGATAATTTTAGTGTGTGTGTGTGTGTGTGTGTGTGTGTGTGTGTGTGTGTGTGTGTGTGATTAAACACAGAATCAGGCTGCCAGCCAGCATCCTTCATGATCCTCCACCCCACAGTACTAGGATTATGGGTGTTGGCATGGCCACCCCCAGATTTTTTTTTCTTATATATATATTTTTTTATTTTACAATACCATTCAGTTCTACATATCAGTCATGGGTTCCCCTATTCTCCCCCCTCCCACCCCTCCCCTTACCCCCAGCCCACCTTCCATTCCCACCTCCTCCAGGACAAGTCCTCCCCCGAGGACTGCGATCAACCTGGTAGACTCAGTCCAGGGAGGTCCAGTCCCTTCCTCCCAGACTGAGCCAAGTGTCCCTGCATAAATTCCAGGTTTCAAACAGCCAACTCATGCAATGAGCACAGGACTTGGTCTTCCGTTGATGGGCATCTAGGTTGTTTCCAGGTTCTGGCTATTACAAATAGTGCTGCTATGAACATAGCTGAGCATGTATCTTTATGGTATGAATCAGCATTCCTTGGGTATATGCCCAAGAGTGGGATGGCTGGGTCTTGAGGTAGTTCAATTCCTAATTTTCTGAGAAACCGCCATACTGATTTCCACAGTGGTTGTACAAGTTTACATTCCCACCAACAGTGGAGGAGTGTTCCCTTTGCTCCACATCCTCTCCAACATTGGTTGTCATTGGTGTTTTTGATCGTAGCCATTCTAACAGGTGTAAGGTGGTATCTCAGAGTTGTTTTGATTTGCATTTCTCTGATGATTAAGGATGTTGAGCATTTCTTTAAATGTCTTTCAGCCATTTGTAGTTCTTGTTTTGTGAATTCTCTGTTTAGCTCTTTAGCCCATTTTTTAATTGGACTGTTCAGTACTTTGATGTCTAGTTTCTTGAGTTCTTTATATATTGTGGAGATCAATCCTGTGTCAGATGTGGGGTTGGTGAAGATCTTTTCCCAATCTGTTGGCTGTCTTTTTGTCTTATTGACTGTGTCTTTTGCCCTGCAAAAGCTTCTCAGTTTTGAGAGGTCCCATTTATTAATGGTTGTGCCCAGGGTCTGTGCTGTTGGTGTTTTATTTAGGAAATGGTCTCCGGTGCCAATGCGTTCAAGAGTGCTTCCTATTTTCTTTTCTATTAAGTTTAGTGTAACTGGATTTATGTTTAGGTCTTTGATCCACTTGGACTTGAGTTTTGTGCATGGTGACAGATATGGATCTATTTGTAATCTTTTACATATTGACATCCAGTTATGCCAGCACCATTTGTTGAAGATACTTTCTTTGTTCCATTGTATAGTTTTGGCTCCTTTGTCAAAAACCAGGTGTTCATATGTGCATGGATTAATGTCAGGGTCTTCAATTTGATTCCATTGGTCTGTATGTCGGTTTTTATACCAGTACCAAGCTGTTTTTATTACTATAGCTCTATAGTAGAGTTTGAGGTCAGGGATGGTGATGCCTCCAAGGGTTGCTTTATCGTATAGGATTCTTTTAGCTATCCTGCGTCTTTTGTTTTTCCATATAAAGTTGAGTATTTTTCTTTCCAAGTCTGTGAAGAATTGTGTTGGGATTTTGATGGGGATTGCATTGAATCTGTAGATTGCTTTTGGTAAGATTGCCATTTTTACTATGTTAATCCTACCTATCCATGAGCATGGGAGATCCTTCCATTTTCTGATATCTTCTTCAATTTCTTTCTTTAGAGATTTAAAGTTCTTATCAAAAAGGTCTTTCACTTGTTTAGTTAGTGTTATCCCAAGGTATTTTATATTATTTGTGGCTATTGTAAAGGGTGATGTTTCTCTGACTTCTTTCTCGGCCCTTTTATCATTTGTGTATAGGAGGGCTACTGATTTTTTTGAGTTGATTTTGTATCCTGCCATTTTACTGAAGGAGTTTATCAGCTGTAGGAGTTCCCTGGTAGAGTTTTTGGGGTCACTTATGTATACTATCATATCAACTGCAAATAGTGAAAGTTTGACTTCTTCCTTGCCAATTTGTATCCCTTTGATCCCCTTTTGTTGTCTTATTGCTCTAGCTAGAACTTCTAGTACTATATTGAATAAAAATGGGGAGAGTGGACAGCCTTGTCTTGTTCCTGAATTTAGTGGTATCGCTTTGAGTTTCTCTCCATTTAATTTGATGTTTGCTGTTGGCTTGCTATAAATTGCTTTTATTATGTTTAGAAATGTTCCTTGTATTCCTGATCTTTCTAAGACCTTTATCATGAAGGGGTGTTGGATTTTGTCAAAGGCTTTTTCAGCATCTGAGGAGATGATCATGTGGTTTTTTTCTTTCAGTTTGTTTATATGGTGTATTACATTGACTGATTTTCGTATGTTGAACCATCCTTGCATCCCTGGGATGAATCCTACTTGGTCGTGATGGATGATTGTTTTGATGTATTCTTGGATTCGGTTTGCCAATATTTTGTTGAGTATTTTTGCATCAATGTTCATGAGGGAGATTGGTCTGTAGTTCTCTTTCTTTGTTGCATCTTTGTGTGGTTTGGGTATCAGGGTAATTGTAGCCTCATAAAAAGAGTTTGGTAGTGCTCCTTCTGCTTCTTTTGTGTGGAACACTTTGAAGAGGATTGGTATTAGTTCTTCTTTGAAAGTCTGGTAGAATTCTGCACTGAAACCATCTGGTCCTGGGCTTTTTTTGGTTGGGAGACTTTTGATGACTGTTTCTATTTCTTTAGGGGTTATTGGTCTATTTAAATGGTTTATCTGGTCTTGATTTAATTTTGGTATGTGGTATTTATCCAGAAAGTTGTCCATTTCTTCCTGGTTTTCCATTTTTGTGGAGTACAGGTTTTTGAAGTATGATCTGATGATTCTCTGGATTTCCTCATTGTCTGTTGTTATGTCTTCCTTCTCATTTCTGATTTTGTGAATTTGGGTGCTCTCTCTTTGCCTTTTGGTTAATTTGGCTAGGGGTTTGTCTATCTTGTTGATTTTTTCAAAGAACCAACTCTTTGTTTCATTGATTTTTTGTATTGTTCTCTTGTTTTCTATTTCGTTGATTTCAGCCCTCAATTTGATTATTTCCTGGCGTCTATTTCTCCTGGGTGAGTTTGTTTCTTTTTGTTCTAGAGCTTTCAGTTGTGCTGTTAATTCATTGGTATGGGATTGCTCCATCTTCTTTATGTGTGCATTTAGAGCTATGAATTTTCCTCTTAGCACTGCTTTCATAGTGTCCCATAATTTTGGGTATGTTGTACTTTCATTTTCATTGAATTCTAGGAACTCTTTAATTTCTGTTTTTATTTCTTCCTTGACCCATTGATGTTTCAGGTGGGCATTATTCAGTTTCCATGAGTTTGTGGGTTTTCTATAATTTTTGTTGTTATTGAGTTCTAACTTTAAGGCATGGTGGTCTGATAAGATACAGGAGGTTATTCCAATTTTTTTGTATCTGTTGAGATTTGTTTTGTGTCCAAGCATGTGGTCAGTTTTTGAGAAGGTTCCATGGGGTGCTGAGAAGAAGGTATATTCTTTTGTGTTAGGATGGAATATTCTGTAGATATCTATTAGGTCCATTTGAGTCATAACATCTGTTAGGTCCTTTATTTCTTTGTTAAGTTTCAGTCTGGTAGATCTATCTTTTGGTGAGAGTGGTGTGTTAAAATCTCCCACTACTAATGTGTGGGGTTTGATGTGCGTTTTAAACTTTAGTAGTGTTTCTTTTATGAATGTGGGTGCTTTTGTATTTGGAGCATAAATGTTTAGAATCGAGACTTCATCTTGGTGGATTTTTCCCGTGATGAATATGTAATGTCCATCCTGGTCTCTTTTGATTGATTTTAGTTTGAAGTCTATTTTATTAGATATTAGGATAGCTACACCAGCTTGTTTCTTAGGTCCATTTGCTTGGAAAGCCTTTTCCCAGCCCTTTACTCGGAGGTAGTGTCTGTCTTTGGAGTTAAGGTGTGTTTCTTGTATGCAGCAAATGGATGGGTCCTGTTTTCTTATCCATTCTGTTAGCCTGTGTCTTTTTATAGGTGAGTTGAGACCATTGATATTGATGGATATTAATGACCAGTGATTGTTAATTCCTGTTATTTTTTTTTTTTTTGGTTGTGTTGTGTTGTCCTTCTGTGGTGTATGTTGGTGTGGGATTATCTACTGCTTGATTTTTCATGGATGTGTTTAGCTTCTTTGGGTTGAATTTTCCCTTCTAGTGCTTTCTGTAGGGCTGGGTTTGTGGACAGGTATTGATTAAATCTGGTTTTATCCTGGAATATTTTGTTTACTCCGCCTATGGTGATTGAGAGTTTTGCTGGGTATAACAGTCTGGGTTGGCATCCGTGGTCTCTTAGTGTCTGCATGAGGTTTGTCCATGATCTTCTGGCTTTCATAGTCTCTATTGAGTAGTCTGGTGTTATTCTGATGGGTTTGCCTTTATATGTTACTTGGTCTTTTTCCTTTGCGGCTCTTATTATTTTTTCTTTGTTCTGTGTGTTTAGTGTTTTGATTATTATGTGGCGAGGGGACTTTTTTTTTTGGATCCAGCCTATTCGGTGTTCTGTAAGCTTCTTGTATCTTCATAGGTATTTCTTTCTTTAGGTTAGGAAAGTTTTTTTCTATGATTTTGTTGAATATATTTTCTGTGCCTTTGATTTGGTATTCTTCTCCTTCTTCTATCCCTATTATTCTTAGGTTTGGTCTTTTCATGGTGTCCCAAATTTCCTGGACGTTTTGTGTTACTTTTTTGTCTTTAGTGTTTTCTTTGACTGACGAATCTATTTTCTCTATCGTGTCTTCAGTGTCAGAGATTCTCTGTTCCATCTCTTGCAATCAGTTTTTTATGCTTGTTTCTGTAGTTCCTGTTCGTTTAGTCAGGATTTCTATTTCCAGCATTCCCTCAGCATGTGTTTTCTTTATTGTCTCAAATTCATTTTTCAGATCTTGGAATGATTCTTTCATCTGTTTAATTGCTTTTTCTTGGCTTGATTTGATTTCTTCCCATTTTTTGTTCATTTTTTCTTCCATTTCTTTAAGGGAGTTTATTTCCTCTTTAATGGAGTTTTTCATTTCCTCTTTAAGGGAAGTTTTTATTTCCTCTTTAAGGGAGTTTTTTATTTCCTCTTTAAGGAAAGTTTTTATTTCCTCTTTAAGGTAGTTTTTCATCTCTTCTTTAAGGAAAGTTTTTATTTCCTCATTGAGGGAATGTTTTATTTCTTCTTTAAGGGCCTCTATCATCTTCTTAAAGTCATCTTTAGGGTTGATTTCTTCTGTTTCTTCTGTCATGGTATGTTTAGGTCTTGCAGGTGTAGAATCACTAGGTTCTGATGTTGCCATATAGGTCTTTATGTTGTTGCCTGTATTTTTGCACTGGCGTCTACTCATCTCTTCCTCTGTGCGGTGCAGGTGGTGTCTGTGTCTGAGAGTGCCTCTCTTGTTCTAATTTTTAGTCTTGGTTTAGTAGGGGTTCTTGGTTAAATTGGTGCTATTGGGCTATTTCTTCAGGGGCAGCTGATTTCAATCGGTGAAGTATATACTTATGATTCTGGTGATCTGGTTTGGTGGCTGGGTAGCGCCTTCTTCTGTGTTCCCAGTTCACGTTTTGTTCATTTGTCAACTCCTCAGCTGATCTTGTTTCTTCAGACTTTAAACTGTAGGCATCTGAATCCTCTCCCAGATGGGTTTCAGCTGAGCAGGGTAGTCTCACCAACACCTCCAAGTTGTTGGGTTTCACAGGATCAGCTGCTGGGCCCTGGGTTGTCCTCAGACAGAGTGTTCAGATTCGTTCTGGTTCCGATCCACGGAGATAGCTTCTTCCCCAGGTGTTGGGGTTAGAGGCGTCCCTGTTCCAAGCTGCGTCTGCTTGTCTCCGTCCCTGGGCCTGTCTACCTCTGCGGTCCGCCGCCGGGCCTGTATGTCCCTGTCAGCTGCCGCTGGGTCTGTCTGCCTCTGGGTGTCGCCACCGGGCCTGTATGTCTCTGCCGGCTGCCGCTGGGCCTGTATGTCCCTGTCAGCCACCGCTGCTGGGCCCGTCTACCTCCGCGGGCCGCCGCCACAGTCCTACCTGCGTCTGCTTGTTTCTGCCGCCGGGCCTGTCTACCTCTGTGGGCTGCCGCTGGGCCTGAATGTCTCTGCCCGTTGCCGCCGGGACTGAATGTCCCTGTCGGCTGCAGCCGCCGGGCCCGTCTACCTCTGTGGGCCGCCGCTGGGCCCGTCTACCTTTTTTTTTTTTTTTTTGGTTTTTCAAGACAGGGTTTCTCTGTGTAGCTTTGGAGGCTGTCCTAGATCTCGCCCTATAGACCAGGCTGGCCTCGAACTCACAGAGATCCGCCTGGCTCTGCCACCCAAGTGCTGGGATTAAAGGCATGCGCCACCACCGCCCGGCTCACCCCCAGATTTTTACATGGGTGCTGAGGATTCAAACTCAGATCCTCATGCATACATGGCAGTCGCTCTCACTCATTAATCATCTATCCAACCCCATCGTTTTCTCTTCGGGTAGCCCTGACTACTGACTTCCATGGGACAGATACCTTGCTAGGCGAATAATCCTTCAAATCCACAGTGGTTCCTAAGCACGCCTGAAGCATGTCCTCTTCCTGGAGGTGACCTCACTGCACTTGGTGCTAGTTAGTTAGGTCTTCGTTTTGTTCACTACCTTAGTAACCAACTCAGTCAGAATTTCTGACTGCACACTTATGTCTGAAATTACATGTTAAAGTAGAATGGAACAGACTCCACTCCTGTCCTCTTAGAGCCTTGGTAAGAGGGGGAGAGAGACTCGCATACAACTACTGAAACACACAGTGAGGTCTGTACCCCACAGGCTCGGCTTCTAGAGGGCACCTCTCCTTTTTCTGCCACAGGGACAATGTATCTGACGAGAAGCAATTAAGGAAGGAGAGATTTTTATTTGGCTTTACACATCAGGAGGATACAGTCCATCATGGCGTCAGTCTTGGGTGTTGTTCCTCAGGAGCAGCCTGCCTTGTTTGCTTGTTCTTATTTTGTTGTGTTTTGTATTATAAAAAAAAATAGTTTCTTTTATAATTTCAAACATGTACACATAGTATTTTGGTTATGTTGACCCCTTTCCCAGTATCCTCTCTTGTTCATTCCCTCTCCCACAAAGTTCTATTCTTCCTAATTAGTTCTCCTACTTTCCTCTTCTCTCTCTCTCTCTCTCTCTCTCTCTCTCTCTCTCTCTCTCTCATTAAGTTTACTTAGGTTGCTTGCATGAATGGGAGTTAGTCACTGGAGTTTGGACCATCTACCGCTGGCTCACCTTGTTCTGTGACACAGGGTCACTTACAGATCTCCCAGGAAGTCAGTGCTGGTCACAGTGTTCAGCTTTTGTTGCACAGGTTCTGGGGATTGACTCCAGGCACTTGTGCTTGGGAGACAAGCCTTCTGCTGACTGAGCCCAGTTTAATTCCCTCAGATTTGCTGGGTCTTCTTGTCCTGGTGAATTTGTCAGGCTGTAAACTCTGTCTGTGGCCACCTGCAGACTCTGACAAATATCATTCACTCTAGGGGACTGTCACTTGTTCCTTGTTCTTCAAACACACAGAGCTGCTTCCTTCCTGTTTCCTTATTCAAGGTACCATCTGTTTTCCTGGATTCTCTGGTCTTGAGGGATGAAAGTCCAAACAGTATGACTTAGGTCCTGGGCTGTATCAAATGATAGCAGAGATTCAGGGATCTCCAAGTCAACCAAGGCAGTTTTCATTACAAGTGAATAGCTTTTATGCAACACTTCATCACAGGAAAAGAAGAAAATTAGATTAGAGGTAGTAGATGTGGCTATACATGTAATCCCAGTACTTGCGAGCCTGAGGCAGGAGGATTGTCATGAATTCAGGGACAGCTTGGGCTGCATAGTAAGTTCTAGGTCAGTCTGGTCTACAAAGTGAGACTCTGCCTCAAAACAAAATAAAACCAACACAAAAAATGCACTTAGGTTAGGATAAAGAGATACAAATATATCTGTCTGTCAGACCTACCCATCTTACATCTGTTTATTCTCTCTCTTTTTCTCGTCTGTCTATCTATCTATCTATCTATCTATCTATCTATCCATCCATCCATCTATCTATCTATTTATCTATCCATCCCTGTATCCATCATCTACCTACCTACTTATCTGTCATCTATCTATCTATCTATCTATCTATCTATCTATCTATCTATCTATCTATCTACCATCTATCATCTGTCTTCTATCATTTGTCTATCTAATCTCTATTATCTATCTATGTATCATATGTCCACCTATCATCTCTCTCTCATCTGTCTTTTTTACATGAAATTACTTTAAAATCTAAATTTGATCTCCCTTGTCTCCCCCTCTCTCTGAATACATATATACCCACAGAAAATATATTGGGATCAAACTGCTTTATAAGTTTGATTTTTCAACCTAATGAATTCATTTTATGCCAACAAATATTTATCAAGAGAATAATTTCTTTAACGATTATAACCAATCTCCTATTGTTAGATATTTAGGTTGCTGATATAAAAAAATGTGATGAGTACCCTTGCAGCCTATAGTTAATTTACATTCTTAATTAGCTCAGACTCACTTCCTTAAAGTAGAACTGTGGGGTCAAAAGGAGTTCACAGTTTAAGAAGGCTGGTGTCTGTTTTCTCTGTCATCTGTTATATGAAACAGTGGGGGATCTTTTCGCTCAACTTTTTCTTTTGGTGGTGCAGGGGATTGAAACCGGGGCATCACACTTGCCAGGCAAACATTCCCAGCCTAGTGATAGCCTTTTAGCCAGGATTCAAAATCAACTAATTGTTGGTTACTCTGTGGCTCTCGTGGCTGGCCAGTGCCCTTGGCGGCCATGCTGATGGAGGAGAGTGCTGGATGTATCGGTCATGAGCCATGGTTACCTTTCTAGAGCTTTATTGGGAGAGAGGGGGTGAGAGAGAGAGAAAGAGAGAGGGCCATGCGTGAGGAAGGGGGAGTACGGAAGGAGAGAGTGCAGAAAAGAGGTTGCACAGAGGGCACACCTGCTTTTTAGGCTGGGATGCCGTGGCAGGCTGGTGATGTAATTAAGGACATAATCCTTACACTAATCTCTTACCATTTTCTTGAGAATTAGACTTGGTGCTATATATTGTATTTATAGAATATGAATGCTAAAATTTGGGGAACAGACTGTGATAGCCACCTTTAGTTCTTTCACACTAAGGGAGTGGCTAGGACTCTTAACTGATGGGGCAAAGAGAACAGTCTCTTACAGGGTATTTCTGCTTGAAGTTCGCAAAATTTACTTATGTACAGGTTTTTATGCATACTTCCTTAGTCTTCAATTTATGACCTTTCTACTCTTATGTTTTGTATGTGTGTGCTGTGAATAGGTGTTCACATATGTGTGAGCATATGTGTGTATGCATGCATGTGAATGTATACTGTGTGTGTATTCATGTGGAGGCCTGGAGTTGATATCAGGTGTCTTCCTCCATCTCTCTCCACCTTATTCATTAATGTGGGATCTCTCAGTTAAATCCAGCACTCCCCAATCTGGCTAGTCTATCTGGCCAGCTTGCTTCAGGGATCTCCCATCTCTGCATTCCAAGCACTGGGATTTTAGGTAGGCCACTGTTATGCCCAGGTCACAGGGACTCTCAAAAGACCACCATGGAGACTGAATCCCATATGTAAAAGAAAAGAGCCTTTATTTCAAGCTCAGAGCTTGGTCTCTCTGTCTGTTTGGTGCATTGGTGAGAACAAAGAGACCCCACTCAGCCTAGGTGGGGTAGGGTTTTTATCTTAGTAAAGGTTGGAGTGAAGGGATTCCCAGGGTTCAGGACTCTGATTGGCTGACATAATGTCTGGGTATATCAGCAAAAAGGAGAAATAGGTATGTGCTGGCCATCTTATCTAACCTTATCTAACAGTTGGAATGTTTGTGATGTCAGGTACTTCCCCATCCCTGGCCCATCCCTGGGTGGTGTCAGCTTATGGCTTTTCCTGGATCTGGATGTTGCCTGCCAGTAAGCCTGTCATGGCAGCTGTGTGGTCAAGCTGCTTTGGGCCCCCCTACAGCCACCACACACACCTGGCATTTATTCAGGTTCTAGGCATCTGAACTTTAAAGACGGGGGGGGGGGGCCTCATGTTTGCACAGCAAACGCTTCATCCATCGAGTCATCTCCCCAGTCCAGTGCATGCATGACTCTACATTGGCCATTTTGATAGGAATTCTAACCATGTCCCATGGTTGTGTATGCCCGGTGGGACACTGAGTCATCTCCACCTAGTTGTTTCCGGGTCATACGTCCTGAGTGACCCACACCCCATGGTTCTGTGGTCACTCACATGACCATATGATCTCTGTGCATGGGCCTGTGTGCACAGGTGCATCCTGGCCTTTATAAGGTGGTGCCATGTCCACCCCCCCCCCCTCTCTCTGTGCCTCTCTCTGTACCTCTCCTTCTGCCAGGCCTGGCTTCTCCTATACTATTGCCTCTTCTCTCTAATAAAGCCCATTCTAACTCTGGTAACCATGGCTCATGACTCTTCCGCCTAACAACCAGCGCAGTTATCCCTTCACATTTACCCCGAAGACTATTTACAGATGTCACTTATAGACTAAGATAAAACCATATCAGGAAGTGGGGCTTCTTTCATTGATTGTGTCTGATATGAGATCCTATCCTGTCTCTGTAGAGCACAAGTTTGATTCTCTTTCTCTTTTTGCTGCTGTCCAAGCTGGTTATTTCAGATCAGGTATAGAGAGTCAGGAGGCCAGTGCTTCAGAAAACTTTCCTTCTACACACAGAGTGGCCTAGTTTGGTGATTTCCCTGAGCCTTTGCTTATAGGTCAGTCTTTCAAATACTGTTGATTTTTTTTTTTATTAGAGGGCGAAAGGTAATCACAATTCGGTGGCAACTAAGAAAGCATGTGAGTGTGACTCCTGGCTGGTTTGTCTGGGCCAGTGTGCAGTCTGCACCGCCTGAAATAGGCCTGGGAATGTGAGGATGGCTGGTGGGGGGAGGGGGAGGAGACACAGTGTCTTGTTCTTCCACCAGGCTGGGCTGGAACCTGAGCTGGGCCTTCTGGGAATGTGGGGACAGCATGGGTGGGCTGGGATCTTGGGTAGTCACCTGGGTAGGATGATGCACAAGCTGATGGACCATAGCTGAGCTTGGGAGTATAAGGACAGTGTGGGTGGGTGGAGATCTGGAGAACTCATCAGGCTTGGTGGTTTCATAAGCTGTGACTCCAGCTAGCCTAGGGAATGCAGAGATGGTGTGGGCATGGATCTGGGGAGCTTTCCAGGCTGTGCCAGTGCACAAGAAGCATGGCTAGAGCTAGGCCTGGGAGTCCAGTCCTGCTTTCTCCTTTTTCCTTAGTCAAGGACCCCAGCCCATGGATATACCGCCCACATTGAGAGTGGGTCTTCCCACCTCAATTAATCCAATCTAGGAACTCCCTCCTCGATGTGTCCTGAGATTTGTCTCCTAGGTGATTTCAGATCCTGTTAAGGTGATAATCATTATCAACCATCCATTTATCAAATATGGAGACTCTAGCATATTCTGGTAAGCTGATAGGAGTTAACCTAAGAGAGGGGATAATTGATAATTAGTCTTTGGGTTGGCTGTCCTTAAAACCTTCATAGACTTTGTTATTTGAGAGGCACCGCGATAAAGAGAGAAGGTTTGAAAATGATCACCCATACCATTTCCACACAGTAGAGAGTAAGATTTAGAATTTCAAAGCTTTGCTTGGAAGTCTTGTGGGGGGGGGGTGGTGGGAGGGGGTAGGAAATGGGGGGAGTGGAGTGAATGCTCATTGAGCTTGACAAAGTAACAAATCACGGAAATTTCCAAAGCTAATTATTGTTGTTTTTGTAAAAAAATTCCTTTGATATGCTAAGAGCTTTAATTAGGGTCATTAAATACAGAAACCCTTAGGTTGCAAAGAACACAGGAACAGCCCACTGATGTGCTAATTATGGGTGGATTGCTATTTACCAAGGGGCCTTAATCATGACCTGCAAAAAAAAAAAAAAAAACAAGACCATCATGCAATGGGGAGGCTTCACATTTTTGCATGGGTTGAACTCATGCTAGACAATCTTTTGAAAAAGTATTATGACAGATGAAAAGGATGTTCAATGGGAACACATAAAGAGTGGAATTAATTCTACCAAGGGAGCTGAGATCAGACTGAAAGAGGAGAGGTGTAAGCAAATTCTAGACGGTTGGTATTTGTCAGGGGCTTTGGAGGTATCACAAGCTGGGGATGGTAGAAAGACTGGGCAGCTGGAGGTCTCAGGGTTGCAGGAAGATCTGGGGGTTGGCTTGAGTGCCACTGGTTGTATTTTTCAGGCTCATGTGACTATAGTGAAACACCTGATGCAGGCTGCCTTTGAAAACAAGGGAGGTTTATTTTGCCTTCATTAGTGGTGATGAACCAGCCTGCCTCCATCTTGGGCTTGAAAGCCATCTTATAGTAAAGGCAAACTAGGCTCACTCTTGTTTATGATTAAATCTGTTTCTGAAGGATTGGGTTCTGCCCCACCTGTAACCTTAACTACACAAGGTCTGTCCTGCCTGTTTCAGAAACGGCAACCATGTCTTTGTTTCAAAAGGTTATTATGACCATCTGTTGTTATAACTACCTTGTTATGACTACCCTGCTATGACCACTTTGTTATGTACTGCTTCTGTAACTTTGCCTATTTGCCTACCAAGTCCCCCATTTGGAACCCCCCTACCCCTTAGCTATAAAAACCTTATCTTCTTCATGTATCTTGAATCCCACCTTAGAGGGAGGCACCTGTGTACATGAATAAAAAAGCTTGCTTCAATTAATTTGGCCATGATTTGGGTCAGTGGTCTCTCTCCTTGAATCTTTAAGATTAATAGTCTCCCCCTTGGGTTAGCCCTTTTGAATATCTCAGATGTGGGTGCAGGAGGGACACTGGCTGCTGGGGTAGGGAGTTTTTCATGCTGTAAATAGATAGACAACAGCATGGTGGGCCTCTGACAAGGGTTCAGATCCCAGCATTAAAGCAAGACAGCCCAGCAAGGCTCTGAAGACAGAATCAGTGCCCCTGTGGCAGAAATGGGAGACTCTTCTTGTACCTTTGTGGGAGTGGGGAAGTTTCACAGTATAAGCCTTTATCTAGGCTCTCTGTTTCCAGATAGGAGGTAGGGAACCGGGTGGGAGCAGGGTGTGTGGTGTCCATCCCCTTTGATGTAAACTCACTTCCCGGGTGAGATCCTGGCACAGGAAGACTAAGCCAGAGGTTCACAGTGTCTCCACAGGGGGTCTGTTAGTGTCTGTGAGAGGAGAAGGCAGCTGCAGGTCTGTGGCCTGAGCAGCATCTGGATTCTAACCCTACATTCTTAAAGCTCCGGTAAGAGTCTCAGAGGGGCAGTTGATCACACCTTGAGGTATGGGCCATGAAACACACACACACACACACACACACACACACACACACACACACACACACACCATGAATTTCCACATTTCCCTTTGAGGATACAGTCTGTGTATCCTCAAAGGTCCATGGCATCTCCTAATTCTCCAGCCTTGAGGACTAAGTCTTTAATAATTGGAGGAGATTTTGAGCTGCATTCAAAAGCTATAGTTTTGAGCATCATGAAAAAGCACTGGGGAAAATTAATCTGGGAAGATGGCACCTGGAGCGTGGAGGGTGGAAGCCATGAACACCAGTTTAGGTAGTTACGCTTCTTCTGTGTGGTTCTGAGAAGGTTTTCAAAACACTTCTCTATGACATACCTGGGGATAGGAGTATGGAAGGAAGAAGTCATGGAACCCTGCTAGAAAGAGGTATGCATAACTCAGCAGTCCTGGTCAGATCATGGCTCCACCCATCATTGACCACCATTATCAGAGTCTGTCCTGCCAAGTGGTCTGACAATTTGTCTAAACTAGTGAAATCTTGTTCTAGGAGACAAGCTCCCCCTGTGACTGACACCAGACATCAACCTTTTCCAGTAAGATTACTGGGGAAATTCCAATTGTTTAGAGTCATTGTTTCAATGCTCTGATAGTCAAGGGAGGGGCACAGTGTCTTGGAAGACCCTCAGATACTGACAGGAGGGTCATAATACCAGGCTCCTCCAGAGCATGTGCTGGAGGGGTGATCTTTTTTTTTTTTTCCTTTTATTTTATTTTATAATACCATTCAGTTCTACATATCAGCCATGGATTCCCTTGTTCTCCCTGCTCCTGCCCCCCTCCCCTTCCCCCCAGCCCACCCCCCATTCCCACCTCCTCCAGGGCAAAGCCTCTCCCGAGGACTGAGATCAACCTGGTAGACTCAGTCCAGGCAGGTCCAGTCCCCTCCTCCCAGATTGAGCCAAGCGACCCTGCATAAGCCCCAGGTTTCAAACAGCCAACTCATGCATTGAGCACAGGACCCGGTTCCACTGCCTGGATGCCTCCCAAACTGATCAAGCCAATCAACTGTCTCACCTATTCAGAGGGCCTGATCCAGTTGGGGGCCAGAGGGGTGATCTTTGCAGGTTGATGAATGTGACTCCCAAGTCCGTCCACTGATTCTGCCATCCTTTCCCACCTGAGAAAGGGGATAGATGGTACCCTAGAGCCAACACATGATTCTCTGTCCACACTTCCTCCTTGCAAACTTGGAAGGGAAACCAGGGCTTCCTGCTGTTAAGTTTTAGGAGTTGTGGTGTAAATGGTTACTCTAGTGCCACCCTTACAGGCCAATTAACTACACGAGGCTTCTCTGAGATTCTCATCTGTGGAGTGAGTGCTTCTGACCCTAGCCATGGCTGCTCCGGGCCCTGTCCTCCAAGACTGAAGGTTGTAGTCTTGCCATGTAAAGCTACTTACCTCTGACCTGCTGAGATTAAGTCATTGAGTCCCCCCATCTGCTCTGGCTGATGCACGAGGCTTTTCTCCAAGTACTCCTCTCTATAAATCCGTCTCTGACATCGCCCCCTCTCCAATCTCCCAGTGTGTTCCTCATGGGCAGCTAACAAGACTTCACTGAGCACACAGAAGCTGCCTGCCTCACTACGGGGATCCAGCAGTGAATACCACAGCCAAGGAATGGAAACAGGGAGCAGAGTGGAGATTGTGAAAACTGGGAAAATGGGGGCTGGGAAGATGGCTCAGTGGTTAGGAGAGTGTACTCTCTTGCAGAAGATCCCTATCCTGTTCCTAGCATTAACATCAGTGGCTCACAATAGCCTAGAACTCCAGCTCCAGGGGCTCTAATACCTCTGGCCTCTACAGCGCCTACCCTCTCTCTCTTTCTCTTTGTCTTTCTGTCTCTGTCTCTGTCTCTGTCTCTGTCTCTCTCTCTCTCTCTCTCTCTCTCTCTCTCTCTCTCTCTCTCTCTCACACACACACACACACATACCCACAATTGAGAATAAAATGAACCTTAAAAAACAACCATGGAAAGCCTTCTAATAAGAGAAACAGGGTACCAAGGAAACACAGGGGGCAGGTGTGTGGAAATGTTAAGAAGGAAATTTCCGGGAAGGAACTTCAGTCACTGTAAGTAGTTCCTCTCCCCACACTCTGCCTCACATGCTGTTGTGAGCAGAGTTGCTGGTGTCAAAGCCTGAGCCTCTAACTCACACCAAGACTGCAAAGGACTTGAGGTGGAGAGGAGGCCACTGGGCCCCTTTAGCTGTTCTTCTGTCCCACTTTGCATCTCTTGTGTGATAAACACTGTGACTGTGACCAAAAGCAGCTTGGGAAAGAAAGGGTTTATTTCATCTTACAGCTTACAGTCAGTCCATCATTAATGGAAGTCAAGGCGGGAACTCAGGGCCCAAATCTGAGGCAGGAACTGGAGCGGAAGCCATGGAGGAGTGCTGCTTACTGGCTCGCTCTCTTCTATCTGACTTCTTAAATCATCTAGGACTACCATGCCGGGGTTGCACTCCCACATTAATCACTAGTCAAGAAGATGCCCCCACAGGACCTAATGAGGTCAAGCCTATGGAGTTGTCCCTCAAGGTTCCCTCTTTGAAGATGACTCTAGTTTGTGCCAAGTTGACAAAAAACTAACTAATGCATCTTCCCCAGGTGGCCACACCAAAGAAAGGATGTTTTTTCTTTTCACTATCAGTTGACTATTTAGTAGTCTATTGTACAAGGATGGCTGAACCTCCTTGTTAGTGCTACCAGGAAATTAGATGAACCAGGGCCCCTTCCTGTACCCAGATCAACTGGAGTTGAGTATTCACATGTATGAACCAAAGGGACCCATGGGAGATTTTAATCTGTGGCCTGTTCTCATCTCAACATCTCTTTCCAGGTAGGGCCATCTCTTGTATTCCCTACACTATACACCGTAGGCATTGAATAACCTAAACTGACCAGGCTAGGGGAATTTGCAGTTGCAGAAATGGAGGAAAAGAATTCTGATAGCTCAGTTTTCTGAGTGTCCTGGCAGGAGCTCACGGGTGCCTCCTTGGAGGTCACCCACCACAGTGCTCCTCAGGACTTCTGCGGACTCAGTTTGAGGTGTTTTTACTATCCAGGAACACACAGAGGTGACTACAGACTTGACATTTCCCCGGAGTAGGAGAAGTCACTGTTCTACAGGGGCTCAGACAAAGCCGGGAATCAAGCGCATTTGAACCCATGCTGGGAACAAGGATGTGAGTGGAAGCTTTGTAGACTCTTGGGTCACCGTGGAGATGGACAGATTCTGAGAAAGTCCCCTTTTCAGGAGCAAGGATGGACTGGCTGCACCCTCTCCTGAGGATACTTCAGAACGCAAGGAGCTGTGTGTGTCCTTCTCTCTTCCTCAGAGCTCTCCCACAGAGCACTGCAGCGTTCAAGAAAGTCCCGCTGCCCACAGTGAGGGCCCATTGGTCATGGGAGACACAAGTCACACCACTAAGAACCACTTGTCTGTGCTGTGGGATGGTCTGTATGTCAAATTGCTCTGATTGGTCAATAAATAAAACACTGATTGGCTAGTGGCCAGGCAGGAAGTAGGTGGGACAGGGAGAGAGGAGAATTCTGGGAAGTAGAAGGCTGAGGCAGAGAGACACTGCCAGCCACCGCCATGACCAGCAGCATGTGAAGATGCCGGTAAGCCACCAGCCATGTGGCAAGGTATAGATTTATGGAAATGGATTAATTTAAGCTATAAGAACAGTTAGCAAGAAGCCTGCCACAGCCATACAGTTTGTAAGCAATATAAGTCTCTGTGTTTACTTGGTTGGGTCTGAGCGGCTGTGGGACTGGCGGGTGACAAAGATTTGTCCTAACCGTGGGCAAGGCAGGAAAACTCTAGCTACATGTCTGTCTCATCATCTTTATCTCAGGGACAAATATGACATGTAAATAAAATGAAAACTGAATACATTTCTTTAGGGACAAATTGTGAAAAATGACAAAACAAGGACAAAAACTCATAGTGAAGTTCTTAGTTCCCAAGTAGTCCCTCTTCTTTAGCATGGAGAAACAGAAACACATAGCCCAGACATCCCCTAGTTTGTGGGTGTATAATTAGACCAAGATCTTGTTAAAGTTCAGCTTCTGATGGCATATAGGTCTGATGTGCAGTGAGAAGTTCTGAATTTCTAATGAGATCCCTTAGCACGGGTCCACAGGTGGCCAGTGAGCAGTTGCTTCTGGAAGTAGTTGACGGGCTAGTGCTTGGAAACCAGGCTCGGGCAGAAACTCTGGTGCTCTGTTGACCTATGGAGTTCAGAGTGTTTAGTGAATTGAAATGTAGGGTTTGGGGGTCTTATTCTGAAGGTGTCCTGAGCTTTGAGACTCCCTTTCTGCTGGGTGGTGGTGGCCCACGCCTTTAATCCCAGCACTTGGGAGGCAGAGACAGGCGGATCTCTGTTGAGTTTGAGGCCAGCCTGGTCTCCAAAGCGAGATCCAGGACAGGCACCAAAGCTACATGGAGAAACCCTGTCTCAAAAAACCAAGAAAAGAAAAAAAAAAAAAGAAAAAGAAAAAAGAGATACCCCCTTTCCTATAGGATCAATACCATCTATGCTGGGAAATTCATCCAGTGATTCTCAACTTGGCAAGATTTAGACTCACCTAGTAGACAAGCCTCTGGGCATGTCTGGGAGGACATTTCTAGACTGGGTTCACTGAGGATGGAAGACTCACCCTCAAAGTGGCTGCCACCATGCTGTGGGTTGAGGCTCTGATCTGAATAAAAGAAGAAAGGGAGCTGATGCCAGCGTTCGTCTCTCTGCTTCCTGGCTGTGGGTGCCACGTGACCAGCTGCCTCACGCTCCTGCTGCTGTACGTTCCCAGCCACGGTGGACTTGCACCCTCAAACTGTGAGCCAACGTAAAGCCTTCCTTTCTTCTGTTGGATGTCAGGCTTTTTTGTCACAAGGAAAGTAATGCAGTCATTTCTTTTGTTGGGGCAGGTTTGGTTTGGCCAAGTCCTTACTTGGTCTTTTCTTGTCTGCAGAGTCACCGTGTCTCCGGGGGTAATGCCTCAGTGGAAGCTCTGTTCTTAGAGGATGAGAAGAAACTGCTCTCAGATGGCTGTGTCCAGCAGGTGCTCTGCTCATCAACTATGTTAGTGGCAGTCACTGAGGACACTCATCGTGGTCCTGACTCTGGGACCAGGTGAACCAGGCCCAGTGCAGGAGTATTTTGACTTATCCCTTTGAGTAAGCAAATGGACCACCTTCATGATCCCTGTTTTCTGTGTGTGAACACTGTAGAGAGTTCACATTCACAGGGGTGTGATGGCACCTGTGCAGGAACCAATACACAGCAAGAGATAGAGCTAGGGTGGAAACTGAGGCACGGGATTATTTAGGGCTTCATGTTTTCAACGAGACACTGGGCTGCCAACACTGAGAACCTTACATCATACAGTCCCCAGGAGTCTGGCATCTTCAACTTTTTTTTTTTTTGAGACAGGGTGTTATTCCAAAAAAGGAAAGTAAAGACCTTTACCCAAACTCTTTGGTCGAATTATGCAAGTTTTATTTCTTTATGTTCTGTTAGACAGGGCTATCTCCCTAAAGTCGAATTTGAGAAAACAGATCAAACACAGGAGAAGGTAGGTTTATATAGTCCCCCAAACTGCAAGATTAGGGGGTTTCCAAGGGTTGGGGGATTTCCAGAGGGACTTTGTTTCTTTAGGAACTTGGCTGAAAATTTTAAAATTACTTGGTAGAACATCTTATCTTATCAGGTGATGTTCAAGGTGTGAGTCAAACTCCATATGGTAGGGAGAATGTCATATTCCAGAAACAGGTTAAAACATGGTCAACTTGAATCTTGCAGCAAACAGAAATGAACTTGCTCTGACTTTATGACAAGATGGCTTCCATCCTTGAGACGGAGTCAGGCTAGTCCATCAAGGGTCTTAGGTAGCCCAGGCTTGTAGATGTAACCAACCATCTTATTAAATAAGAAACACAGAAACAATGTAAAAGAGAAAGCCAAGAGGTCAGAGCTCAGAGCTAAAATCTCACCCTTCCTCCTGCTGTCCCAGCTTCCCGAAAGAGAGCTATTTCCTGTGTGTAAGTCGTTTTTTTTCTAGTCATTCTGCCTTCTCATTGGTTGTAAACCCAAACACGTGACTGCCTCGTCACTGTCTGAATGTACAGCCCCCTAGGTCTTAAAGGCATATGTCTCCAATGCTGGCTGTATCCCTGAACACACAGAGATCTATGGGATTAAAGGCGTGTGCCACCACCGCCACACTCTGTCTATGGCTCTAATAGCTCTGACCCCCGGGCAACTTTATTTATTAACATACAATCAAAATCACATTTCAGTACAATTAGAATACCACCACACAGGCTGGCTTCAAACTCATGTAGCTGAGGATGACCTAGAACATTTTTAAAATATAGTTAGATATTTACTTATGAATTTATGTGTTTATTTGTTTCTTTATGTGTGCACACGTGTGGTGAGCATGTCGATACATTATGTGGAGCCCAGAGGACAGCTTGTAGGGGTCAGCTCTCTCCTACCACGTGGGTCCTAGGGATTGAACTCAGGTTGTTTGGCTTGGCAGGAAGTGCCCTAGCCGGCGAAGCCATCTTGCTGGTGCCAACTTTGAACTTCTGATCCTCCTGCCTCCACCTCCTGAGTTCTGGAATTACAGGTGTACATCAGTCAGTGTCTTAGTGTTCTGTTGCTGTGAAGAGACACCGATGAGGAAGGCAAGCATGAAGGTAAGTGTTTGACTGAGGACTGGCTTGCAGTTCCAGAGGGCTAGTCCATTACCATCCTGGTGGGGAGCAGACAGGCATGGCTCTGGAGCAGGAGAACTTCGCTCATCCTAATCAGCAAGCAGCAGGGAGAGAGAGAGGGAGAGGGAGGGGGAGAGATTGGGCTTGGCATAGGTCTTTGAAACCTCAGAGGCCACCCCCAGTGACATACCTCCTCCAATAAGGACACAGCTACTCCAACAAAGCCACACCTCTTAATCCTTCCAAGTAATCCACCAAACAGCTGCAGACCAAGCATGTAAATATAGGAGCCTGCTGGGGCCATTCTTATCCAAATCACCATAGACAGCAAGTGTTTATTTCATACTTCATGATGGATGGGAAAATGCTATGCTAACTCCCTCTCTCCCTCCCTCCCTCACTTTCTCTCTCCCTCCCTTTCTCCCTCCCTCCATCCATCCCTCCCTCCTCTCTCTTCTGTGTGTGTGTGTGTGTGTGTGTGTATGTGAGAGAGAGAGAGAGAGAGAGAGAGAGAGAGAGAGAGAGAGAGAGAGAGAGATTTCTCTCCTTACTTTCTTACATTCTAGGAATTTCACACAAACACTTATAAAAAGTAAAACTGTGAAATAGTAGCATCAGAATAACACCAGGAGAAAACTGTGAGCAAGCCTGGACATGCTCAGTGCATAGAAACTCACCAAAGTGAAATCACCAAAGTGTTCATCTTAAAGGAATGTCAGATCACATATTGGGAATATATTGAGGACAGGATGAGCCTTCCAGACTCTGACATCACACTTCGAATTTGCCCCAAATTAGAAGATCTTTTTTTTTTTTTTTTTTTTTTTTTTTTTTATTAGTTCCTTCCATTTTCAGGCCAAATATTTGGCTAAAATAGCAAGCAAGGATGGCGGTGTCCCCATTCCCGAGTTTCTAGAAGATGTACACTTAGCCATGCTGTGACCACAAGGACAATAGCATGTCTGTCAGAAGGTGTGTGGCACAGCACGAAGCACACAGAACCTAGAGTCTGAAATCTGCACCTGACATGACAGAAGAGGTCTGTAGTCATGCTGTTTACCACCTGTAACTTATTATTCATTATATGTATGGAATACACAATGTATGTGTTCATGTGTGTGGGTGTGCATGTGTATGTGAAGGCCAGATGTCAACATTAGGTATTTTTCTCAATCACTTTCCTCATTCCATTGAGAAAGAACTTCTCACTTGTCTAGAAATCACGAATCTTGCAACCCTGGCTGGCCATAGCGCTCCAGGATCCTCGATCTCCACCTTCCTACTGCACTTACAGGCATGTTATAGGCATTTGTACCTGGTTTTTATGTGGGTTCTGCAGTTTGAGCTCAGTACCTCATACATGCATGGTAAGCACATTAACAACCAAGCCATCTCCCCAGCCCCAAAAGCTTCTGACTTTTGCCCCCCCCTTGTCTGGAATGTGTAGATTGTCACCCATCTCATAGGCCGGTCTTCAGGATTTAAAGAAGGGAGTGACCCATAAGTTCTGTCAAGTGCTCTGACCTATTTGTATTTTTCTTTTACTTCTAAGGCTCTGATTAACTTTCAGGATCTGTTAAAAAAAGAAAGAGCCAGGCTAGAGGTTGGCAGTGGTGGTGCACACTTTTAATCCCAGCACTCAGGAGGAAGAGGCAGGAGGATACGTTGAGAGTTCGAGGCTAGCTTGCTCTACAAAGTGAGTTCAAGGACAGCCAGGACTGACACACAGAGAAACCCTGTCTTCATAAAATAAAATAAAATAGGGGGGGGGAGAAAGAAAGAAAGAAAGAAAGAAAGAAAGAAAGAAAGAAAGAAAGAGAGAAAGAAAGAAAGAAAAGAAAGAGAAAAGAAAGCCTGAACAAACTTGAGCAGCCTCACCCTGACCATTTGCAAGTACCTGAAGGCCAGGAATTGTGGTAGGCATACCTACATGGCAAACATAAATCTGTGGATGAGTCAGTCAAAAATCATTTCTATAGGTCTAGAGAGATGAGGACCCAAGTTTGATCCCCTGCACTCAGGTAAACTGCTGGTGTGATAGTGTCTGTGCTGGGGAAGCAGAGAGAGACAGGAGGGTCCCTAGAGTTGGCAGATCATCTAGCCTCGCTGAACTGATAAGCTCCAGGTTCAGTGAGGGATCCTGTCTCAAAAGATAAGGGGGACGATAAGCAATAGAGGACATGGCTGTGACTGCCTAGCTTCAGATTCCTTGGGAATAAACGGACCTTTCCGGAATGCCCTGTTCTGTGGTCAAGCCTCTGTGCTTTTGGAATGCCCCATCTACAGTGAACCAGTGTCTTCAAAGACTCTTCAAAAACTCTCCAATGGCACAGGGCAGCCATGGTGCTCCCTCACATCCCTGCTTGATTTGGGGCCAAAGATGGCTGTTTCTGGTTGCATCCTCACAGACATGAAGAAGAAAGAATCAAAGAGAAAGGGCCATTTCAACTTGGTCTGTCTTTTTGTATTAAGAAACATTCTTTCTAAACATCTGCACCTAGGCCATGCCAGCAGGAAGGGCTGGATAGGACACATCTGAGAAGCCACTCAGAAGGAAGCAGCTTGTGTGACTCCTGTGTCTGCAAGGGAGAAGGGATCTAAATCAAGCTCTCTCTTAATCTCCACTCATCCGAGCTAATCTCCAAATGGACAAAGTAATCAATTGAAGTCATAAATATGGCTTATTCAAAAGGCTGAATAAGTGACTGGAACAATTCCCCCAACTGGTTCCCATTGAATAATTGAAATTATGCAAGGGCATGGAAATTTTTCAACAAATAAAATATGTCTGAAAATCTATTAAAGGCATGTCTGCAAAAATCATTCGAAAAAGCCCAGTTCAGCAATAAAAAATAAATTACATTTCTGTTCTTGCTGTTGCTCTCTTTGGGGAGGAACATATTACTATCCACCTCACAGACACGCGGAAGCAGTGCTCTGCAGCGTAAATGACTGTGTTCTAACCATGAGGTTGAGACCATTACATAATGACTCCACACTGAGAATAAACTAGGGAATAATTTCGTATCGTTGCTCAGATAACGGACTTGCTATTTTGCCTCATCTGTGGGGCTTTGGAATTGGAGTTTTCCACCTGTGAATTCAAATGACAGACAGCTTTCCTCAGAGCTGGTAGACCTGATTTGGACCAGTTGAACCAGCCCCGTGGGGGAAGCAGGCAGCTCATTGGGATCCCTTACTTCTGTTTCATGTAGCCTGAGCAATAATGGGACTCAGAGGAGGACCACCAAGGGCTATGCTAGACAGTTGACCAAGGGAAGGGGTGGCAGAGATGGCCCAGCAGTTAAGAGCATGTACTGCTCATGTAGAGGACGCCAGGTCAGTTCCCTGCACCCAGGCTGAGCCACTCACAACTGCCTACATGGAGTAGCTCGAGCACCATGGGGTCTGCCACCCTCTGCTGGCCTTCACTGACACCTGCACACATTATGTTTGTGTGCGCGCACACACACAGACACACACACATAGACAGACAGACAGACACACAGACAGACAGACAGACAGACACACACACACAGATACACACACACACGGACACACACACATAGACAGACAGACAGACAGACAGACAGACAGACACACACACACACACACACACACACACACACACACACACACATAAAAAAAAAAAACCTTGACCAGAGGAATGTAAATAAGAGTGTTCTGAGTCATTTCTTTTCAGTGTGTTGGCTGTGCTTCTGGCTTCCTGCGCTCTTGTCCTATTGGCCTCAGAGTTTTCCTACATGAGACTCTGTCTTCAAGCACAGCCCCATTGTTTAACACCATAGTTTTTTCACGGTTAGTTTCTTTTTCAGCTCACTGTGTGTCTCCCTTAGGTAAAGACATGTCAGGAGCAATGCAAGAGCGAGGCAGCTCAGTGAGGGGGGGCGGGCTACTGGCTAACTTGGAGCTTCTGTGACATCCTATTATCTAAGAGGGTGGGGTTGTTGACTGGAGTCTAACTGAGATCCCTGTAACAGTTAACCGTGGTTGTCAATGTGATTGGCTCTGGAATGAACACAGAGGGGCACCTCCAGGTAGGTCTGTGATGGCATTTCCAGGGAGGATTAACTGATGGGAGAGGACTCCCCCTCACCCCACGTGGCCAGCACCTTCCTAGCAGTCCAAGGAAAGAATCAGTTGTGCTCTCTTGCCTGCCTTCCCTTCTTGCTGGTGAGGTGCTATGGCTTTGCTGATGTCCCGCTCCCATCCTCTCCTGCCAAAAGAACCCAACTTCATCAGCAATGTAGACTGAAGACCAGTGGCTCTCCAGGAATCCTCCAGACTCTCAGTGCCAGGTTGGGACGGTTAGAGCATTCAGTGTTATGGATGGAGCACCTACCAGATTCTCAGCCTCTCCTGTGTGCACCCCTGACTCTGTCAGACTACTCAGCCTGCGGGTGTAAGTCAGTTCTCTAAATGTCTGCTGTTATGTGAAATATATTCATTCTGTACTTTTGTTCCTCTAGAGAGCCTTGAGCACTACAGCCCTCTTTTCTGCCATCCATGAGCCCCTTTCACATCCGGATTTCTAAAATTTATAGTCAGACATTTATTCTTGCATTCAATGCCCTCTCTCTCTCTCTCTCTCTCTCTCTCTCTCTCTCTCTCTCTCTCTCTCTCTCTCACACACACACACACACACACCAACCAAAAACAACTGTGGGCTTTCTAACAAGAAAAGAGAAAGGAGAAAACTTTTGAGAGAGAGAAGCAGATATTTTGTAATTAGATAGTCATGAGGAACTCCAGCTGGGTGTAGTTGTGTGTGTCTCTATCCCAGCTTGGGAATGGAGACAGGAGGATCAGGAGTTCAAAGCCATCTTAGGCTATATAGCAAGGTCAACTTGGCTAACATGAGATCCTCTCTCCCAAAACCAGAACACTAGAAAAGAATGGGATAAGGAACCCATATTAATTATACTACATATATGATTCAAAAATAACATTTTAGTTTGAAATGCCAATGGAAGTGACAATGGGTTGCCAAAATATTTTGCAGTTTTTGGTGTTTCAGAACACACAAGTGCATATAGCCACACACACTTGCACACACACAAAATTAACCTTTAAAAATGAATCATTTCTCTTGGAAGTCTACTTTGTATTTGCTTCCTATTGATTTGTAAGTTTACCATGCTTTCAGCCACTTGTATCGATACATATGCACTCATTTTGTGATCTGGGGGACTGTCATTTCCATCTCTGAGCTCCATGTGTGCTGTCTGAAATGTGTGCTGAGTCATCTGGAAATGTTTCTAGGGCCTTTGCCAGCTTACATGTTCAGGAACTTGCTGCTCACTGGATCACAAGGGATTCTGTAATTTTACAGTTTGACATTACTTACAAGGATGACACTATTATTGCACGTGTACTCCCCAGGGTTCATCCACAGGCAACTAGAACATGGAGTGGACCTGGAATTGATGGAGCCCCATGGGAGGTCCTTTTGTCATTAAGAACATGTCTTTCTTTCTTTTTTTAAGATTGACTTTTAGGGTGTAAAGACAATTTAGTGGTTAAGAGCACTGACTGCTTTTTCAGAGGACAAAAGTTCAATCCCAGCACCTGTATGGCAGTTAAAAACCATCTGTAACTCTAGCTTCTGAGGCTCTGTCTCCCTCTTCTGGCCTCTGAGGGCACTGCATGTACACAGTGCACAGGTGTACGTACATGAAGGCAAAACACCTGTACACACTAATCAATATCCAAATAAAATATCTGTTTTTAGTTTTACTCATGTGTATATGTGTGTCTGTGTGTGGGTATGTGCACATGACTATAGTGTGTGTGGGTATGTGCACATGACCACAGTGCTCACAGAGTCCAGCAAGGGAGGAGTGTCGGAGCCTCTGGAGCTGGAGTTACAGATGGTTGTGAGTTGCTGGTGTATGTGCTCAGGTCCTTTGGAATAGTAGTAAGTGTTCCTAACCACTGAGCCATCTCTCCAGCTCAAAGGCATGTTCTTGGAAAGTTTTGAGAGACACTGGTCTTCTCTGACTCCTGGATTGTGATGTGGTTGCTTGTTCTCATAGACACTTGCACATGTAATGAAGTCACGAGGACCTTCCTAAGACCTCAGTCAATGCCAGCACCATACTCTTGAACCTCCAAAACTGTGAGTCAAAGAACAGTTTATTTATAAAGTCTTTAGATATGGTCAGCCTGCATTTTGTTATAGCCACAGAAAGCTGATGAACACAGTATTTAGAAAAAACCCATTATCTTTACTGATTATTATCTGTGGGGTAGGAGGTTGGGGGAGCTGCTTGCATGTGAAAGGTTTTAGATTTAGGGCCCAAGGGGGACACAGAATGGTTGTTATTTTTAAAAAAATTATTGGAAGAGTCAATAATGCCATAGCCGGCCAGCCAGTGCATGATGAGGACCCTGAGAGGAGTTCAGGCCTGCATGGATGGGAAGGGGTCCTTTTTAAGGGTTTTAGATGAAAGATGAGGTTCTTCATCACTTGATGAGCAGACCACAGGCCCTGCTTACAGTCTGGCTGTCTCCGGATAGTGGGAGGGTGAGAATCTAGACATCAAGTTACTCTGATTCCAGAAAACAAACGACTGCAGTTTTTTTTTTTTTTTTTTTTTTTTTTTTTGGTTTTTCGAGACAGGGTTTCTCTGTGTAGCTTTGCGCCTTTCCTGGAGCTCACTCTATAGCCCAGGCTGGCCTCGAACTCACAGAGATCCGCCTGCCTCTGCCTCCTGAGTGCTGGGATTAAAGGCGTGCGCCACCAACGCCCGGCTACGACTGCAGTTTTAAGTTTCATGGTTCAACCCAAACGGAGGGGGTTTACAAAATGATGTAACCCTGGCTAACATGGAGGTCAGAAGACAACCTGTGGAGTCAGATCTCTCTCTCCACCGGCTGGGTCCCAGGGGTTGGCCTCAGGTCATCAGGCTTGGCATCAAGCTCTTTTCCCAGCTGAGGCATCACGTCAGGCCTGGATAAGGACCTTTCAGGCCCACGAAAACAGAAGTCTGTTAATAGACTCTTTCGGGTTATAGTGAACGAAGTGGAGCTTTCGCACACCGGCTTACGTCAGAAGAAATGGAGATTGGTGGTGGAGCGGGCGGTCCCCAAGTTAACCTATCCAGGAACTTATTCCTAAGCAGTGCAACAGAGCTTTCTGGCCTCCATCTGTGCGTGCATCATGAAGGTAAAGCCCCACACGAGGCAGGTAGACCAGACTATGCTTCCCACCCTCAGAGTGCGGGCAGGCAACAGTTTTTGGTCCACTGACTGTGGGTGGAGGGGATGTAGATCATTTCCTGAGGAAGTGTTTGAGCCTGGTGCATGGTTCTCCATGCTCCCTCTTCACCCTCTCCTGTGATTGTAGCTGGCTTCCTGGAAGGAATGAAAGACACTTGTTCCCCAACCTTTGGCTCTCAGACTATTGAAACAATGGACACCAAGGAATTATAATTTCCATTGGAACTCTTTGCTAGGGAAAGAAAAAACTGGTACCAGCCAGAGGGAAGCTTGTCTCCTTGGAAGAAATTTCACACAGTTCTGACAATTTGTCAGAACACCTTGTGGGAGAGATGGGGTTGAGATGAAGATGGGTCAGTGGCAGATGAGAGCATGCCAGGACAGCTTAGCTATGCACACCTCTTGGGCTCTATCTAAACCCAAATCTCATGTCGGGACCTTGAAAACGGACTTAGGAAGGTTACTAAGGTCTAGTAACTGAATAAATCTCTTTTCTCTATTACTTAGCTGTTTAATTGGCCTATCGAGGGGAGATAGACTAGTTAGTTAAAACTGCCAGGGCTGTGTCTCCAACCCCAACGACTCAGGTAACAGCAATGATGTCCCGAAGACCCTTCCTGGAGGATACCAGTATCTGAGGGCAAGTTTGCATAAATGAGACATAAGCCATTGTGATTTCAAGTTTTCAAGATGTGGGGGGCGGGGCCATTAGTTATTGTGGCACTGTGTATTCCTTCAATACACCCTGTTGGACAGGGCAGGAGGCAGGCCACAAAGGTTGCCCATGTCACCCTGATCTAGAGAAATATTGATTTACTGGTTAAAAAATTCAAAGCCTCAACACTCCAAATAACTGGACGAACTATTTTGAGTTTTCTTTTCCTGTTCCCTCCGAGCTTGAGAGCTGCCGAAGCGTTGAAAAGTGGACAGGAGGGATCAGAGGGAGGTAAAGATTTAGTCTGGATTCACAGATCGAATGCCAAGCTCCGGCCAACTGAGAGTTGCAAGTTTGCAAGCTTGGTCTTCCAAGCACATCCCTTTTCCGATATTGGTCCACAGTCTTTTCCTGGTTCACTTGCTTTAGTTCTGGTGGACAGCGTGCAATAATTGGATTTCTGTCCTTCAACTAAATAACTTGGGGTTTTGCGGGGGGCGGGGGGCACTCTCGCTACGTTTTGTCTATCTCCTCAGAAAACTTTCCCTGTTGCTGTTCACTCAGATTGACTTTCTGGATGATTCTTCAGAGCTAACTCTTGCTCACATCTCACCTTCCACAGAGGAAGATGTGTTACAAGCCAAACGTCCATCCTGGAGCAATAATTTAGGGTGCCTTTTCTGGATGCCGAATTTGCATTGCTTTTCTCAATACATTTGTGTGTGTGTGTGTGTGTGTGTGTGTGTGTGTGTGTGTGTGTGTTTTCTAGTCTAGGTAGTTAGCCTGCCAAGGTCCCACATTCCCTGAGCACCCCACCCACTTCGTGCTGATCACGAATTGTTTCAGATTGTGAAGCCAAGCTCCCACCAATGGGGTGAAACATGGTTACCACTTATGTCAGGGATAAAGACAGAGGCCATTTTGGCTGTGTGTGCTTGAAAGCCTGGTTTGGGTTCTGGCACATACATCTTTTTTTTTTTTTTCCCCAAAATGAAATTGACAGTAACTTTCATGGATTTGTGTGATTCTTTCCCAGCATTAAGGGACTTCATGTTAGATGTCAAACTCATCTGGAAGAGTGTTTGGATCCCCTCCCTTTGGATGGATGTGTCCCATACCATGTTGTCATGGCTTCCAGGGTATCAGGTATACTCTTCTTGATCAGAAAGGATCCCAGGATAGAATGTGTCTGGGCCCAAGAGAATATCCAAGTGATCAAGCAACTTTTGTGCACAAGATCTATGTAGTTGGACTTTTTTTTGGATGGCTAGTTCCCAAATTATGACATGGAGACTTCTTATTAATTATGAAAGCTTGGCCTTAGCTTAGACTTGTTCCCAACTAGCTCTTATAACTTAAATTAACCCGTTTATATTAATCTATGTTCTGCCTTGTGGCTCGTTACCTCTCCTCCATACTGTAATCCAACTTGCTCCATATCTTACTGGCAAATTCCCACCCTCTGATCCCTTCCAAGAGTTGCTATTTCTGCCCAGAAGTCCCACCTATCCTCTCTTGACTAGCTATTGGATGTTTGGCTCTCTATTAACCAATCAGAAGGTGCCTTGGCAGAGACACATCTTCACAGTGTACAAAAAGATTATCCCACAACAGACCTAGGTAGGGAATTCAAAGAATGCCAAAGTACTCCTTTGTGGTTTTGTCATCCTGGAGATTGGATGGGACAGAGTGCATGAGACCTACCAGTGACATGAGGCACATGTAACACTCTGATCCATAGCTCAATAGGCGTCCTTGATGACACCTGATAAACCTGTTTCTAAGACCTATCTAACATAGGACCCTGCCCCAGGAGGGAGTCGGTTGGAGATAGACAAAGCATTTGATATTAGATTGTAAGAAACCTCCACTGTGTGTGTGTGTGCGCGCGCGCGCGTGCGCGTGCGTGCATGTGCATGTGCGTGCACGTGCGCATGTGTGTGTTGAGGCTCTGACAGGTTAGCTCTCATGAAGCTACGGTAGGAAACAGTATAGGAAGCCCATTTCCCCAGACAAGGGTGAACCAAGATCCCCTGGCAGCCCCAGAGGCTCCCCCTCCCATCTTTTAATATACCCGACCCCTGCTCCAACTAAGGAGGGACCGAGCAATCTCAAGGACACTGTCAAAAGGCTACCGTTTTAAACCAGGATTAACTCTTTTGTAATCAGGTGGTGTCTAAGGGTCTTGCATGGCAGCCAGCACAGAGGGTCACAGATCCCTCTGATCTGAGCTCACGCCATATGGGTGGCTTCGAGGCTACTTTCTCCTTCACGTGTGTTCCCAGAGGGTGCCACCTCCAGGTGTTGAGCACACCTCTCTTATCCTTCCCCCTCTTTTGTGGGTTCCTGTCCTCAGCAACTTCTTGTGCCTGGGAGTGAGGAGAGGTCAAAATCCAATCCAGATGACATTGCTTGGTGTTCATAGTTACGACTTGTGACCCAAAGGATAGATTGCCGAATGCTGTACATGCTCCTGCCGGCAGACAGGTACAACACCTGATAAGAAAGGAAACTTCAGCCCACCTGGGAGGGACTCTACCACATTCTACCCACTACCAAGACAGTTGTATGCCTTGTTGAGAAGGGCTAGACACACTCCACTCTAGTTCAGAGGGAGCTCCCTGATGAGGGACCCCTCTATGGAAGCTGTTGGTGATCGCAGAAAGTAGCTGACCCATCTATAAAGTTGGTTCTGAAGAGATAGATGACCACCCCATGAGTCATCTTGAAGGTCCCTCCCAGTGCAGACTCCAGCCTGTTCTCATGGACATGGGTGTTTTATTCAAAATTGTATTTGCAATTGTATTTCTATTCCCTCATTGTCAAATTAGACTAATCCCACCCAAATACACTAAAGCGTAATAGTATCTAGTTGACTTGGCCAGGCTCTAGTAGGATTTGTACTCCTTACCCAGACCACCGAGGCTATCTTTTATTTTTGTAAAACATGAATGTGACTAAAACTAGTTTATAGCAGTCAATTTTGATACCTTGTTCTCCCATGTGGGAACGAAGACTTATAACTTCAAATATAACTCCAATATTATGGCATTTATGTGTGCCCTCATGCCCATTTGACCATAGGACATTAGACAAACATGGTGCACCTCTCTCTTACACAGGGTATGCATATGACTTTTCAGTAGAGTTATGGAGGCCATGCCGAAGCTGGCATCATGCAGTTTGGACCACCCAGCCTAGGAGCTGGACATTCAAGTCCTCAGGAGAATGGAGACTTAAAAATAACAATAATGAACAGTTAATGAAAAAAAGAGCCCATGAATTTGAAAGAGAGAAAGGATGGGTGGATGGGAGGGTTTGGAGGGAGGAAAGAGAGGGGGGAAATGATGTAACTCTACTATAATCTCAAAAATGAAAGAAATGTTAACAAGTTCTGACTTGGGCAAGGCATTTTCCCAATTATCAGTCACTCAATTATAACCCTTTTCTCATAATAATTGATGACCTTGTTAAAAAACAATTAGAAAAATTGAACATTTGAGATAGATCTTCTCTATTGAAGCCTGATAGAGTGGTGTCAGTGCCTAATTGGAATGGGCTAAATGGCCTGTTCACTCATTAAACAAAAGGGACTGTTATGCATGTGGGACAGGCAGACCACAGGTTCCAATAGTTCCTTTCCTGCTGCGATGGTCCTCTGCATGATCGCCCTCTTCCAAGACCTGGGGCAATGAATCCTGATGAATCTTATACTCTTGTTACTACTGCTTGCCCCAATCAAAGACATGAGGTTTCATCTACCTCCAAGGGCTGTTAAATCCCCACTGCCTACAAGTAATTTCACCTCATGCCTTTCTAGGTTGTGTGTGTGTGTGTGTGTGTGTGTGTGTGTGTGTGTGTGTGTGTAGCAATTAATTCCAGTGAGAAACATAACTGGTGCAGTGAAAATGAACTTTTAAAGAGATGACCGGTCGGTCAGCCCTGGTGGTCCTACAAGCAAATGCCTGGTGGTAACGTGGTCCTGTTTTGAGTTGTTACCTGCCGATCAGAATGGGACTCTTTAGTCCTTCTGGCTACTTCCACTGTGGCACCTCAAGGTCTCTCCCATAAGAGTAGAAGACTTTTAACCCCAAAAGGCTCAGTCAATTCTCATGTTTATATAGATGCCATGAGAGTGCTCTCATGGGGTGGGGAGGGGGGGTCTTAAATGAATTCAAGACTTGGAAACAAATCTTAGCTGGTTTTTAAAATGCTCTATTTTGATTGTCCACTGTTAATAAAAACATAGACTAGACTGATTATTCTAAACAGCAGAGATTTGTTAATTAGACCTGAGATACGGTAAAAGGAATCTCAGAGTTACTCAACTCCACTAGCTAGATGGCTTGGGAAGATAGATTTGTGTTGAACATGACAGTAGATGGAAATGGTGGGGTCTGTGTAATGTTAGGAGGACAGTGTTGAACCTCCATTCTAATAACATAGCTCCAGATGAGGCCATTACTAGCGCCCTTCAAGGCTTTTGCCAAGGAATTGGCGAAAGACTCAGAAATAGATGACTCTTCTTCCTAACCTCATGGAACAATGTCTGGTAAATGGAAGGAAATAATGACTTCAGGTTTAACATCATTAATTACAACAGTTGGAATATTGATCTTAATAGAATCCTGTGTATCCCTTGTGCCAGAATCTATCCAAAAGAGTTATTGAGACAGCCATTGCCAAAAAAAACCTACCACCCTTCACAAAGCTTTTACTTTCTAGACATTCAGAAAAGGAAACTCAGTGTCTCCTAAAGGAATTTGAAGAAAAAAGTAAATAAAAAGGAAAGATTGTGAGGAACTTTTTTTCCCTATCAAAAGTAGCCTCACAAGGGCCCACATCCCTTGAAACATCCCTGAAACTCACCCTCTCTCTTCCTGCCAATTAGCTGATTGTATCAAATTGTGAAGTTGAACCCCCACCTAGGGGATGTGACACAGTTGCACCTACTTGAAGAAAAAGGCAGAGGCCACCTCGGCCATTTGTGGTCACTAGACTGATGCATGCACTGTTTTTTCAAAAAGAAGTTGGCTGGGCGAGTTACGTTTACTTTGTGTGTTCCTTTGGGCGACATGGAAGTTATTCTTTCCCGACACAGGCAGTCGTATGAGACCCCAGAAGAAATGAAGTTTGAAAGTGGAAGTAACTTCACAGAGCAATCACTTAATTCATTGGACTCACTCATTTTTATTCCGAGTGCCAAACAAACTCATTTCCTTTCTTCCTTCCTTTTTGAGACAGGGTCTCATCTATCCCTGGCTGACTTCAAAATAACTACCCAGCAGAGAATGACCTTGAACTTATGATCCCTCCGTCTCTACCTCCCAAGGGCAAGGATCATAGACATACACCCTGACACTGGGTTATGCAGTACTGGGGATCAAACCCAGGGCTTGGTGCATGGTAAGTGTGACTGTTAATATAGATCGACAATTTGATAGGCTCTGGTATCACCTAAGAGACAAGTCTCTAGTCATGTCTGTGTGAGATTATCTGGGTTAGGTTACTTGAGGTGGGAGGGCCTCACTCCAACTGTGGATGGCATCATTCCTTGGGATGGGGTCCTAAACTATATAACAAGGAGGAAGGTAGCCTGTGGTCCTGACTTCAGTGGCCAGTAGCTTCATGTTCCTGCTAAGACAACTTTCCTGCCATCTTTACTTCTTTTGAACTGTGAGCCAAAGGAAACCCTTCTTCCCTCATGTTGCTTGGTTTAGTCAATTTGTCATGGCAACAAGAAGAGGAACTGGTACCCAGCCAAGCACTGCCTACTGGGGTACATCACTAGCCCTACCCTACTTCCTTTAAATGTATTTTCCTATCTGTATTTCTGGTTTCTTTTCTGTCACTGTGATAAAGTACTCTGCATTAAAAATGTCTTAAGAGATGACGGGTTTATTGGACTCACAGTTTGAGGTTACAGCCCATTACTGAGGGGAAATTGAAGCAGGAAGTCAAAGCCAGTAATCACACCCACAGTCCACAGCAAAAAGAAATGAATGTGCCCATCCATGGTGTCTACTTATTTGTTCTCAGATGGCTTTCCCTACTCTAGCATGATTCAGAGCTCCGCATGTGAAATGGTGCCACCCACAATGCACTGGGTCTTCCTACATCAATGAACAATCAAAGCAATCCTCCACAGACTGATCCACAGGTTAACCTCGTCCAGACAGTTCTTCCATTGAGGCTGTCTTTCCAGGCATTTCTACGTTGTGGAGAGTTAACAATTAGAGCTACTTATCACAGTAATGTGGTTCGAAATTACAAAGACAAAAGTGGATATGGAGTGATAAATCCACTCTCACTTTTTTAAAAAAATGTATACAGTGTTATGCTGTCTGCAGGCCAGAAGAGGGCACCAGATCTCATTATAGATGGCTGTGAGCCACCATGTGGTAGCTGGGAACTGAACTCAGGACCTCTGGAAAAGCAGCCAGTGCTCTTAACCTCTGAGCCATCTCTCCAGGCCCTCATTCTTACTCTTATTCTAACTCTGCTGTGCCTCTTTCCAATGAGATGATTTATGTATCTTTAAAGATATGGGTCATGCATAAATATATCTGCGCATGAGGACATGTTGATTTCTGTTACACACCCTGTCCTTTTTCTCTCTTGCACAATTGTGTCACCCAGTCTTGTTGTCATGATCCTTGCTTCTCTTGCATAGTGGTACATCCATCTTGTCGATCTCTTCACATCAGTACACGAAGAACGTTCTCATCCTTCTTGATTTCATCAACTGAGTTAATTTAGTCCGATGCTGTCTGGACAGGCATTTGTTTCTGGTCTTGACTTTCACAAACCATACTGTAATGAATAGTCTTGTTCTGGAGTCAGGTTAAATCTGTGTGAGGACATCTGTGGAAATACTTGCTAGAAGAATTGCTGGGCTGGTATATGAGGTTGGTAGTGAGTTTAAGAGGAAACAGTAAGACTACAGTGTGTGCTCAGAAATATAAACATTCCCTCAAACCACACATGGACACTTATTCATTGGTTCAGAGTGCTGTCAGAGGTACACTCCCCGAATATTTATCTTGTTCCTACCGTGTGCAGATACTGTGTAGCAAGAAAGCAATACAATCTTTATTTTATGCTTTTGTTAGCAACTCACACTGGAGGAAGAGCAGTAGGTAATGAATTTTATGTGTTAACTTGGTTGGACTATGGTAATGAGTTGCTTAGTCAAGCACTAGTCTAGATGATAGTGCAATAATATTTTAGATGTGATTATCGTTGATAATCAGCTGGCTTTATGTGTACGTGTGTGTACATGTGTGAGCATGTCTGTGAAGGTCAGAGGTCAACTTAGATGTCTTTCTCAGTCACTATCCACCTTTTAAAAATTTTAAATAGTTGAATTTAGTGTGTGTGTGTGTGTGTGTGTGTGTGTGTATGTGTGGGTGTGTATGTATGTATGTGTGTATATATGTGTGTATGTATGTGTGTGAATGTGTGTAGTGTGTGTGTGTATGTGTGTGTATATGTGTGTTATGTATGTATGTGTGTGTATGTGTGTATATGTGTATGTGTGTGTGTGTGTGTGTAGTGTGGTGGGAGTGCATGCATGACACAGCACAAGTGTGAAGGCCAGAGACAACTTGAGGAGTCAGTTCTCCCATCCCACCCTCACATGGGCTCGGAGCCATGAATTCAGGTTTACATGGCAAGCATCTTTACCTACGAGGCATCTCATGTGTTTCTCTCCACCTTAATCTTTGAGTCACAGCCTTACACTGAACCAGGAGCTTGCTGATTTGGCTAGACTGACTGGCTAGCAAGGCCTAGGGATCCTCCCGTCTCTGCCTCCTCACCATTCGGATTAAAAACAGACATCACCCGCCACACCATGTTTTTTTTCAACCCAGGTCCTCATAGCAAGCACTTTTGCCCACTGAGTCATCTTCCCAATCCTCAGCTGATAAAGGACTTTCATACTTTCCCACTATAATGTGGGATGGGAGATCAGATGAAGGTCATTGTACTGGCTAGTTTTATATCAATTTGACACAACTAAAACTAGAGTCATCCCTGAGGAGGGAGCCTCAACTGAGAAAATGCCTCCATAGATCCAGCTGTAGGAAAGCCTGGAGGGCATTTTTTTTTTTTAAATTGATGATTGATGGGAAGGACTGGGCCATCGTGGGTGGTGCCATCCCTGGCTGGTGGTCCTGGGTTCTATAAGAAAGCAGGCTGAGCAAGCCAGTAAGCAGCACCCCTCCATGGTCTCTGTACCAGCTCCTGCCTTCAGGTTCCTGCCCTGCTTGAGTTCTTATGCCCAATGTATGCAGTTCTGGGTATACCAGGCCATCATTCTACTAACTAAGCTACATCTTTAGCCCTACAAGTGGGATTCAAAGTAATTATTTCCAGGCTCTGAGTAGAGGAATGAACTGGGCACAGTGGGTCTCCAAACCCAGTCAGCGGAGACAGAGAAAGCTCTTCTTCCTGATGTGTTTTCCAGAACATCTGGCTCAATTTGGAATCCCTGGGAGCTTATTGGCCAGTTAGCCTAGCCTCCTGGGCTAAGACCCAGGCTGAGGAGAGGCTCTGTCTCAAATAAGAAGTAGAAGGTGCCTAGGGAATGATACCCGGTTTGTTAGAATCTAGACTAGACCATGGCTTGGGCCACACCTCCTATAGGAGCCTGTTTTTATTCTGTAAAGAACATGGAAAGACTCCTACCCAGAGACTGTGAATCACCAACCTCAGATACCCAGCTTTCAGAAAAAAAAATAGTAGGTGCCATTCTCATGTTCTCAAGGAAATGTACAGGTCTCAGGTGGCCAGGTTCCCCAGGACGTCAGAGAACTACCGGGGTGACACATCTTCAGAGTTGCATATTCCTTTTCCTGTTACCTAGGAATCAGGGATAGCCTGGCTATAGGCTCCAGCTGTAAGGCTCTTTTTCTGAGACAGAAGGGATCTCCACCATACCTTATAAATCTGAACTGTCCTCAGAGTTCCTGCCATGCTACTCTCTGTCCATGGTGTTAATAACTATTCTAATAAACTTCTTACCCGAAATTACAGTCTACCTCATTGTCTCCTTTGAACCCCAAACCCATGGCCTTTCATTTCATCCCGTGACCTCTACATGCAAGAGTACACACATATGCACATATGCATTCCCAATACACATGCACCCACACTCATGTGAACATGCGCAGAAAGAGTATGATGATGTAAAGGGGGAGCAGGAGTGCGGAGCAAACAAACGTCACTGTAGAATCCTATTTCCTTCGCTGTCCTCTGTGGAGTTGTGGTGCCAGTCCCAAGAAGGGTGGTGACACAGGGCTGCTGTGGGGGATGGGCTCTTTACCTGCTCATGGCCACTCTTGGGCATCTTACTGTCTTAGTTAACTAACTAGTGTATTATTTTTTTTGTATGTGTACATGTTGGTATGTGAGGGCGTGTATACCACAGCACATGCATGGAGGTCAGGGGACAGCCTAAGGTGTTGGTTCTAGCCTTCTACCTTAGGGCTTCTCCATAGGCTTGTGCATCTGAACCCAGTGCATCAGACATAGGCTGCAAGCACCTTTACCCACTGAGCAGTTCACCCTAGGGTACCCACTGCTCCAGGGCATCCTACTTGAAAACTGTTGGTCTCTGAAAGGCATGCGTATACGGGTTGCTGGCACACTTTTGCTGGAGGACCACCCTGCCTTGAAATAATTTGAATTGACAATTAGTTCCAGTAAGCATGGAAGGGGCTAAGAGCCTCATCTAGGCAAAGGGGGAGGGGGAATCAGAGGTAAGGAAGAGGAGGTACAACTAATGGTCCAGATGTTACTCAACCATCAGACTCTGGCTGTGTGGTCATCTCTGCTGTCCACTGTGGTAACCGGATTCACACTCTGTGTCACTAACAAAAATCACCTCTGCCAACAGTCATTCTGCAGTCCCTGCCCCAGTGGCTGTCAGTGTGGGCTTCCTCAATGCAAAACCTCCCAGTTTAACAGTTAGGCAAAACATAGATCACACGCCATTAAAACTGCCAGCTCCCATCCCTTTCGAACCATTAGTAGAAAATATATATCATTAAAGGAAGTGAGTTGCAATGGAAAAATATGGTAATTCACACAGGCAGGTCACAATTGACAGTGTGTTCAGGAGGCAGCGTTCCTGAGCTGTCCCTAGAGATCTTATATTTAGCAAAAAGACATTTCCCAGAAAACTTTTCATAAATATTCTTCATGGGGGAAAATGTATATTTATCACTTCGTATAAAAAGAAATCTAAGGCAAATGTGTTAGTAGCTTACTTCTCAGAAATTACACGGGTATTTTTAATCTATGGCCCGAAGATTCTTTTTTACCAAGGCTGTAAGAATAGAGGCGCTCACAATGCGATTAGCACACTATTATCTTTCTTTCTTCTGTCTTCTTGGCCCGTCCCACAGCTACACCACGCTCTCCATATCCTGATTTGGCTGCTGGGGTGGGTATCCATTGTGTTTCCTGTCTTTCGTGATGCTTTGACATGCTGGGCTTTCACTGACAAGAGAGACCTGCCCTCCAAGGTCTGGTAAAATCCCAGAGATGGGGAATGATGTTCTGTGAGTGCCTTGTCTTACACAGGTAGATTAATCCAGACACCACGATCCCCAGCCTTCTCTGGAGTCAGGCCCTTAAACGCCAGGCAATCATCTCTCTCGCTAATCACGCCAGCACGAGGCATCGGACAGTGAGATAGCCTGTCTGTCACAGGCATTGATCTGAGTCCGGGGGGGCATCTGCTGAGACCGTTCAGTTCTTGTGTCTTGAAACGAAGACTTGGACCAAGGGTACGCAGCTGCTGGTGGACATTGAGACAGTTTATTAAGAAGAGAAAAGTACTTCTGAGACTAGAAGTGGACTAGAGAGCCAAGGCAGGTCTGAGATTCAAAAGCCTGGTGCCCCCTGAGTCCCGATTCTTTCCTGGGTCACTTACCTCGCACCCACTTGGTCTGGGAGATCTTGCCGGCCTTTTCTGGTGCATGCTCTGGGTTGTTCTACTTGGCCCTGGTAGGGAAGAGTCTCCAGGCTGCCTCTGCCAACTGGCTGCTTTCATCGGTCAACCTGGATGCCTCGGCCCCATTCCCCTGCCACAGCTCCATCCCAATGCCTCTGCAACTATTCAGCTGAGCCATCCTTGACCCTGCTGAGTGCTTATCCTATCTTGCCCACCCTTACCTTAGAAAACCGTAAGAAAGGCGCTCACCAATACCATCCCTTGATCCTGCTTCCTGTCTGGCATGATGTTTCCCTTTGTACCTCCACCTGTAACTGGAGTTGTTAGGGTCAGAGCATGAGCTCTGGCCTTCCTAACCAGCGAGGCTCACCCAGGTGTCGTCAAGAAGCCAGTTAAGGGAACAAGTAGTAGTGAGAAGCAGACACAGGAGATTTACTCACTGTGGTCACAGGGGAAGAGGAACAAAGAGGTCCCGTGACTCCTCCAGGCCCAAGTCCACCTTCAAGGTGCAGAAACGAGACAAGTTCAGACAAAGGGCAAGAAGCATGTGTGACTAAGAGGTCCTGGTCCAGGTATGGTGTGGTCCAGATGGCCTTGCCTCTCATCCCTGTCTCAGCTCCAGTCTTTCCTGCAAGGTGGCCTGACAAGTTGTTAGAACGGTGTGAAGTCTTTCCAGGAGACACACTTTTCACTTTGCTGGTGCAGGATCCCCACCCCGTTCCTTCTCCCAGCATGAGATTTCTGGGGAAACCTCAGTTTCTTGGAGTCCATTGTTTCAATAGCCTGATATCCAAAATGGGGCGAGGTGCAGGCGTCTTCCTTTTAGAATTCCTTCTTTCCTGAGAGGACAGCTATGCACTCATGGCACCATGCGCCTCTCTTTCTTGAGACACAGGGCAGTGAACTGTCTCAAATAGCAGTCCTTTCCTGATCTGAAGATTCAGCCTCCTCAAACTGAGCAGCAGCAGCAACAGCCACTCACTTTAAAACAGGTGGAGATGTGTTCCAGGAACTAGCTCTCCCATGCTTCAGAGGGACAAAGATCACCCCTCAAACCACACACAAACACCTTCAAACCGACACTCTTTTATTACATTCACTCTCAGTAGAGATGTAGTTTCTTAAATACATTTATTTATTTGAGTGTGTGTGTGTGTGTGTGTGTGTGTGTGTGTGTGTGTGCATGTGTGTGCACTCATGTGCATGCACTCATACTGGTGAGAATGCCACATGTGTTTGGATGCCCACAGAAGCCAGAAGAGGGCTTGAGATCCCTTGGAGCTGGAGTTACAGGCAGTTGTGAGCCATCTGACATGAGTGTGAGAAGCTAAACTCTGGTCCTCTGGAAGAAGAGCAAATGCTCTTAACCACTGAGCCATCTCTTCAGCCTCAGAGATGAGATTTTTTGATGGTACCTGGTCCTCCTCCCTATTCTCTGGGAGCACTGTACACTGATGCTAAAGTTTAGGACCCAGCAGCCACGGGAAAAAAGTGTCTAGAAGGGTCCCACATAGGCAGGGCAGGGTGAAGGAATTTGAGAAATTCAGTGAGAAGGTGATACAAAGAGTCAGATTGGGAGGAAAGCAGATAACATTCACTGCACGAGGAACGAAGTGAAGGAAATGGAACGTGACAGCGTTGCTCTTAAAGTAAAGCACTGGGTCTTGATGAGTGATAAATTGATAAATGAGCTGATAAATGATGGATGGCAACGCTCCTCCCCAGAGACACAGCCATGCGAAGCTCTGGAGTGCTGGTGTGGGGGAATGTCACAGTTTCTTAGGGTGAGCTGAAGTGGAAAATGGGTAACAATGACTTAATGCATATGCCTCAGGGGTAATATTAGGGGCTATGTGAGCAAAGTGTTGGTGGGGGGACCATGAGAGCTGTCATTTCCTAGAACTGAGACACATTTGCTTGGAGCCGAGTGATGTGATGGAGTGTTTTAAAGATGGCTCCAAGAAGAGCAGAAGAGGAAATGAGCCGGGGAAGAGTTTATACAGGGCCGTCACACTGTCATGAAAACATCTTGTTTGTGGTAACAACCATCTCAGGAAACTTAGCATTTCCCCCACTTCTAAGTGAGGCCTAAGTAGTGTTTGTATTTACATTGTTGCACAACAGCTTTTGATAACTTTTGACTCTTGTAAAACTGAAACTTTACACCAGTATTGTTCATGTTTCTTATTGCTTCAACAAAATCTCTGACCAAAGCAACTTGAGGAAGGAAGGAAGGAAGGAAGGAAGGAAGGAAGGAAGGAAGGAAGGAAGGAAGGAAGGAAGGATTTCTGTTTGCTAACAGTTTTCAGGGCCAGTCCACAATGGAGAGGAAGGCAACGTGACAGGCACGTGAGGCAGCTGATACCAGGGCACCAGCAGTCAGGAAGCAGAGGGAGGTGAATGCTCGTGCTCAGCTCTCTTTCTCCTTTTTACTCTGTCCAGACCTCAGCCTTTGGAATGGACCACCACATTTAGGGTGGGTCTTTCCACAGCAGTTAGCCTACTCTAGGAACGTCTTCAAGGGTACTCAGAGGTTTAGCTCCTAGATGATTACAGATCTTGTCAGGATGGCAACGTTAACCATCACAATACCCATTGATCATCAGCTTCTTATTGATCTGCGTCCCAGGTCCGGGTCCCACCAGTTTGCTTTTGGTCTTTTGACTGCTCTAATTAACTGATATAAGTGGACCTCCCTACAGGGCGTTTGTTGTCTCTGGCTTACTTCATGTTGTATGATGTCCTTAAAGTTCATCTTATTCCACATATGTTGTAGAGTATGTAGAGTTATTTTACTTCCTTTTTGAGACGAGTAACATTTCATTGTCCATCTCATTGTTACGGGAAATTTCAAGGTCAGAGCCCTCGGCCCCAACAGCCTTAACAAGCTAGGCTTGACCCCGTTGTCAGTACATGGGTTAGATAGATAAATAACTGAAGAGCAGAGATGGGGGACTTCTTCAGTGTGGTCACAGTGGCAAGAGGAACACAGAGGTCCAGCGATCTCCCAAGTCCATTGGAACAAGGGTTAGTTTTAAATGGGGGCAAGAGGCATATATAACTAAGCAAGCCTGGTCAAGGTGTCAAGGTGTAGGCCTGCTCGCTAGTGTTTGGGCTGCAGTCTGTCCTGCAAGGTGGTTTGTCAAGATGTTTGAACTATGTGAAATCTTTTTCTGGTAGACAAGTTTCTCCTTGGGTTGGCTGTAGGCGGTCGGCATTTCCCTTCTCTTGTCATGAAAAATATTGGGTGATTCCAGTATTGGAACAGAGAGATAGAGTAGCTGAGATGCCATGGAAGTAACCATGACAATGACTTCGCAAGTAAGGGAGCAGAAGTGGAAAGAGAGGATGGATCCCAGAAAAAGTGACTTGGTTGTCTGGACTGTTTGAGTAGGAGGGAGGAGCAAGGTATCAATGATGACGAGCCAGCTTGGGTATTGGCTGGAATTTGCGTCTTGTCTTGCAATAGAGTCATAGGAAAAGGGGTGGATTGGATGCTAACCATGCCAGATATAGGCTTGTTCTCTCTCTCTCTCTCTCTCTCTCTCTCTCTCTCTCTCTCTCTCTCTCTCTCTCTCTCTCCAGTTTCTGCTAGAACATTGAAACAAGACAAACATAATTTGACCATGGAAAGCAGGGTAAAGATTTAAAGAGAAAACGGCTAGACTGCCGAGGGGCTGGTAAAGGAAAGCGCAAGATAGGGGAGAATGGGAAAGTGAGTATGGTAGTGTTCGGAAAGACAAGGAAGGAAGACAGGAATGGGGGAAAGAATATTTTCCCCCTCTGTTTTATGTAGAATATTTTAGAATCTATTTGTGGACTTCATCATAGACATATATAACATCTTTCATTGTATTCACCCCTCATAACCCCACTTGCTCCCCTCCCATCCCTTCTGAATCTGTTCTTCTTCCCCAAAATCTGCCTCCTTCTTCATCTTGTAAAAAACTGATTTAACAGATAGTGTGGCACGTAAAAGCATTAGTACCTTTGCTTTTAGTCTTTCTCCTTCTACTCTTAGAAAATGACTCATGGAGTGGTTTGCGTGAGCATGGCTGTAGGCTGATTTACCAGAGCATGGCAACTTATCAGTGATGGCAGCCTTGGAAAAACTGATTCCCCCTTCCTAGACTCCATCAGCCAATAGCTCCTCAGGTAGGGGTGTGGCTTCCTAAGCCCTTCTCCTGTCTATTATGGAAGGTTTACTGGCTCAGTCTTGCATAGGTCATGCGTAAGTAACCACAGCTGCTTCGAGTTCACGAGTACAATGGCCATGTGGGGTCCGAAAGACACCTTATTATGTCCTACCTCCCATCTCTTGCCCTACGTGCTTTCTGCTCCTTCTTTTACAATGTTTCTTAAGCCTTGGAGGGGTGATGTAGATATTTTATTTCAGGCTATGTACTTAGTTGTCACTTATTTTTAATACTTTAACCAGTTAAAGACTTCCTGGGCATAGACATGAATATTTAGAAGGTACTATGACATGTCCATTTAGCAACAGTAGTAGGCTCCCCAAGGGCCCATGACCTCCCTAGCCACAGGCTTTTGACCAGGCTTGTAGTACTACATACAATTTCCCACCTGTGGAATGGGCTTAAGATTCAACCAGAAAGCAGCGGATTACCTTTAATACAATGATGTCTCTGTTGTACTGGTGGGCACACATGGGTATATATATTTTTTATTTCTGTCCTATATTCCTCTGTGTAGTTAGTCTACTAGTAGTTCTTAGTTGGGAGGAAGAGTGACTTTGCCTTCATGAATTTATATTTTTTGGTCATCAGCTAGGGCAAGGGTGTTCCTGGCACACTGTGGGTGGGGTCAGAGATGCTGCCAACCATCCTACACTACACAGGGCAGCCCTGTGACAAAGGATGAGAGAGATCAAACGGATACGTGTTCAAACTTCCCTCCAAATACTCACGTTTACATCTGTAGATTAGAGCTGCTTTCAGTGTTTGTCAGAGGACTTTGTTATTGCAGTGAGATGCAGTTAATGCAGAAACTCTCAACTGCTCCAAGTGCCAAGAGAAGTGATGCAGAGTAATTGGCCCCTTAGTGAGATATTTATATCAAATGCCCCAGGCCCAGAGGATACCACAGAAGAAGGGGCAGAAGGGAAATGTGCTGCAAAAAGACACCCTCTGGGCCCGACATGGCTGTTGAACTCATGAGCTCACTACAACTTCGATTATCTGTGCAAGTCCAGATAGGATTGAGCTGGTCACTATTTTATCACAGACGAAAGAGGGACTTGTGAGGCCCCACCCTCCCTGATGGATTATTGTCAGTTAATGGTGGCTGGGGGAAGGTTTTTCTTTTCTTTAGTGGTATAGCCACTGATACATTGCCCCCTCTGCAGTAAATAGCCTTCCATTCATGCTCATGCAAGCAACCCTAGTTATAACCAGTGGGTCATGCACAAAATGAGACAGGACAGTCGGAGGGGATTTGTTGGAAAGAGGAATGGTTCCAGAAGGAGAGGAAGGAGGGATGAGAAGGGAGTGTGAGAAAAAAATGACTGAATTTCATTATACGCATGTAGGTATATATGTATACGAAACTGTCAAAGAATAATAGCAATGGGAAGAACTGACTGAGTTTGATACAGCAATTGACAAGGCTGAGGAGCTGCTGGAGACTTTGTTGGACTGGATACGCTCGTCCCACACATCTTAGGTCCATGTATAAGTGTGTGTGCGTATGTTTGTTCGTGTGTGTGTGTGTGTGTGTGTGTTTGTGTGCATGCATGTGCCCATGTGCATGTGTATGTGTGTGTAGAGGCCAGGGGACAACTCAAGCACAGTTCCTCGGGTGCCGCCTGCACCTCTACGCTTCACACATCTTTTTAAAGCCCCGGGCGCTGTGTTTACAGGGAGAGCTGTCTGCTGCCATGCTGCATTCTGGCTCTTTCTATTTTGTGGTGCAACAGCAGGGGCCGCTCAGACAGGGAGTATTTGAAAGACTCTGGACAGTCAGTGTACCTTTCTTTTCAACCAACATGATTTGTACATCCGTATAGTAATTTCAGAAGGTTTCCAGCAAATGCCATAACACACTGAAAGGGAAATGCATTCACAGAGCCACCCAGCTGAAACCAGCAAGCCCACTCTCTCTTTAATGCTCCCGTCACTGCTGCTGCTGCAAGTCCACTCACTTGACAGTCTGGGAGCAGAAAGAAACCTCCCCGTCTGTTAAGAGTCTGTTCTCTGAGCACTCTCTGAAGCCCTGGGTCTCCTGGCTTCCCAGGGGTGTGGCTCCAGGCCCCCTGTGTTCTTTACTGTACGTTAGGGCTTTAAAAGTTTAATTGAGAGCGCTCACAACTCCCTTAGAATCCAAGCAGCATCATTCTTATTGTTGCATGGCTGCGCTTCCTAATCCTTCTGCTCCTTCAGATTCATTTCTACTCTCCTGGTAGGAAAATGAGATGCCGTGTTTTTGCACCATCTCTATTTATTTATTGTTTTGTGTGTATGTGGAGTGTGTGTGTGTGTGTGTGTGTACGTACAGAAGCTGTAGGTGGACCTCTGGTGTCTTCCTCCATTGCTCTTTACCTTATTTTTTTGAGGCAGGGCATCTCGTCGTACCATCTCATTGTGCTGACTTCACTAGGCTGGCTTGTTGGCCACTGAGCTCCGGGGAGCCACCTGTGTCATTTCCTCCAGCTCTGCCTGGAAGTATATTTGACTTTTATGTGGGTGCTGGGATCTGAACTCAGGTCCTCTTGCTTGCATGGCAAGCACTTTATGGACTGAGCCATCTCCCAGTCCCTTCATTTATTTTTATAAATATAAATTTATGTGTGTTATGTGTATGTATTGTGTACCTGTGCTTGGAGGCCAGAGGTCAGCCTTAACTGGCTGTTTATCTTGGTTTTTGAGACAGGCTCTCTTACAGGTACAGAACTTGCTGATTCAAAGTCTGTCTGGCCATTGAGCCCCAGTGATCTGTCTGCAGCCTGGGTGTTGAGATTGCAAGTGTGTGCTTCCATAACCAGTTTTCCATGTGGATTATGTGGATTAAATCAGGTCATCGTGCTTGTGTGGCAAGCGGTTGACAGGCTGAGCTACCTCTCAGTCCTATTGGACATATTTGTATAATTAAGAGTGGCATTTCAATACATATATGCGATGTGTAATAATCAGATCATGGTAAGGGGCATATATCAGACATGTATCAAAGTGTTAGGAATATTAAAAAATTCCCTCTATTACCTCTTTTGATACTTTTGCTTAATCATTGAAAACCAGTATTCCAACTGTGCTACTGAACAGTGGAAGTAATTTCTCCTACCTAACTTCATTTCTGCACCTTTGTCTTCTCCCCAGGTCCCCAATCACCACATCATCGTTCATACGTTCTGACATTCACTCTTCAATTCTATGAGAGAAACATTAACTTCTGCATGTGCTGTTTGTCTGTCTGTCTCATTTCACACAACACAAGTCCTCCTTTTCAACCCACTGCTGTACATGATTCCATTTTGTTCTGACTCATGGCTGAATCATGCCCCATGGTTCATACCATCTCTTACAGATCACATGCTCATCTCAGTTTGACTTTTCAGCTCTCAGAGTTGCTGCTTGGTGAGCCTGAGTTGGGCTTTGGAAGCTGGACTACCTGGGTTAGAGCCTGTTTGAGCATCTCCCAGCTGAAGAACAAATGTGGGCACATGACCTAATATCTCGTCTGATGCTAACTCCTCATATGTCGCATGGGAAGAACAGTTCCTCCCTGCCAAGGCTGCTTTGAGGTTAAAATGAGTCAGTGCAGAGTGCTCTGAGCAGCACCCTGTACCAAGCCCACGGATCATGCTGGCAGCTCTGCTGATTAGATATTGTTTTATTTTCCTGGGACTCTTAGCAAAGTACTAAAGCTGGGTGGCTTAAAGCTGCAGAAGGCCAAGAGATTGCTCAGTGGTGAGAAGTGTTAGATGTGTATTCCTAAGGACCTGTGTTCAGAGCCCATTGCCCACATAACAAGCCAGCTGTCCCACACATGCCTGTAACTGCACCTCCCTTGGAAGTGGAGAGAAATGACCACTAGAGCTTGCTCATTCCTCATCTAGCTGAGCCCCAGGTTCAGGGACAGGCCCTCAATTCAAAGGAATAGGTAAAGAGTGACAGAGAAGGATAGCCGACACCCTCTCCTGGCCTTTAGGTTTTCACATCCCCACACACGCACATACATTCATTATCCTCCCACTCCCTCCCCCCCATGCACATACATTCATTACCCCCTTACTCCCCCCCCACATGCACATACATTCATTACCCCCTCCTCCCCCCACATGCACATACATTCATTACCCCCTCCTCCCCCCACATGCACATACATTCATTACCCCCTACTTCCTTCTCCCCCCAACATGAACATATTTATTATCCCCCTACTCCCTGCTACATATGCACATACATGCATTACCCTCTACCCCTGCCCCCCATTAAAAAAAGTGAATGAGTGAATAAAGGCCATGGCTAGTGCAGTCACGGGCAACACAGGGACCTGGAAAGGAGGAGAATGGTAGACAGGGACAGGACTCTGGGTTCACTTCAGGAAAGAACAATTTCACTTTTTCCCCACTGCTGTTTATATAGCGTTTAGCTAGCAAGGCTTGAGCAGACAGTCTCTTTGAGCCCGTTGTCTGGGTTCCTTGTACCCCACTTCCCTGTCCTTCTGGCCTTGTTTACATGGGCAGACATTCTTCCTTAGAGGAATTCATTGCTTCATGCCTACAGCTTTAGTGATCTTGTAGCCACATCTCAATCAGGGTTTGTGCCTGAGAAAGGAACTGCAGACCATCCAGACCCCAGCAAATAAATAAGTGAGTAAATCCTAATGAAACACCAACAGCCCAGGCCCGTGTCCTCACGTGACTCTGGAGGTCAGAAGTCCAATGTTGCAGTGTTGGTATGGTTGTGTCCCTTTGAAGGAACTAGGCAGAACCTCAGCCTGATCCTTTCTGCCTTCTGGTGTTTGGCAGCCCTGGGTCTTTCCTGGTTGGCAGCTAGCTGCACCACTCCAGGCTTGCTTCACCCTGCAGCCTTCTCTGCTGTCTGTCTGTCTGTCTGTCTGTCTGTCTGTCTGTCTGTCTGTCTGTCTGTCTTCTTCTTTCTTCATTAGGGTGAAGATGAGGCTCACCTAACTCTCCACACCTGTGAAGGCCCTCTTTCTGAAGAAGGTCTCAGCCCGAGGCTCTGGGTGGACACGAGTTCTGGTAGATGCTATGAGATCCATGGTGGCACCATGGAATTACTCCATAAACTCATTTGGTGTACTGTTTGGGTAAGGAAAACCCGTGAGAAGGCTCAGTGGTTAAAGGTGCTTGCTGCTTAGTCATGAGGACTGGATTCAGATCCCAGCACCCACAACAGCAGCTCACAGCCATTTGCAACTCCAGATCTAAAGGATCTGACACCCTTTCCTGGTCTTCATGGGTTCCTACACACCACATATACATGTATATACACTCACATGGGCACATACATGTAGATGCACACACACATAAATAAAAAAATGAGTAAATAAATTTAAAAAAGAAAATGCTATTTCACAGAACCCACATCTTTAGTTTTTTTCTTCCAGGTATATATTATTATTGAGCAAACCTCCCATACTATGCCCTCCTAATCCTCCGCCCCCATTTTCTTGCTTCTTCCTTTATTATACCATTTGTTTCCCTCTACGAGCCCACTTCCACTTTTCATTTAATAAACAAATCCATGATTTTATGCTAGAAAGCACATGTGAAAGGAAACGTATCATCTTTCCAAGGCTAGATTAATTCACTTAATAAGGTGCTCTCCAGTTTCGTTCATGGCTCAAATTCTTTCTTCATGGAGGAAGAAAGTTCCCTTGTGTGGAGACACCGCGTTTCCTCCACCCAGCGCCATGCTGTTGGATACCTAAGCTGGACCTAGAAGGTGGTTCTTTAAATACTTTGTGCGTCATGGCCGTAACAGTCTCCTGGAGAGATGATTTAGGAAAGGTCAATAAAGTGCCTGATGTAGACCTCATTCGGCATGAAATCTGGTGAGCAGGGCTGGAGTAGGAAGAGGCGGCAGTATCCAGTTCTCTCCAGCACCTGCCTACTTACATGATAATAAACCATGATGTCAGCTCTTTGTGGGCCCCTTCTCTGAGGGAAAAGGTCACTTTTCTGCTTCATGCTGAGTAGACACATGAGTTGACTGCACTGAACTCTTTTAAAATGCCTCAGCGCAGTACAGGAAGTGCATGGAAGACAATGGTGCCTGCCAATCCTGCATGCATGCAAAAGAGCCACACATACCCCTTTAAGCGGGTGTCTCACGCCCCAGGTTCCCCAGTGGGAAAGACAGTCAGGCACACAGTACTGTCTATACACTTTCCAGAAAATTCTGCCCGAAGGGTGTAAATAGTCTTAGTCCAGGACACCTGCTAGTAACACCTTTGCTTACCTGTCAAGTATGAGCGCCGGGTAACATGGAGTTAAACAAACTCAAACGCCAAACACCCCTTAGGACCTTCCACTTTGCCCCGTCTCTTGGTGGTTGTCCTCATGGGTTCACCTTCTAGAACAGAGACTTGAGAACTACATGCACTGGTCCTCTGTTGTCCAAAATGCAAACCAGGGCCAGGGAGGTGACTCACTGAGTAAAGATGTTGGCCCCCAAGCCTGACAAACAGTTCCATCCTCCAGATCCGTATTGTGGAAAGAGAGAACCAACACCCACAAGTTCTTCTCTGACCTCCACGCATACATGTGCTTTGCCCACACACATACATAGACTCTTCCTAATTTTTTCTACTTTTATGTCATCTTCTTCCTTTTTTAACGATGAAATGAGTTTCTTTAGGGTTGCTTACAAGAACTTGGGTGAAGGGTTACAGGACTACAGGAACCTTACCAGTGGCTGCAGTACCCTTAACTCACGTGCTCCTCCCTATACCTATAAAATGACTCTCAATATTAACGGTCTGAATTCTCCAACCAAAAGACACAGAGTAGCACATTGGCTTAAAAAATTCATCTTTGGGGGTGAGGGGGGCTAATGGAGGGCAAGGGTCGGGGGAAAGAGCACTTAGGGGAGCAGGAGGTCCCAGCTGGATCAGGAACAGAGTGGGAGAACAAGGAGAGAGAGATACCATAATAAATGAGGGCACCATGGGAATAGGGAGAAGCAGAGTGCTAGGGAGGTCCACAGGAATCCACAAAGATGACTCCACCTTAGACTACTGGCAATGGTCGAGAGAGTGCCTGAGCTGACCTACTCTGGTGATCAGATGGCTAAATACCCTAACTGTCATGATAGAACTCTCATCCAGTGACTGATGGAAGCAGATGCAGAGATCCACAGCCGGGTCCCAGGCAGAGTTCCAGGAGTCCAATCAATGAGAGAGAGGAGGGATTATATGAGCAAGAGATATCGAGACCATGATTGGAAAAAGTACAGAGACGACTAGCCAAACTAGTGGAGACACATGAACTGTGAACCAATAGCTGAGGAGCCCCCATGGTACTGGACTAGGCCCTCTGGATAAGAGAGATAGTTGTTTAGCTTGAACTGTATAGGAGGCCCAAAGGCATTGGGATTGGGACCTGTCCCTAGTGCATGAGCTGGCTTTTTGGAGCCTAGTGCCTATGGTGGGACACTTTGCACAGCCTTGGTGCAGGGAGGAGGGGCTTGGACCTGCCTCAACTGAGTGTACCAGGCTCTGTTGACTCCCCATGGGGGGGCCTTGCCTTGGAGGAGGTGGGAATGAGGAGTGTGTTGGGGGGGATGGCTGGGGAGTGGGAGGACAGGGGAAATTGTGGTTGGTATGTAAAATGAATAGAAAATCTCTGAATTAAAAAAAAGGAAAAAAAGAATTAAGAAATAGGCAAAAAAATCATTTTTTATGGCCTCCAAGAAATGTACCTCACCGTCAAAGACAGATGCAACCTCAGGAGAAGGATGGAAGATGACGTTCCAAACAAACAGAACTGGGGAATGAGCAGGGCGTTGGGTAATTGCCCCAGCAAGGTCCTATGTAGACTGATGCACCCCAATCTTCCTTCAGCAGGCCTGCAGCCTGAGCTAGGGTGCCTGTGGACTGAAGCTCGTGGAATCTGAGAAGCAGGAATGTATTTCCAGGTCTGAGAGGTGTGTCTCCACACAGCACAAAGATACCTTGCTGGAAACCGAGAAGCAGGTTTCCATACTCAGGCCCCGCCTTCTCCACCGGGTGACTTTGTGATCTCTGACGCACCCTGTGTCCTCTTTAGTGCCTCAACTTCAGAACTTGAGTCGTCTAAACTTTTCCCTTGAACTCCAGGTTGGTAAGAATGGAGATGACGGTTTTTTTATTTTATTTTTATTTTTTTCCCAGAGATAGGGGTTTCCTGTGTATCCCTGGCTGTCCTGGAACTCACCAGGCTGGCCTCGAACTCACAGAGATCTGTCTGCCTCTGCCTCAAGGCATGTACTACCACTGCCTGACTGAGATAATGTCTTAAAGATGACAACGACGATGAGGACAGCCCCCTTGTGGAAAATGGAGAGCATGGTTAAAAGCAAGCTATTTTTTTTTTTAAACCTCCCGGCTATTTGGAGGTTGAAAACCTGATGCTGGTCCAGGTGAGAGCATGCTGGGGGTGTTAGAGCTCCACTCTGGTATCTACACCTATCTCTGTGAGAAATGTATCCACTGGGCTCCTGCAAGACACAACCATGGTTGACTGTAAAGCTTTCCACCAGTAATTTCTAGCCTTCCATATACCTACCATCTACTTAGATCTTCACGTGTACAAAAAGTTGTCCTCGGGCTATGGACAGCGAAGGCTGTGGCTGTAACTGCACCACAGTAACTCAGGCTCTGAACTGGAAGGAGTTTCACTACTTGATGGCAGACGAGACAGGGACCCAGACGATCCAGTACAGAAAGGACGGAGCACTGATTGTGCAGTGGGATGGGTCTCTTTATTGTCACTTTGTGTCCTGACGAATCCCTGGTTCTGTTCCTCTGTCACTTCTGTCTTGGCTCCCTTCCTACTTGTAGTGGGAACCTAATCGGGACTTGAGTCTGCAAGGCCCATTTTTCCAGCTGTGAGCGGCTTAAGTGAGAAAGGCATTTACTAAGGTGAAGCCCAAAATGTTGAACGAGTACTAGCTTTTTTAGTTCTTACTTCTTCCAAGAGAGCTAGTTAGCTGTGAGCTAGAGGCATTCATTCATTCATTCATTCATTCATTCATTCATTCATTCATTCATTCATCCATCCATCTACTCAAAAGTCCTGAACCTTGTTTATTTATTTATTTATTTTGTGCTCAAGGCTAATATGTCATATGCATGCCTCATGATCTGGCAGATCAATATATTTTGCTTTTTTTTTTTGTAGAGTGGATCAAAGGCATGTGATTTCCCATTTATCACTTGTTGACTGTATGATGCTGAGGAAGTTTCTGTGTTCAGTTTTATCATCTTACCAATTAATTTGTATTGCCATTAGAAGTGCCTAGACTAGGGCACTTCAACAAAAGACACCCATTTTTCACCGTTCTGGAAGCCAGAGACACTCGGTTCTGATGACGGTGGTGGCGGAGCAGCAGAGTGATGAACTGTCCAGCAGACCACAAGCAGGGAAACAGCCCACAGCAAAGGCTTCACTGCGTTCAGGGTGAGACTTTCCGCTTCCATTAGCCCAGTCAGGACAACCCCACACAGGCATGCACGGAGGCTAACCTAATCAGACAATCCCTCATGGGTGTGCCCAGAGACTGTCTAATGGGTGGTTCTAGATCTTGTCAGGATGACAATTAAAGTTAATCAATATTAACCATCACAAGCTCATTTGCTTTCTCCTTCCTTCCTTTCTCTCCCTCCCTCCCTCCCTCTTCTTTCTCTCTTTCTCTCTCTCTCTCTCTCTCTCTCTCTCTCTCTCTCTCTCTCTCTCTCTTTCTTTCTTTCATGTAGCCCAGGCTAGGTTTAGATTGACAATATAACCAGGGATGACCTTGAACTTTTGACCCCCCTGCCTCTACCTCAGTGCTGAGATTACAGGCACACATCACTGGGCTTGTTTTATGTGGTGCTGGGATGGAGTCCAGGGCTTCGTGCGCGATGCTCACATGGTCTCCTAACTGAAGATCAACATGGTTTCATTGCAATAAAGTTCTGCTTCCTAGGTACATCACTGTATTTCTTGTTTTCCTCTACCGTATTTAAGTATAAGTGACAAATCAGAGCTGTATGTTCATCAACTGTGCAGTGATGGCCACTGCAAGTTCATTACCATATTCACTCTCACATAGTGATTGATCATCCTTGTTTTAACTTTTCAAATGAAATGAAGTCAACCCATTGTTTTTACTTCTGAGTTTATTGTACTTCTAGCTAATATGCAGGCCTCTTTGCTGGAAGCCAGTGTGGAGAATGTGAGGAATAAAAGACTAGCTTCCTGATATTGAAAACCTTCCCATGCAGAGTCAGGGGAGATGGCTCAGTTGGGATCCTGCCACAGAGGCATGAGGACCTGAGTTCAATCCCCAGAACCCACATAATGCCAGGCATTGTGGCACATGCTTGTAGTCATAGCACCAGGGAGGAAGAGACAGGCGAATCTTTTGAACTTGTTAGCTAGTCAGCCAGCTGAATTGTCAACCACCAAGTCCCAGGGAGAGGTAGGTCCCTGTCTCAAAAACCAAAGTGGACAGTGACTGAGGATCTACACTTGAGGTGGACTCCTGGTTCCCACATGAACAAATGCATACCTGCATTTCATGTGAAATGTGTGTGTACTTGCATATATGCACCTGAATATGCACACCTGGACACACACACACACATACACACACATACACACACACACATACACACACACACATACACACACACACACACACAAAGGAAAAAAGAAAGAAAAGAAAAGATAGAAAAAACTTTCTAGCATAGTTTGAAAGACAGAGTGTATTCATACAGAGAAATGGATTCATGACAAGATGAGACTTCAGGACGCTTTAGGACAATGTCCATCTGTTCTTACTTTACAAACTCTTGGTGAGATTTCAACCAATAAGAAGGGAAGAGTAAAGAACATGGGTTGAGTGGAAGAATAAATGCATACACATGACAGCCAATAAAGATGAAATGACAGTGAGCTAGTCAATGAGAGTCACAGGAATATATGTGTCACTGGGACGGCAGCATGAGATGTCTGTGTGCTTTGGAGCAGGCAGACAGCCTGCAAGGATGAGCTGGAGTCCTGGCCCTCAGCTCCACCAGACCTGGCTCCTCCCAACCCCTGAGCATTTGCCTTATCCATCCACATACAGAGCTCACTGGCCAGTGAGGACCAGTTCCATCTTTTTTTTTTTTCTGTCTTCCCATTTCTGCTTTTCAATTGACACAACAGATGGAAGTCTTATATCTCAATTACCCCGTGTCCCCATTTGATCTGAGTACATCTGGAAGCAGATTATTTGGATACATTGCTTCTTAAAAATGGTAAAGCGAGCAAGCATAGGATACAGACAGAGGAGGGCTTTTATCTTCCCCCACCCCCTGCTTACCCCATCAATATAATTTCCCAAGAAAAACAAAGAGATAAACTCTTAGAACATTAAGTCACAGCAGGGATGACTTCTGTTCCATTCCTCTCATCTCAAAATAAACTTAATTTATAAGGACTGGTAGGGTTACAGTGATATTCTGCAATGCAAATAAAAAACAGCGTGAACACGCTCATAACACAGGAAGAAAGTTGTGTGCTGTAAATATAGCCTGGAAGTTCAGAGAGGCATAAAAAGTTGGGGCAGGCATTAGAAATGATTACTTTGCAAATGAATTGCCATTTTCCATTTTTAAGGGAGCATATGTCGCTAGACTTTTCTCTTCCAGGATTAATGGATGGAGCACAGTCTTCAGCCAGTTCTTTATCCCGACTGACTTGGGCTGGCTGTATTGGTTTGGAATGCTCGCCACCATGTTGAGTATTTTTTGTCTTCACTTACTTCTCTTCTCCAAGCCTGGGTAGTTCAGGGTAATATCACCACTGGTTATATCTCCAGTATTGATTTCCTGTGGCAATTAAAAAGTGTGTTAACCAGGGTAAGGGAATTGGCTCTGTTGCAAAGGGCTTGTTGTGCAAACGAGACAGACAAACACAGGGAGTAGCTTGGCAACTGGAGACTCCACTGGGTTTGGGTGATGCCCACCCCCCTCTTCCAACAACACACCTGGCAGCCTGGCACTCTCACCTGTGAGTTTTGCATGTACTCCTCTATTAACAATGTAGCTGGCAACCTGTTAGCAGCCCAGGACTCCCACCTGCACCAGGCTCAAACCCACCTGACTGAACAATGAAGTAAGTTTCTACTTCCCTTAGTGAACATCTAACTGAGATTCTGTTTAGTCATAGGATGCTTATGTCTAGGCAGGAGAGTAGGAAGGTGAATCTGGTTTTGGGTACATGAACAGTCAGGCAAACTGTGTCCTCAAAGAGAACTTCTGAAGAAAATCCCCTATTTATCATCTTACTCCTTTGCATAATTAGGCATGTACATGATTAAAATTTGATGCGTTATGAGAGGGGACAGGAGAAATAGATAAATGTTTACACAACTTAGTCTGTCAGTCAAGGCAGAATACCACCTCTTCTATGCCCCTCAGTGACCAAACTCTTCCTTTTATTGAACCCCATAAAAGGATGCTCAGAACCAAAATCAGGGCTCTTGGGTACCCTCACTCATGTGGCCCACACTCAGTCTTGACGATATTCCTTTCTAGTCTGTACTATTGCTTGTTTTAAAGTTTCTGACTTTGCAATCTGTATGTTGCCTTTATTTCATTCTTAAATAAGGTTCTAAGAACCTGGAAATACCAGGTTCTAACCACTGGAAGCATGGGCATTTGGACATGAGGTCAAGTCTCTAGGACCCACATACAATAGCCAGGCATGGTGTTACATGCTTCTAGTCGCAGTACTTGTGTCTTAGTTCGGGTTTCTGTTGTTGTGGAGAGACACCATGACCATAGCAACTCTTATAAAGCATTTAATTGGGACTGGCTTATGTTTCAGAGGTCATGATCATCATGTTGGGAAATATGGTGGCTCACAGGCAGACACAGTGCTGGAGAAGGAGCTGTGAGTTCTACATCCTTATTGGCAGGCAGCAGGAAGAAAGATTAAGCCACTGGGCCTGGCTTGAGCTTCTGAAACTTCAAAGCCCATTCCAGTGACACACTTCCTTCAATAATGCCACACCTACTCCAAAAGGGCCACACATCCTAATTCTTGAAATAATGCCACTTCCTATGAGCATATGGGGGCCATTTTTCTTTCACTACAGCTGGGGAAGTAGAGACAAGAAGATCCCTGGAGCTCACCAGCAGGTAGTCTAACTAAATAGGTAAATTCTACATTCAGTGAGAGAATCTGCTTCAAAAATAACATGGAAGGGACTTGAGGAAGACACCTGACTTCAATCTCTGTTCTCTGCATGTTCATGTACACATGAGCACTCATGCACACAGGTGTATTCCTCCTCTTGCCTCCCCAACACAGAAACATACACACACACACACACACACACACACACACACACACACACACACAGAGGGGGGGGGCAGGAAAAACAAATGTGTTAGCCTTACCAGGTGAAGCATGTCTAACCGCCACTTTTCTGGAAGGTTTATTACAAAGCAATCGCAAGGACTGGATGATAAACCTCTTCCTGGCCTTGCTGTTAAGCTCAAGGCTGCTACTTAGAGAAGGTGGGAATGCAGGGCAACGTGGGCAGAAGGTGTGTCGGGGCACTTGCTGCTCCCTTTTTTGTTGCTGGTTTTCTCTGTGCACGTTCCCACCTCCCGTTTTCCTCATTCCAGTCCTGGGGGAGAGGGGGAAGACAGCGAGGTGGCTGCTCCTGCTGAAGTGTGATGGAAGGGGCAGGTGGACACGCCGCCTCGGCAGCCTCGCTTAATCCATGAGTTCTAGACCAGTGACAGAGACCCTGACCCAAAGAGCAAGGAGGATGGCACTTGAGGAATGACAGCTGAGGTTATCCTCAGGCTTACACCACACACACACACACACACACACACACACACACACACACACACCACACTACAGGCACACACACACACACACACACACACACACACACACACACACACCACACTACAGGCACACACACACCATACACACACTGCAGGCACACACACCACACACACACCACACACACACACCACACATACCACACACACACCACACACACACACACCACATACACCACACACACACATACACACACACACCACACACACACACCACATACACTATAGGCACACACACCACACACACACCACACACACACACCACACATACCACACACACCACACACACACACACACACACACACACCACATATACCACACACACACATACACACACACACCACACACACACACACACACACATACGTGCGCGCGCACGCACCCACACACGCACGCACACGCACACATACACACATGCACACACCACACATACCACATACACACACACACCACACACCACACATACACATGCACATGCATACACCACATATACCACACACACACTACACACACACCACACACACACATACACACACCACACACAAACATGCACACACACATACACACATCACACACACACACCACACACACACATGCACTCACACACATACACATACCACACACACACACACACACACCACACCACACACACACACACACACACACACACACACACACACACACAGCCCTTGTAAGGTTCCTCAGGCAATGACTGACTTGTTGGACAGATAGCTTCTTCTGTAAGAGCTTCAAAGAGAATGAGGGCTGCCTTCTGCTCAGTCACCATCCCTGAAATGTCCTTAATTTTTAAACCCCTCCTTGTGAAAGAATGTGAGCTCTTATCTCAGATTCATTATGATATGTAAGAGTTGGATTAAAATTAACAGCAAAGCTCACCCTTTAAAGGAAGCAACAGGAATAGATGTTCCCAGGCACCTAGGACTTGCTAATTTAACACTTTCTCATTGATCTTGGCTCCAAGATTTCTATATGGAAACCAAAGCAAGCAAAGTTACACAATTTTCTTTGTCAGGATGAAACAGATTATACAATATTCTGATAAATGTGAGTTAGGACTAAACTCAAGGTGGAATGTATCCACAAGTTCCTTCAAAAAAGAACACTAGGCCATTAAAGAATAATGCCTTTAACTATAAGTGGCATTTTATGACGACTTCTGTTTTCATTTGAGACAGGTTCTCATGTAGCCTAGGCTAGCCTCCAACTTGTTATGTAATCAATGGTAATGCCGAAGTCTGATCTTCCTACCTCTACCTATCAGGTACGGGGATTACAGCCGTGTGCTATCATGCTCAGTTCATGTAATGATGTGCTGGGGATTGAACCTGGGGCATTCCCTTGTGTGCTGGGGAAGCTCTCTACACTGTGAGTCACACCCAGTGAGGAGCTGAGCTGCTTGTTCACACAAAACCAGGAATCACATTTAAATGCTTCTCTTACTGACTCTTTTGAGATGCATCTATATATGTAATCGCCTTTTGAATACTTCCTGAGTCTTCAGCTATCTCTTCTTTATAAGCATCTGTGGTGTTTAATCTCAGTTGTCAACTTGATAAGATCTAAAATCACATGTCTGTGGGCTTGACTGTGAGGGGGGGTTTGCCTTGATTAGCTAACTAAAGTGGGTAGACCTACTCACTGTGGGCGGCACCATTCCTGGACTGGGATCCTAGACTACATAAGAGAAAGTTAGCTGAGCACATGGACTCACTTCTCTCTGCTTCATTACTGTGGATGTGGTGTGACCAGCTCCCTCAGACCTCTGCTGCTATGATCCCCCTTCAGTGAAGGACTGGAATCTTGACTTGTGAGCCAAAAATAAAACTTTTTTTCCTTTTGTTAAGGTATTTTTTCATAGCAACAGGGAAAGTAACTAAGATAGTGTTCTGATTTCCTTTCTGTTGTTGAGACAAAGACCATGACCCAAAACAACTTTGGGCTTGAAAGGTTTTATTTCACCTTATGGTTCATAGTCCATTCAATTACAAAGGAAGTCAGGATAGGACCATGAGGGACCATGGATCAATGTACTGGCTCCTTCACAGGCTCATTCTTAGCTAATGTCTTATACATCCTAGGACCACCTGACCAGGAAATGGTGCTCCCAACAGTGGGTGGGTCCTCCTGCATTAATAATTGAGACAATCCCCCACAGACATGCTCACAGGCAACCCTGACTTGGGCATACCTCAGTTGAAATTCCTTGTCTGATGACTCCAGGATGTTTCAAGCTGTCATTTAAAGCTAGTCTGAGTAATTGTTATGCCCATTTCACAGATGAAGATGATGAGTCATAGTGAGGTTACAACTTTGGTTAAAGTTTCACATTGCAGTGGCAGTATTTAACCCTAAGTGGTCTAGCATTACACAGTCTAAGAAGTACAAGTATTGGAGGAGAGTGTTTTGAAAGCTTAATTTTATTGAAGTTTGAGTAAAGTTTCAGTAAAGGGCCTGCCTTGAAAGCATGAGGACCTGGATTTGATTCTAAATAGAAAACAAAACAAAACAAAACAACAACAACAACAACAAAAACAAAACAAACCCCACAATTCCAGCACTGTGTGGGCAGAGACAGATTTCTGGAATTCACTTAGCCAAATCAGTGGGTTCCAGGTCAATGAGAGACCTGGCATCAAAGCCAAAACCAAAACCAAAACCAAAATCAAGGTGTATGGTACCTGAGGAATGACGGTTGAGGTTGTCCTTTGGCCTCCATGTGTACCCCCCCCATCCCCAAACATATTCACACACACATACATTCACACACACACACACACATACACACACACACACACACACACACACACATACACACACACATGCACACACATCAGCATGTAAACACACTCAGTCACATGCCAAAAAAAAAAAAAGAAAGAAAGAAAAAGAAAAAAAGAGATTCATTTTATAGTTGCTTTCTGTTGCTCATAGAGCATCTTTTGTACCAAGCCTGTGTGTCTTGGAGTGGGGAATCACAGCAAGTGATTTTCTTTCTTTCTTTCTTTTTTTTTTTTGGCATGTGACTGAGTGTGTTTACATGATGATGATGATGATGATGATGATGATGTGTGTGTGTGTAGATGTGTGTGTATGTATGTATGTGTGTGTGTGTGTGTGTGTGTATGTATAGATGTATGTGTGTGTGTGTGTGTGTGTGTGTGTGTGTGTGTGTGTGTGTGAATATGTTTGGGGTTGGGGGGGGTGCACATGGAGGCCAAAGGACAACCTCAACCGTCATTCCTCAGGTACCATACACCTTGATTTTGGTTTTGGTTTTGGTTTTGGCTTTTGATGCCAGGTCTCTCATTGACCTGGAACCTACTGATTTGGCTAAGTGAATTCCAGAAATCTGTCTCTGCCCACACAGTGCTGGAATTGTGGGTTTTGTTGTTGTTGTTTTCTTTTCTATTTAGAATCAAATCCAGGTGGGAATTTAACAAGCTCCACTCTTTAACTCTAGACTACAGAGCACAGTTCTGCTTCGCACGCCTCTTTCTACGAGAGAAATGGTGTATACCCTTTGGCATTTCTGTCACATGACACAGAGCCTGGAGTTGTGGAGAGCCTCCTGACCCAGGTTCACAGCAAAACAAACAAGCACCCCCTCCCCGAAGCTGGAGTGCTGTTGTTCTAGTTAGCATTAACTGTCAACTTGGCACAATCTAGAGCCATCTGAAAAAAGAGCCTCAGTTGAGTTATGTCTTTATCAGGCTGGTGTGCAGACCTGCTCTCAAGGGATTGTCTTGATTATTAATTGATGCAGGAGAATCCAGCTCGCTCTGGGTGGCACCGTTTCTTGGGCATGTGGCTCTGGCATGTAGAAATAAGCCAGTGAGTGAGCCAGCAGACAAGCCAGCAAATAACATTCCTCAATGGATTCTGCTTTAAGCTTCTGCCTGAGTTCCTGCCCTGAATTCCCTCAATGGTTAATTGTGATTTGGAAGTGTAAGCCGAATAAACCATTTCCTCCCCTAAGTCGCTCTTTTGGGCTAGTGTTTTGTTACAGCAGCAGAAGAGAAGTTAGAACAGTTACTAAAGACTGGAAGAAGATGCTGCTCATTATGAAATAACACATGCCCAGCATGCATCAGCTTGCACAATGGCCTACTGTATCAAGCCAACAGCTTCTATCTAGGTGGGTTAGGGCATGGCTAGGATACAGTTACGCTAAGCACAATTTAAATCTGGATTTGTTTCTATGACGGGACCCTTCCCCTTACTTGGATTTTAGCATGGTAATGTTAAACTGTTGCTCTCCTCTACTCCATATTCTAATTACTGCTCTCCTAGACTGGCCCCTCATTATCACGTGACATCCAGCCAGGAAGCAGGGAGAGATGAGGGCTGGTGCCGAGTTGACATTCTTCTGTTTATTCAGTTGGATCCCTACCCACAGGATAGCAGGTCTTTCTACCTCAGTTAACCCAGTCAAGAAAATCCCTCACAGGCATGGTCAGAGGCTCCTTCCTTAGATGGTTCTAGGTCTTGCCAGGGAGAGAGTGTAAACATCACATGGCCACAGCTTTGATGCTGCTGTCCTATACCCAATCCCCTTCCTCTCTCATTCATTCTCATAACTAATCATGGAACTTCTGCAGCACAGACCCTAGCCTGTTATCTGCTGCCGAGGGGCCCAGCCCCAAGCAGGTCAGAGAAACTGGAGAGGAGATGTAGATGACCGGACAGACGCACAGACACACATGGGAACTTTATCTGAGGGCCAAAGCTTAATTCTTCATTTTATTTTTCTCTCTGCTGGTTGTTCTTCCAACTCTGTTCTTTCTCTGTTCCATTATTTTACCCTGTTGTTTTCCTTTTTCTTCCTAGTTTTTTCCCTTTTACGTCTTTCCTGATGTTTTTCCTTCTATTCCTTCCCCAATGTTTCTCGTTATATCTTTCCTCCTTAGTCTATCTCTTATTTTTTCTTATCCCTTTTATACCTGCTAAGACAAAGATTTCTACACAAGAAAAAATTACCTCACAACCATAAGTTACATATTTTCTAAAAACAAATTGATATCTTTACATAAGAAGAAATCACATTAAGATCACAAGTTAAACAACGATTCTTTTATGATTGATTAGCAAAGTTTTAATCTAAGTATATTTCAACCAGTTCCTTTTGTACTGGCAGACAGCTGTGGTTTCAGTATAGCAGATTTCTGCTTTTTACTCTAGAGAAACTTTAAACGAGTGGTCAGTTCACCATCTATTTTCCTTTACACATAATAGGGTCATTTAATTTCCTTTCACAACTTTGTTTTTTCAAAGTGCGTACAGAGCCCTGTGGTTAATTCTGTAAGCTACACAACCAAGGAGCTCAGGCCTAACCTTGGGTGTAGGGACATAATTGCTTTCTTTAATCATCAGCCTGTTTTTCCACAGGCAGAATTCATGGGTCTATAATGCATGAAACTTCCTTGTTCCTATTTTTCATCCTCTGCAAATCTCACATCTAACAAAGGGGAAGGTGACTTTTAGCCTATTTTTGCCCTTTTTTTGGTATCTCTTATTAGAGCAATTGGCAGAATTGTACACCATTTCTCTAATCTTCTTTACTAACTGTCTTAACCACCTCTATCTTTTAGGCTCACTTAGAAAGTCCAATTAAACCACAGATCTAACTAATCATCATTGCTCTTATAAAAATCATCTTCATTATAATCTGCAAGTGAATTGCCCAGTGAGGACTGAGATTTTCCCAAGAAACAGCCACACTGTACTAGATAGAGTGGGAGCCTTTCACGCGGTAATCACACTGTACTAGATACAGTGGGAGCCTTTCACACGGTAATCACACTACACTAGATGCAGTGGGATCCTTTCACACGGTAATCACACTATACTAGATACAGTGGAAGCCTTTCACACGGTAATCACACTGTACTAGATAGAGTGGGATCCTTTCACACGGTAATCACACTGTACTAGATACAGTGGGAGCCTTTCACACGGTAATCACACTACACTAGATGCAGTGGGATCCTTTCACACGGTAATCACACTATACTAGATACAGTGGGAGCCTTTCACACAGTAATCACACTATACTAGATACAGTGGGAGCCTTTCACACAGTAATCACACTATACTAGATACAGTGGGAGCCTTTCACACGGTAATCACACTATACTAGATGCAGTGGGATCCTTTCACACAGCAATCACATCGTGCCAGATGCAGCAGGGCCATGGCAGCAGCATGCAGGAGAAAGTGATGACCTCTCTAATTGACAGTTCCATTTTGTGTATCTACTCTGTTTCACGTGGATAATTGGGTTGCAGAAACAGAAACTAACCTCAGTTAATTTAAACTAAAAGCAGATGACTTCTGTAAGGAGTAGGGGACGTCAGAGACGCAAAGGGTGGAGAAACAGCCAGTCAGTAACGGATAACTGGGAGGCAGAAGTTCTTAGTTTCTTCTCTTCGTGTGTGTTTGTGGGCTGCCATATTCTCTCTTTTCCTCACAAACTGATTTCTCCTTAAAAAATCAAAAAACATATTATTATTGTTGCTGTATGTGGTTGGGTGTGATGTGTGACTGTAAGAACAGTGCATGTGTGGTGGTCTGAGAGCAACGTTTAGGAGTTGGTTCTCTCCTTCCTCTGTTGCTTCAGCCACACTGGTACTCCAGGCTAGGTGGCCTGTGTGTTTCTGGATGATTATCCTGTCTCCACCCCCCACCTTGCCATAGCAGTGCCGGGATTACAGATGTGTGCCATCACATCTGTCTTTTGATCTGGGTCCCAGGTCTTGAACTTAGGTCACAAGGCTTGAGCTATGCCTTAGTATTTTTTTCTGTTGCTGTGGTAAAATGGCCCGATCAAAAGCAATGTACAGAGATGAAGGTTAATTTTAGTTTATGGCTCCAGAGGGATGGAGTGCATATGGTGGGGAGGTGAGGTATAGCAGCAGGAGCAGGAAGCAGAGAGCTCACACTTCATCTGCACGCAGGAAGCAAAGAGAGAGAAAGAAGTAGGGGGAGATTATAAACCCTCAAAGCTTGCCCCTAGTGATGCACTTCCTCCAGGCAGGCTCCACCTCCTAAAGGCTCCATGACCTTCTTAAATAGTGCTACCAACTGAATACCAAATATTTGGATACAGGAGCCCATGGTGGCCATGTTTTGTTGAAACCACCTTTACCCACCCACTGAACCATCTTGCTGACCCAGATTGGCTTTTCCTATATTTCTGTCTATAGGTTTCAGTACAATCCTTAGTTCTCAGGAGAATAACACATGCTCATGTTAAGGATGATGTCCACCATCCATGCAGCAAGTCCAGGCTAGCCAGCACCACTACCATTCAGAGATGGCTGTTGGAGACCATCTGCAGAAGCGAACATCGGCTTCCAGAGAGAGGAAACATCTGGCCATTAGTACAGAGTAGTGTTTCTGAAGTTTCTACAACAGTCTCCATTAGCTTGTGAAGAACTTGAGGTTATGAATTATATGTTTTTCTCTACTTGCTTTATTCTCTAAACTCGTATCTTGCCAAAGTTTAACTATAGCAAGTTGTGGTACTAAAAAAAAAAGACAACTTTGTTAGGACTCATACATACAGAAGAGTCATAAGCTGTTCAACATCACTCTTCCCCATTTTCAGCAATGATTCCAAAGTCAAAATCAAACCAAATCCTGCCAAGCATCCAGTCTTAGGAGACAGTGTGCTAGACAAGGCCACCTGGGAAGGACATGAGAAGAGGCTGTGGAACTGGTTCCTTCTTAGCCCATCACCCACGTCCACCATCCATGGAGGAAAGTGTATCTTTGCAGAGAGTGAAGGCTCTGTGCATTTTTTCTACTCCCATATATCAAAACTTTATTATTGTTATTGTGTGTGCATGATATAAATGTGCTTGGGAATATGTGTATGTGAGCCATGGCACATGTAGAAGTCAGGATTGCTTCCAGTCCATTCTCTCCTTCCACCATGGGTTCTGGGAATCAAACTTGGATTGCCAGACTTGCATGTACTTTGACTTGCTGAGCTGTTTCTCTGGCCTTCCTCTCATATTTGAAATATGAAGGGAAAGCATTTGCAGAAACTACTCAGAAGGTCTAGTCACATCTCTTGGAACCTGGGAGATTCAGACATGGTTATCTGACCCTTGTCTACAGTGAATAAAGACAGGTGTCTGAGATTGTGGCTGACCAGCAGTTCTGAGGCAGCAGCACTGAAGAAGGGCTATGCTGAGGGGAAGTTGAGACTCTGCTAATAGTGAGACCAAGGAACATATTCTTTTTTTAATTTCAAATACAGTATTTTTTATTCTTTGAGAATTCCATATGTGCAATGTATTTTTAATTCACCATCTTCTCCCCCTCCAACTCTTCCAAGATCCTGTCCCCCCTCCTCCCAATTTCACGTCCTCTTAAACACACACACACACACACACACACACACATACACACACACATACACACACACCACACCATACACACACACATACACACACACACACACCACACCATACACACACACACACCACACCATACACACACACACACATACACACACACACACACACACACACACACACACACACACACACACGCACAATGATATAATGACAGGATCTTACTATGTAGCTCTTGCTGGCCCAGAATGACTTTATGTACATGAGGCTGGCTTCTAACTCATAGAGATCTACTTGCCTCTGCCTCCCAAGTACTGGGATTAATAGTGTATTCCACTATACCTGGTTTAAAAACATAGTTTATTCTTTGAAATTTCCACATATTTATACAATGTATATTGATCATATGCATCCACCATGACCTCCCCGCAACTCCGTCCCCTGCCCCATGCATCGACTCCTCCTACTTTCAACTTCATGTCCTTTTTAAAATTTCATATTATTGTTATTAGTAATCCATTGAGTCCAATTAGTGCTGCCCATATGCACACGAATGTAGGCAGCCTACCAGGGACCACACTCCTAAGAAAACCAGCCTGACTCTCCCTTTCCTAGCCACAATCACCTGGCAATACTGAAGGAGCACATTCTCTGGGAAGACATAGATCTATTTTGAAGGGGATGCCTGCGTACACCCTTTGTGGTTCCTGCCCAGCAAAGTCACTTGAGAGCTTATTTAAGTTAACTTGGAAACATATCCTGGAAGCAGAGATAAGATTCAGGTGTGGGAAAGGATTGCATGATGCAATAAACCTGAAGTTCAGAGTTTGTGCTTTTTCAAAGAAATTTTCCACTAGGAAAGACTTTTCCCAGAAAACACCAGGAGAGGAAGACTCGAATTCAAACATCTGTAGTGACCAGAGAGGGCCTTTCAAGCCAAGGTGTTTGCTGGATTGGAGACAAGGGACACTCCATTACATAACAACTTAATACCACATTGGGCTGGGTTGATGTTCTAATGATGACTTCACTGGATATTTTCATAGCTAAAGATGGCCAAAGTAGTGGGAAATGCCTCATTTTTTTTTTTAATCAAAAGAGATAGTACAAGGCTTTTCAGGGAAGCACTTGAGTTTGACCAACAGAAGCCATGTGAAAAGCAGGGTGTGGTGTATACACTTGTGCCTGTGGCCATTTCAGAAGAGCCGCAGGTGTCAATTGAAGTTAGGGAGGTTGGCCCACCAGGAGGCAAAGCTCTGAGGGGTGGATAGGCAAGTCCCTGAGGGCTTCAACCCCAGAATGTCTCTTGCTGCTGCTGTGTCTTCCTCTGGTATCTGTGTGAATGAGTGTGGGGAGATCCTCACTGCCTGCAATGCAGTGTGTTTATCTCATGGACACATCTCATTCTACTGGGCATTTTTACCTGTGGATTACTATGAAGATGATTTCTTCCTAAGCTTTACTCTTTAACTGAAGCAATGATTTTATACAATAATGGTGTCAGTGCAAGTAGAATTTTGGTGATTGAGGGTCTTTAATAAATATAGTAAGGGATTATGATAGAGGTTAGTTTAGGGGGAAAATTGACATATGTAAAAGTAGGATAAAATGTTGCCTCTGCCTCTGATAAAGCAGAGGCTGCAGGGGATAAAAATAAAACAACAACGTATCACATAGCTAGAACACATGAGTTTCTACCGAGGAGCTGTATAGGCTGTGGCTTAAGTTAATGATTAAGGAAAACAACTGAATCCTAGAAGCCCAGCTAGCTTAAATTCTTTTAATCTTGATGTTGGAAGATGTGTTTCACATGTTTCTGAGTGCATCATAGCTAAAACAAGTCATTTGAAAAGGACTTAAGGTTTGATTAAGATGTTTTTGTTAATAGCTTTGAGGTGAAAAATCCAAGGAAATCATCTAAAGTTTTAGAAAGGCACATAGTTGAGTGAGGGTCAAAGTTGAGTTAAGGTCAGGGAACAAGAACAAAGCAGCCCAATTATTACCAGCTTATGTGCTTTTCTTGCTAGGATGGGTTGGTGACCAAAGGACCAAAGGTGATGATTAATTCCTTGTATCCATTTCTGCCCTCAACTTCCTGATATATATAAAAAAAACCCTTTTGACAAATGGGCATGAACCCTAAAGATTTATAGTAGAGAAGACTGTTTTTCATATATAAAAGTTTAGATTTGTGATACTGCTAAGATTTTTTTTATACAATTATCTTTTGAGATAAATAATAAAATGATCGGTCCTTTCTTTGTAACTGCAAAATGCAGCTTGCCAGCAAAAGAAACTCCTGATAAAAAATACCTTACTTGCTTATACTCTGTTAATCTATAATAAGTTGCTTGGGTGTGAGTGTACATGGATTCTTGAGACAACTCGTTTTTCACCTGTAATACCTAAAATGTTTAATCATGTAAGGGATTTAGAAAACATGTTTTTTACTTGTATTCATTGTAATCATTCACTTAAAAAATGGAATGTAACCACATTGTAATTTTTATATGGCTTGAAAGATTATACGGCAGAATATAAGCTGTAAGGGAAAAAAATAAAAACATGAGAGAAAGAAAACACCAGCAAAAATGTAGAAGCAAAGTTAGAAGGAAGACATCAAGGTAGACAGAAGGGAGACATCAGAAGAACAGAGTAGAACAAGCAACAGAAAGAATAATAAGGCCGGCAGTGGCGGCGCACGCCTTTAATCCCAGCACTCAGGAGGCAGAGCCAGGCGGATCTCTGTGAGTTCGAGGCCAGCCTGGGCTACCAAGTGAGCTCCAGGAAAGGCGCAAAGCTACACAGAGAAACCCTGTCTCGAAAAACCAAAAAACAAAAACAAAACAAAACAAAACAAAAAACCCAGAAAAAATAATAAAATGAAGAACTAAACTTTGGTCCTCGGAAAAGTCTTTGTGTGTCTGTTTGTCTGTCCAGTAGCAGCTCTGTATCTCCTCTTCAGTTTCTCTGACCCGCTGAAGGCTTGTCAGCACCCTGGGTGAGATCCTGACACATTGGACGTGCGTGCACGTGCGTGTTAAATTTAACCCCATCACCCACCCCTGAGAGTTAAGTTTTACTTCCTCAGATAGACAAGTCAAAGGCCCACAGACTCCATAGGTTCCCCCTCAATCCCTGAGCTGCTGGAGACTGGTCCTGATGTTCAAAAGAAAGCCCACTGTGGATGAAGGCAGCTGGTTAGAGACAGTGTCATGGGACCTGAAGGGTGTGAGCTGTGCCTTAAATGCCTGGGTTGGGCGGTGACAGATGTCTGATTTTGCTCTTTCCTGGGAAGCATTTATAACAAAAATTCATTTTCTGTACTCCTTGGTGCCAGGAAGTGCTGATCATTCTGACACCAGTCACACTGAGTTGTAGCTAACGGGCTGTGCAGACCTCATGCTATTTACTGGCCACTGAACGGAGGGCTTGGCTTGACAGAGACTTAGCAGTGGCAGTCTTCAGTGTCACTTGGAGGGCTTAGACTGCTTTGCCAAGTGTGGCATAAGGCAACGTTTGGCAGGAACTTGTGGAGAGACCACCACTCAGGACTTGACCAATGTCTAAGTCATAACTCCTTCTCCTTTTTATCTCCAAAGGAGCTGATGTCATCCACCGTTCTGAGCAGAAATGTAATGTTTTCTTGGTCAGTTTCACTTGTTGAGTCTTTGGATATATTTTTCAGCAGTTCTTTCAAAGGTGGCATTTAAGAAGTAACTCTAAATTCTTCAGTATTAAAAAATATTCTGGTTTCAAACCTCAGAGTCCGATGCCCATTTGTCTAGATATGTAATTACAAGGTTAAATCTTCCTCTTGCCCAGCTCGTTGGACCTTGGCCCACTTGCCTCTAGCTGGAGGACTTAAATAAAAGAAGTTTATTTTCTTGTAGTGATGGAGGTTGGAAGGTAGAGATCCAAATGCCATCAGGGTTAGTACTGTTTCAGGTCTCCAGCTTTCTCAAAAGAAGCTGTTCTCTCTTCTTTCTTTACACGGTCTTTTGCCTATGTGTCTGTACTCTAATCTACTCTGTGTGTGTGTGTGTGTGTGTGTGTGTGTGTGTGTGTGTGTGTGTGTGTGTGTGTTCACGCTTATGAGTCTGGGTGCAAGTACACATGTGTGTACATGTGTGCAGAGGCCAGAGGTCAGCCTTGGGTGCCATTCCCCAGGATGCTGTCCACCTTGTTTTGTTTTTTAAGACAAGGTCTCTCACTGGTGTGGAACTCACTGATGAAGCTAAGCTGGCCCAGCAGTGAGGTTCGGGACTCTGCAAGTGCTGGAATTACAAGCGCACATCACCATCCTTAGTGTCTTACAAGGCTTCTGGGGATCACACCCAGGTCTTCATGCTTGGTGGCAAGTACTCACACCCATGCTACGTTCCTCTCCTGAGCCCCAGGGATTCTTTTTAGACAATGATTTTCCTATGGTCCTTGAAGTACCTATGGCAACCCAGTTGAAGGGACAGCATGGGGAGCAGCAGCTTGGTTACTTGAAGATTCTCAGAGGATTTTTCATCAGACCAGGTGACTTCCTGTTTCCTGGCTAACAGATGTCGAAACCCTGGAGCTCGGCCATCCCTTATATATAAGTTGATTTATTGTGTCAACTAGAGGGATGGACCCACCCTGGGCCCTTTGCTGAGTCAAGCTAAATTCCCATGCCACTCAAGAGAAGGGATTTTCTAGAGCTCCATGGGTTCAGGAGTGCTGTTGGTGGCTGAGGAAGAGGAGACTTGTCTGGAGTCTTGGTTCCTAGATGTTACTGTCTGCGTGTTTCTCAGTGGTTTGGATGACCCAACTCCGTGAGGTTCTTTCAGTGGCTTACCTGTGAAGGAAAACCAAAACTCACGTCAAAATAACTCCTTTACCCTGCAGACTCAGATGTTGCTGTCCATGAAAATAGATCATTTAGACCATTTCTGATCAAAATTGGCTTGCATAAAAAAATAACGTTATGTCAAAGGATTTCACTGTGCCTTCACCTTCCCCTCCCTCCTCTCCCCTCCTTCTTCTCCCTCCCCTTCCTCTCACCCCTCCCTCCCTCTCCTCTCCTTTCTCTTCTCCGACCTTTGCTTCCTCCCTTCCCTTTCAAAGCTCAGTAGGATCAATAAGTAATTCTGACACTCAGGCGCCCTGCACATGGTTTCCTTCTGATATCTCCTGGAAACTACCAACATTTCAATTTCAGCAGGAATTCTTTGAAACCTGCTTAAAGATAATCTGCCCGAAGCCTTTGATTTGAAAAATGGAAAAGGGAAAGAAATAGCTAGGTTTTTAGAAGTTTTTGAGATCAAAGGATTTGGTTAGTCCTTTATGATATTTGCTATAACTTTACAAGCTTGGGTTGGCTGGTTGGCTCCCACAAATCATTTCTTGCTGGGATTCTGTCACTATGTGGATGGCTTTCCAGTGTCATGGTTTCATAGAACCCTCATGTTATCTTGTATTTGGTTAAATTCATGGGTTTTCATCCTGGGGGTACCCATTAGAATCACATGGGGAGGCTTAAAACTTACCCAGACTATGAATGTATCTTCACACATGGAATCATAACCCCTGGGAGGTAGCCAGGAACCATTACTTCTTAAATTCTTTTAAAATAATTATTTAATTTTTAATTATAATACACATATGGAATGCCAGTGTGTGAACATGTGAGTGCAATGCCTGCAGAGGCCAGAAGATGGCGTCAGATCCCTTGGAGCTGGAGGTACAGATCATTGGGAGCCTCCCAAAGACAGTGCTGGGAACCAAATATGGGTCAGAAATTGTCCTTAACTGCTGAATCATCTCTCCAGCCTCATGCTTTTAAAAGAAGTACGAAGTTAGGATTATAAACCATTTAGACAATTACATCAAAGAAAACATAAAAACAACTGCCTAATTACTCTAAAAACAAACAAAGCCCTGGAGATACCAGCACAAACATCACTTTTCAGGATGATACACACATTAAATCAGATAATAACATTTAAAGAATTACAATGATCTATACAATCAGATTCAATTTCTCCAGCACAGTCACGCCATCATGTGCAGCTGGACAAGCATTCTTCATTTAAGAATCTTTCTGCTGGTTGAGACTCTCTTGTAACTGGAAAAAGTGCTGAGAATACTGATTGTTGAGTGCACACTCTTATATGGGACATCTATGCTATCATTTCCAGGGGAAACTGGGGCAAAGGGGGTGCAGTGGGGTGCCAGAGGCAGGGATAGTGTGGAACACTGCCTCCTTGCCACGTCAGGCCACTGTATTCTTTAGATTGCCTGCAAAATTCCTGCTCAGGTTGGGCCAATCATCATTCCATCATGGAAAAGGGAGGGGTTAATAAGATCCCATCCTTCCCAGAGGAGCGATTGGCAGTTCGGTTGCTGAGAGAGACAGAGAGAGAGAGAGAGAGAGAGAGAGAGAGAGAGAGAGAGAGAGAGAGAGAGAGAGAGAGAGAGATTTTCTTTAGTGGTGTAGCCACTGGGAAGTTACTCAGGCTCCTATGAGGAGTTCCTCAGCCATGCTCAATAGAAAAACCCTCACTAAACTCAGTGGTTAGGAAAAGAGACATGGAAGAGAAGGAGGATTAGTCAGGACAAGGAAAAAGACAAGTAGAAGTGGGAAGGGATGAGAGACAGTGATGGGTAAATATGGTCAAAGTACAGACATGTGTGTACGAAGGTGTCATCGTGAAGCCAACTATTTATGATTGACATATGTCAAAAACACCCCAGTGAAACCTTTCTGTTTACTGTAAAATGTCTTCCTCCCGGTGAGTGTGCCCCCATATTCAAGACTCCCTGTGACAAAAGCATCTGGATTGCTCTCTTTGCCATGCCACTGATTTACCCTCTTGTCACACAGTATTGGCTACAGTGAGAGAGAAATATCAGTGCATCTGGGAGCTTAGTAAAAACACTGAAATTCAGACCCTGCTGATTAGAAACTGTGTTGAATGAGACGTCATATAATTCACTCACAAAACACTTTCATAAGCACCGAGGAAGCTCATTGAGTCTTCATGTGCTCCTGGGCTTCCTTTTTACTTGTCTTTCTAGTGCAGGCAGAGGAGCAGGGGAATTTCTTCAGTGTATGTATGTGCCAGGTGTGTATATGTATGTACGTGTGTGTGTGTGTGTGTGTGTGTGTGTGTGTGTGTGTGTGCCTATCTGTAGAGGCCAGAGTTCAATCATGGGTGTCATTTCTCAGACATCATCCACCTTTTCTTTGACACAGGGTCTGTTGCTGGCCTGGAACTCACCCTGTAGGGTAGGCTGGCTGAGCAATGAGCCCCAAGCATACACATGTCTCCTCAGTGTTGGGATTACAAATGCACACCACCATGCCCAGTTTTTAAGTGGGTCCCAGAGCTTGAACTTAGATACTCAGGCTGTATAGTGTTTACTTTTCCTATATAGCACCATCTCCTTAGTCCCTGAAAAACAACTTCTATTAATAGCATATATTTGCCTTCTGATTCTTGACTCACGGTTTTAATTAGAGGAGTTCCTCAGAGCCCTCAGTCCCTCTCTTACTGTGAGCTGCTTGCTCATTGTGGGAGCCAGACTGTTTTCTGTAATCTACAACATGAGTATTCCTAAGAACAACAAAAATTAAACTGTCACCTCATTTACAAAAGTGATTTTAATCAAATGTGGTGCATCTATTCTGGGTATGACACATTAAGAAAAAAGGATTTTTATCCCAGAGTCCAAGATGCCTTGGTTAATGATACCTCCCTTTGTTCCCAGCATTAGGAAAGGTGATAACATCCCTAAAGCAGAACAAATCACCATGTCTTCCTATGATTCCTCTTATCATCCCTAGACATCACATCAGTTTGCATGCCTTGGGCATACAGTGGCTCTGCCCAGATGGAATATCAGGAGGATCAAGACATCAGGTAAAGAACGGCAGCAAATAACAAGGGATGGGGAGATGGATAGTGGGTAAAATCTGGCCACACAAGCGTAAGGGTGTGAATTCAGAATCCTAGAACCCACCCAAAGCCTGGTCGAGTAGTGTGCATCTGTAAACTCAATGCTTTTATGGGGAGGTGGGAGGCAGGGATGGGGGCATCCTCAGAAGCTCACAGGACAGCTAAGCCAGGTGAGCACAGTGGAGAACAGAAAGAGACCCCGCCCTAAACAGAGAAGAGGGAAAGGACCAACACCTCTGTCTTCCACACCATGCTTTGTATACGTGTGCTTCCATGTACAAACATGAATATTGCACACATGCACGCCCGCCAGCAATCAGACTGAAAACAACAACAATAGTTCCACATTATCATGCTGACAGAGAGGGAAAATGTGAAGACCCTTCAAACTGAGGTGAGTATCGAGCCCACGTGTCTCTTATTCACACCCCTGTGTATCACACGGTATGGGTGCCACAGTCAGAGGCATGCTGGGACTATATGAATCAGGGAAAAGTCAGGACTGTGCAGGGTTTGTGCAGGCCCTTGGATATCTTCCACACTCACATTTCCCTGAACTTGTGGCTTTAATTTTAAGTTGAAAATTAAATGATTGAAATATATTCTAAAATTAATACCTCAGAGAGCTGGGAAGATGGCTCAGCAGTTAGAAGCACATGCTGTCTGTCCTTGCAGAGGACTGGGGTTGGGTTCCCAGCACACACATGAGGCTGTCTACAACCTCCTGTCACTTCAGCTCCAGGGGAGTTGTCCCCCAGCGCCCTCTTCTGGCTTCTATAGGCACTTCACTTGTATACACACAGATATGTGCATACACAGACACACAATTTAAAAGAATTAATACCCTAAAATATCTCCATATTGAGAAGAAGAAAGCTTCCAGAGATAATAGGAGTTGAAAATGATCAAACTATATTATGCACACATATGAAATCATCCAAGAATAAATAAAAAGCTATTATAAAAATATCCAAGAGAATATGATTTATGTATTTGTGTGTACATGTCTGTACATATGTGTGCGGGTGCACATGGAGGCTATAGAGGGGCACTGGGTGCTTTTCTTCATTATTTTTTTTTTTTAAGAAGAGTTTCTCACTGGACCTGGGGCTCATAGATCCAGCTAGACTAGCTGGCCGGGAGACCCTAAGGATCTGCCTGTGTCGTTGTTCCCAGTGTCGAGATTAGAGACATGCACGCCACACTTGGATTTACATGGGGTTCTGGGCATTGAACTCAGATCTTCACGCTTGTGTAGCCACTTTACACATGGAGCCATCTCCCGGACCCTCCAAAATGTACTCATAGTGCTGTTGTTGAGTCATTGGCAACATTTTTTTTTAAGGATCTTCCAGCTGCTGTAATGGCCTTCCTTCATTTCACATGAGATGAGGCACTGAGAGGACGTAGTTACAGGATAACCCAAGTTCTTCCTTCTGACTTCATCCTCAAACAATCCCCCCCCCCTTAAACGTGTTGAGATCATTTCCAACTTTTCCTTATTAAAAAAATGCATTCTTTTATACCCTAACAAATTTGTTTCAAAGAAAGCTGCTTTGGTCTGTAGCTGTGGTGTCAGGAGTGAGGGGATTCTGAAGAGACACTGCGCCCTTCTCTTTGACTCCCAGGCTCTGGAAACTATGGAGCTCAAGGAATTGGAATTTCCTCATAAATTTCACTCCAAGAGACGGACAAGGCGGGAGCCTGGTGTCAGCCAGGGAGGAACCTGTCTCCCAGGAAGAGATTTCACACGGTTCTGACAACTTGTCAGACATCCTTGCAGGAGAGACTGGAGCTGAGACAGGGATGGGTCAGTGATGGGCTGAATCACGCCTGGATGGGGACCACTTATCTATGCACGGCTCTCGGCCTCTATTCCTGTCAGGACCCCGAAGATGGACTTGGGAGGCTACTGGCCGTGTTCATTTGTTCCTCTCCCCAGTGTGGCCACAATGAATACATGTCCCCTCTCTACTTTATCTCTTCTCTGTTTAGTTATCTCTTGAGGACAGGGTGGCCCAGCCTGGCTTCTGAGGACTGCTGTGGGAAGTCAGCTTTATCCCTAGTAATTCCGGCAATATTTTGTCCATTTTCTTTATTACACTGTAAGGCCTCAGAAAATACCCCAAGAACTTATGCTTTGAGATACCGAGAAGTCTCACGATCTATCTTAAGAATCAAGATCCCTGCAGGACATGGGGACCTGTGATTCCACTTGCTTGGAGTTGGAGGCAGGATCATAAATTCCCCAGTAGCTTGAACAATTTAGGAAGATGTCACCACAACCAAACCAAACCAAACCAAACCAAACCAAACCAAACCAAACCAAACCAAACCAAACAAACCAAACAAAGCCAAAACCAAAACCAAAAGAAAAGAAAGCTTAGTGGTCTCAGTGACATTGGTGCACGTGAATTAGAACTTGTACAGGTGATTTTGCTCATGCTGTTACATGTTGGCCTTTGTGTGTGTGTGTGTGTGTGTGTGTGTGTGTGTGTGTGTGTGTGTGTAGGGGCTCTTGCCTTCCTCTCTGTGATAATTTGATCTCCTTTTCCACCCTATTCTCTTGCCACACTAGGGCTCTGCAGGGAGCATGGTTTTGTATCACATCCTGCTCCCTGTGATGGCACATCTGTACTGTGGATGGATGGGTCCACTGGTACCAGAAGGTGGCCACAGACACCTGAGGAGGCTGGCTGCAGATGGACCCTTTCCCCGCTGGGTTCTTCCTTTGCTCACTGCCGTGAAGGCTGAGGGTAGCAGCCTGATCCCTCTGTCAAGTGTCTCGAACAGTAAACACACACATGTGGACATGTGTGGAAGTTGGAGGAACGAAGCACCGACTGTCATTTCTGTTGCCTTATTTTCTTCTTTGCTTGAGACAGGGTGTGTAGCTTTGCCAAGCTGCTGGTGGAGCAAGCCAGCAAGCTTCCTGGGGTCTCCCCATCTTGGGCTCTCATCTTCCCATTTTCTGGGTTTACAAGCCTGAGCTGCCATGCCTCGCTTCTCATGGGTTTTGAGAATCTGAACTTGGCTCCTCATACTTTTGAGGCAAATACTACCTACTGACTTATTTCCCCAACCCACTAAACCTTTCTTTTTCTAGTACAGTAATGGGTTTCCTATAGCATAACTCTGATGAGTTCTTATGCCAATAACCCCCCTTACACACACTCACATATGTACAAACACATCCACTCTCACACTGGATATATACGTACGTACTCACACATATACACAAAGACTCACTCTCACACATACAATTTCACCTAAATATTCACACATGCTAACACACCTTCTTGAACATTTATTCACACACATAAACACTGTCACACACAGACATATATACACAATCACATACACACTCCCTCACAATACGTACTTATACACACACGAATTTCTCTTTCTCCTCTCTCTCTCTCTCTCTCTCTCTCTCTCTCTCTCTCTCTCTCTCTCTCTCTCTCTCTCTCACACACACACACACACACACACACACACACACACACACACACACGCGGGCAGAGGTGGGAGAGAAAGAAAAACAATGCACTCCAAGCTACACCATAAACGACCTTCTCCTAGCTGCCATTTCTTTTCTTCTGCACCCAGGCTCCAGTCAGCTCTGGCCAGCAAGGAAGCAAAGCCAGAGGGCTTTCCCCTCACATTTCATCTCCAACCAGATCTCAAACCTACCGAATTTGAATGGGAAGGCAGCAGGTGTCTAATATTGATTATTGTTTTAAGAGAGAATGTATCTCACATAAGTGATGTTTTAGATGATAACAGTTCTGGCCAAACAGCCTGGAAAATCACATTTCTTCGGCTGGTGCCTGCAGCTGCCTGTATTAGGAGGCAAAGCCTGCTGCCTGCCATTGCATTCAATCTTCTTTCAATTTGAAGCCGGGTCCCTTCAGTGTGGGAGGGAGGAAAATCTCCAGGCTCAACATTTACAAAACGTTAAGCCTCCTGCCTCTTTGAGCTCTGTCAGAAATATTCCAGCCTCAATGTAAAGCCTTCTTTCCATTTGAGGGCATTGAGTATGTAAGCTCCGTCATTGGCTTCTGCTTGCTTCTTTTCAGGGATGTTTGTTTTAAAAAATTGTAATTTGTTTTTAAGGTGGACCATGTTAAAACCTTTTTTTTTGGTGGAATTTTCTCAGCTTTTCATCTTGTACAATAGAGAATTGAAAACAATGGGTTCAGGATTCTGAGAAAAAAAGGTTGTTATGGTTGAATGAGAAATGTCCCTGCAAGGCTCATGTGTTTGATGAACACTTGGTCTTCTGCTAGGGACCCCGTTTGTGAAAGTTGTGAGACCTTTAGGAAGTGGAGTGTCGCTGGAGGGGGTGGGTCGTTGGGCATGGACCTTGAGGCACTTTAAAAAAGAATTTTATTTACTAGCTTTAAAGATTTACTCATATTATTTTTTAACTATGTGTATGCGTGTGTCTGAGTGTGTGTGTGTGTGCATGTGCATTGGTGTCCACAGGGGACAGAGGCATCAGATGCCCCTGGAGCTGGGGTTGCAGGCAGTAGTGAGCTGCCCCATATGGCTGCTGGGAACTGCACTCTGGTCCTTGGCAAGAGGGCACGTGCTCTTAACCCCCGAGCATCTCTCCAGCCTGGGTTTGAGGCTTTAGAGCACAGTCCGAGCTCCTGGCTGCAAGTGCAACAGGTGCAATGTAATGAATACAATGAATACAAACATATAAATGGTAGAAATACTTACAAAGAGAACCAAGTGAGAGCAGCAAAGGCTGCATGGCCTGGCTTCCTGTGCCAAGGGCTGGCGCTGACTCTCTGGGAGGACTAGGAATGCCCAAGTGCTGGCGTTTCCCTGGTTCTCTCTACGAGGAGTTTTCTTTCTTTCTTTCTCTCTCTCTCTTTCTTTCTTTCTCTCTTCTTCCTTCCTTCCTTCCTTCTGTCCTGTCTTTTCTTTTCGCCTTCTCCTCCTCCCCCTCTTCTTCTTCTTCTTCTTCTTCTAATAATAATAATAATAATAATAATCATAATCATAATCATAATAATGTAATAAAAAGTATTTTAAATTATAATGTAATTAAATTATTTCCCCTTCTCTTTCCTTCTTTCACCACCTCTGTGTCTTCCCTTTCTCCCTCTCAAATTCATGGCTTCTTTTTATTTAATTGTTTATATATATAGAATATGTATATATATATACATACACACATACATACACATGTGTGTATATATGTATGTCTATATGGTTCTAATTTATCAATACAACCTACTCAGTTTGTACTTGTGTGTATATTGTTTCAGGGCTGACCACTTGGTATTGGATAACCAATTGGGAAATGGAATTTCATGGGTGTAGTTTCTCTGACTTCTAGGAGACACAATCTCTTAGCAAACTTCCTGTTCCTCTGGCTCTTACCCCGTCTTTTAAAGATGACAGGTGCAGGAATTGTGCTGTGGATGATCTCCTGTTCATTGCACTTTGACTGGGTGCAGTTGTTCTGTAATGTGTCTGTCTGCTGCAAAGAGAAGTTTCTTTGATGATGAGAACCACACTTGTCTGTGGGTGTAAGGATACATATTTAGAATGTTGTTATGAATGGTGATAGTACCAATAGACATGCTAACATGGAGAGGAGACGCTCATGAGGTCTTGGCCCTAGACAAAGAACTACAGGAATTCTTTTCTGTAGGAGCATATCTACTAACAGAGGCTCAGAGAACCTAAAGTAATTTTAATTTTAATTTTCCAGGTTTGAATGGTGACTCGTTATTGCCCATCCTGGTTGAGCACCTTTCTATCACAATGCTCTGTTTATGGTGCTTAACTTTTTTTTTTTTTACAGCTTTTATTTCAGTTTTAAAAATTAGCATAGGAAGTATTAACCTTCATCATGGCATTTTCATACACAATTCCTTTGGGAGTTTGGGGAGATGGCTCAGTTGATAAAGTTCTTGTCTTGCAAGTTTTAAGACCTAAGTATGATCTCCAGAACCCACGTGAAAACAACAACAACAAAAACAAAAACAAGCATGGTGAGGTGCACCTGTCATCCAGTATGGGAGAAGTGGCAACCGCAGCTCCCTGGAGCGTCTGGCCAGCCAGCCTAGGCTCCTTGGAAAATTCCAGACCACTGATAGACACTGCCTAAAAAAATAAATTAATTAATTAATGTATACATATGTGCATACATACATATTAAATTAAAGGTGGGTGGCACCTGAAGACTGACATCCAAGGTTGTCCTCTGGATTTCACATGCATGACTTTTTATGCATACACTTGCGCATATGCACCCATATGCATATGAACATACACACACTCCACAAATAATAATAAAAAAAAACCCGCTATAATATTTTTTTGGCTGATGCTCCTCTCTGTTCTCCCCAACTCCTTGTTCCTTTCCACCCCAGTACCCTCCGTTTCACGCTCATGTCACACATGTTCTGTTGCCCCCCACTTCCTCAACACCCCTTTCCTCCTTTTTCTAGTTCTTTGACTGATACCCACACTCACACCTATATATGTTATGACTTTGAATGTAACCAGTGGTTTTTGAAGGTAAAAAAATACAAGTGCCTGAATCAGAATTCTCTTTGTTTTGACTTTCAAAGTTCAGTTTCTTTAATTAATTAATTTATGTATTTTAAGTATTACTGCTCTGTGTACATGTATGCTTGTTTTCTGGAAGAGGGCATCAGATCCCAGTAGAGAGGGTGGTAAGCCACCATGTGGTTGCTGAGAATTGAACTTGGGACATCTTGAAGAACAGACAGTACTCTTAATCACGGAGCCATCTCTCCAACTCTCTAAATCAGAATTCTTAAGAATTGGAAAGAGTGTTTCCGATGTATTTCATTTAGAAATCCCACTGGAAGTGCCAGAGCAGTCATCCAATTCCAATTCTATGAAATGTGAGGTCGCATCTACGCCACTACAGACCTAGAACAACACTTTTATGGAGGGTAGCTCAGTTGATGGAGTGTTTGACTAGCTAACATGAAGCCCTGGCTTCGTTCTGCAGCACCACATACATGGACCGGGGTGGTGCATGCCTGCAGTACCAGCCCTGGGAGGGGAAGGCAGGAGGATCAGGGTTCGAGGTCATCCTTGGCTATACAGTGAGTTGGAGGCCAGGCTGAAACCTTGTCTCAAAAGAAAAATTAAAGGAATTACAAAGAATGTCCAGTTCTTCTCAAAGCACGTGATTTGATCGATGGCCAGTTCTTCCTTACCCAAGTAAGATACTGTTCCCATAAACTCTTCCCTTGTCTCAAGTTCTTCTCTGGACTTTATGAAACAATACAATAAATCTCCCACCTGGCAACCCTTTCAATCTTTACAGAGAGTTAATTGATATTACTGTGTGCTCATGTGGGTATTGTTCATGCACATGCATGTGCGTGTCAGAGGACAACGTTGGGTGGAATTCCTCAAGCATTGTCTATTTTTGCTTCAGACAGCATCTCTCATTGGCCTGGAACTTTGGCCAGTGGGCTAGACTAGCTGGCTACTGAGCTCCAACAATCCATCTCTCCATCTCCCCATCTCTGGGATTGTAACAATACGCTATTGTGCTTGGATTTGAAAAACTGTTTTCATTAATTCTTGGGGAATGTCACACAATGTAGTTTCCGCGTGTTCACTCCTGACTTCTCCCCCTAATTCCTCCCAAATCCACCTCATCTCCTACACCTTGACTTTGAGTCCTTGGTTTTTCAGGTTGGAGGGACAGGGAGTCTTCGAATGCTCCTCCCCTGGGTGCTCTGAACTGGGTCACCTCTCACTGTGATGCTCCAGTTCTCTACGTACATTTTTTAAATTTACCTTTCTTTCTTTCTTTCTTTCTTTCTTTCTTTCTTTCTTTCTTTCTTTCTTTCTTTCTTTCTTTCTTTCTTTCTTTCTTCCTTCCTTCCTTCCTTCCTTCCTTCCTTTCTTCTTCTTTTCTTTCTTTCTTTCTTTCTTTCTTTCTTTCTTTCTTTCTTTCTTTCTTTCTTTCTTTCTTTCTTTCTTCCTTCCTTCCTTCCTTCCTTCCTTCCTTCCTTCCTTCCTTCCTTCCTTCCTTCTTGAGAATTTCATACATGTAAACAACAAAATACAAAAACACAAGGAGTGTTTTAGGAATTTGTGTACCACCCTGTATGTACAGGGGCCATAGTAATCTCCTCTGTATTGTTCCCTGTCCTTTAGAATATGTGTGCTGAAGCAAGCACACATACCATTTTGTACATGTGTATAATGTGTACAGAAGATGGAGGGGCTAAGGAGGCAACCGCCCTTCCATTAGGATTTACAGGCAGCTAATGGTAACCAGGGAGGAGAGGCTTATGGGACCCCACTCCTTCCTAGGGTGTATAGGCAGTTAATGGTAACTAAGGGGAGAGGGGAGACATGCTATTCAGTGGTGTAGCCGCTGGCAAGGTGCCAACACTCCTGTAGATAAGACTTCACCCACGCTCTGATAAGCAGTCACAGATGAACTCATTAGTTTATTAGAAGAAAGGACATGAAAATAGAAGGGGCAATGTGGGAAGAGAAAGGGGATCGGTGAGAGGTGGGGAGAGACAAGAGGAAAGGGGGTGAATGTGCTCAGAATACATTACAAGCTCACATTCACTCTCCAACTCACATTCTTTTGTGGCTGTAACAAACACAGGGGGCGGCTGTAGTTCCTGAAACTTTTTTTCCCCCCAGTGGGAAGTTTCTAGAAAATATTGTATGATTTTTTTAGCATGCTTTTAGTTTAGTTTTACTTCTGTTGGACACACATTCCCTAAGCTATACTTCAGTCAAACTCTGGAAAAATAATACTCACTTGGCAGGATATTGAATCAGACAGAGGGAAATGGATATGTTAAATTCTCAACAGAGATGCCAGCTCTCCTTCTCTTTACTTTTTGAATTAATCCAGGAAGCACACAGATTAAGAAGTTGAAGTGGCGGGGCTGGACAGATGGCCCAGCTGTTAAAAACATTTCCTGCTCCTCAAGAGAACCCAAATTTGGTTCCCAACATGTACATGACAAGGCTCACAGCTGCCTGTTATCTCCAGGTTTAGGGTATTTGATGCCCTCTTCTGGTCTTTATAGGCACTGCACTCACATGTTACACATTTTAAAAGACACCTATACATACTCTTTGTTTCTTTTTAAAGTAAAGGCTGGGTATGGCAGCATCTGGGACTGCAGGGCAGGCACTGTAGGCTCTACCTCACCTAGACAATTTGGTGAGCTCCAGGCTCAAGGAGAGATTCTGTCTCAAAAACTGCAGTGGGGAGCAATAGAAGAAAATAAGGTATCCAGTGTTGACCTCAAGCCCCTACATGCCTGCATACATGTGTGAACACCGCCCCCCCCACACCAAAGTACCACATAATTTTTGCATCTTTTTTCCCTATAGATAACAACCAGAATGAATTTGGACAACTTATTCTTTCCTCTTTCTCATTCAAGGAACTGGTCAAACTAATTGCCTGTATTTTAAGGAAAATGGGCAGAAGGTCAGAATGTGAATGAAGTCTCAGTTTTTGTTTTCCTTTTTTATTTTTTTTTAAAATTTATTTTACAATACTATTCAGTTCTACATAATATCCACAGATTCCCTTGTTCTCTCCCTTCCTGCCCCCCTCCCCTTCCCCCCAGCCCACCCCCCATTCCCACTTCCTCCAGATCAAGGTCTCCCCCGAGGACTGGGATCGACCTGATAGACTCAGTCCAGGCAGGTCCAGTCCCCTCCTCCCAGATTGAGCCAAGTGTCCCTGCATAAGTCCCAGGTTTCAAACAGCTAGCTCATGCAATGAGCCCAGGACCTGGTACCACTGCCTAGATGTCTCCCAAACAGATTAAGCCAATCAACTGTCTCACCTATTCAGAGGACCTGATCCAGTTGGGGGCCCCTCAGTCTTTGGTTCATAGTTCATGTGTTTCCATTCATTTGGTTATTTGTCCCTGTGCTTTATCCAAACTTGGTTTCAACAATTCTCGCTCATATAGACCCTCCTCTTTTTCACTAATTAGACTCCCAGCGCTCCACCAGGGGCCTAGCCATGGATGTCTGCATCCAGATTCCTCAGTCCTTGGATGGGGTTTATGGCACAACTATTAGGGTGTTTAGCCATCCCATCACCAGAGTAGATCAGTCCCGGCTGTCTCTCGACCACTGCCAGCAGTCTTTTGTGGGGGTATCTTTTTGGATTTCTGTGGGCCTCTTTAGCTCTTTGTTTTTTCCTTTTTCTCATGTGGTCTTCATTTACCAAGGATGAAAGGTCCCAGAAGGAAACAGCTGCAGGAGGAGTCAGATACAAAAGACAGCGAGCCAGGAGAAGCATCCTCTGCCTCCAGCTACTGAGGTTGCTGGATGTTGACTCAGACAACTAGGCCAGTGATGGCTGTGGAGCTGATGTGGACAGGAGACTGAGGACTAACCACACCACCATGTCCCTGGACCAAGACCTCAGGTCTACCACACAGCTGGCAAGGAGGAAACACTGCAGGAAGTCCCATGGAAGGCACATCCTGTTCTGGAGTGTGTGTGTTTTTTTTCTGCACATTTCTATTATTCCCTAGACACTTACTTAAATTCTGTCTGAGCCTACTAATACAAAGCAGAACAGCACATGCTCTGTTAGAACTTGCAGACAGGTGAAACCAGACTAACAGATCTCCTGACGACTTGCGTTTTATCTTCACAATCCTCCAGTTTCTGAGACTCAAGTTAAACTTTTATTCAGCTTTTTCTTCTTTGTGATTTCATAGTATTTCTTAGTATCAGTGACATTGGATGTTACAGGTTTTCTTATTTGAATTATTTCCTTTTTTATTAGCCCATGTTAATTATATAATGGACTTCCTCCATACTAATAGATAATGTTATCATGACATTTTCAAGGCACGTATGCTTTATTTAGACTGTACTCACCCAATACCTTCTTTTGTCTCCTCTTGCTCATACCATTCATCTGCCCAACTAGTCATTCTACATTGAAAAATTAAAATTTTTATTTAATATTCATATGTGGGTATAATGTGTTTGGATCAAATATGCCCCAATTCCATCCCCTCAAGTTCTTCCCCATTACCTTTTCTTCCAAATTTATGTATTCTTTTTTTTTTCTTAAATACTCACTGTGTCTGTTTAGTGCTACTTGTATGCATATGGGAGTAGGGTTATACCCTGGAGGGTGGGAAGCCTATTGGGGTTGAAAAACTGAAGAAAACTGACTCCAATTCCCTTCTCCAATAGTCATCAATTGTCCAGAGAGAGAGAGAGAGAGAGAGAGAGAGAGAGAGAGAGAGAGAGAGAGAGAGAGAGAGAGAGAGAGAGAGCTAATGAGTTTTAGTTAGGGTTGCTTTTGGGAACATGGGTGATGAGTTACTTATAAGAGCATGGACAACTCTCTAGTTAATACATTGCTGAAGAAAATGTCTCTCCTTCCCCCCATAGCAACCACTAACTATGTATAAATCCTTGGTGAGGGGTAGAGTAAGAGGTTTATAGGTAGGATAAATGGTGAACACTAGGTCCCAGAGATCTGTCTTGATTCCTTGTGGGTCTCACCAATGACTTCAGGACATTTTCCAACCAGCCCAGCTCTTCTCAGTCACTGCTATGGGTTTCTCCCACAAATTTTTCCATCCATGGTTTAGACACAGATGGAGAGAGGGAACACTGCAGATCTCTCACCGTGTACCCATCTACTTGGCATAGGGCACAGGGTTGAAATAGCACATCCTTCCCGACTCCCTGGCTCTGCAGTTTTAGGTTTTGTTTGTGATTAATGTTCAGTGTAAAGGTGAGTAATGGAGCAATTCATTGTAGTAATTCGAGCTACCGAGGATATATGGACTCCTTCGCTCAGCATCCTTTCCTCCAACTCCTTGTCACATAAAAAGAATCATTACATCGGGGAACATGTGGCCATCACCCGTGGGAACCACACAGAGATACAGCTCATGGTCCTGAGTGTCTCCATTCCCAGAGCCCTTTGCTGTAAGACTGGAGGATGACAGTGGCAGAATGGCAGTTAGAAGACCTCCTGTTAGGATCTGAAGACTGGGGCCCACCTCCAAATTCGTGTGTTGACATTCTAACCCTTCAATGATGATGTTTGAAGGCAAGGGCTTTGGGAGATGAGTAGGTTATGAGGGTGGGACCCTCATGAGGGGATTAGTGTCTAGGTCCAAGGCTGGAGATGTCACTCAGGGATGGAACGTGTGATTAAGATGGACAAGACCTGGGGCCCTGGGTTTAGCCTGGGAAGGGAGGGAGGGTGGGACAGAGGAACAGACAGGGGGAGGGAAGGAGAGAAGGAGACAGAAGGGGAGAGAAAGAGGGAGGGAGGGAGGGAGAGAGAGAGAGAGAGAGAGAGAGAGAGAGAGAGAGAGAGAGAGAGAGAGAGTTTATAGGGCACAGTGAAAACACAGCCATCAAGGAAGTAAGTTGCATCACACACCCAACCTGCTGAAACCTTGGCCCTGGACTTCTCAGCTTCAGGGACTGTGAGAAACAATGTATTGTTCTTTATAAGTCACACAGTTTAACATATTTTATTATAGCATACCCAATGGACCAAGAGATCTCCTAATGCCTTGCTTCTTCTCTCTGGCTCTATGTCTTGTGTGTGTGTGTGTGTGTGTGTGTGTGTGTGTGTGTGTGTGTGTGTGTATCTGAGTGGACACATGCATATGTGTCCATACGTGTGGAGGTCAGAGGTTGACATTAAATGTCTCTCTCAATTGCTCCCCATTTATTTCCTGAGGCAGGGTCTCTTGCTAAACCCAGAGATCGCCAGTTCTGTTACTCTAGGCAGCCAGTTGCCCTGGCAACACTCTAGCTCTGCCTCCCAAATGCCAGGATTACCTGCTCAGTGTATATGTGGGTTCTGGGGATCTGAGCTCTGGTTCTCGCAATTATGGGGCAAATACTTACCATTGAACCATCTTTAGCCTGTTCAATGTCTTTTGCCTCCTTTTAAAAATGACTGATTGAACATAAACGATCCATATCTACTTCTAATTAGTTTCCTCCCCCTCCCCTTCTCCTCCTCCTTCTTCTTCCTCCTCCTTATAAAAATAATTTTGAGCCCCTGGGATCAATCTGGGAGGTGAGCCAGGTGAAGATACCTGGTTGGCAGTGGAAAGAACCTATTGTTTTTACAGGTCCAGGTGAGTGTGTTTGCTTGTGCTTTCACAGGATGGATGAGCAGAGCAACAGGTGAATGCACATGGGGAACTTGGCACTGCCTTCTAGAGTCTAGGAAGGAGGCAGAATGTCTGAAGACCTACCAGGCCTCAGGGCTGAGAGGCCCTAGTGCCTCCAGCTGTGGACTTGAGTGACAGCACCACCTTACAAGAAAAGGGAAGGATACTCTCAGTTTTGATTTCCTGTTCCAGCCTGTGGACTACAGTGGTGTGACTTAGGGGGTATTGATGATGTAAGAAATGGTTCTGTCTTCATTAGCTTGTGGCTTCCAAGGCCTTGGGATCATCTTTTATTTAGTGTAATATTTGTATCAAACTCTGCTATACCAAAATAAGTGAAGTTGGGCTCTTGTAAAGGAAACAGGCCTATTGAACAGGCTTTAGAGGTTTGAGAGCACGGTGTCTACACCTGGCTACATCACCTACAGTAAAGGCGTCACGACAGGAGGTAATTGAGATACGTGTGGGTGCTGGCTAGTCTTGGTTGTCAGCTCCACACAACTTAGAGTCACTATGGAAGAGGAAACTGATACGTTTTACGCCTTCTGAAGGCCTCTTCGCCCTTGCAACAAACCAAATCAGACCAAATTGAAAAGCCCAGGTTTAATGGGCAAAGTGCTGCCGGGAAATCGCCAGGCCGGAAGAACCACAAGTCTGCTTTTGGGGATGCCGTTTATATGTTCCCCCGTGGGAGTCGTCCTGAGTCTGTGTTTGGTAAGCTCTGAAGGGGCAGGTTTGGGGAGGAGCTGTGTGAGGTGGAGCCCCGACCCAGACATTCCAGACCCTTTGGGTATACGGATGCCAGGGTGCCAGGGGTTGAGGTGGAGCCCCCACCCAGACATTCCGGACTCTTTGGGTATACGGATGCCAGGGTGCCAGGGGTTGAGGTGGAGCTCCCATCCAAACATTAGCACTGTAGGAGGCACCATCCCTAGGCATGTGGGTCTGGATTGGTGGGTGAGCCTGTAAGCCTCATTCCTCCTGGGTTTCCGCTTTCGTTCCTGCCCTGACTTCCCTCAGTGAGGGACAGTGACTTGTAAGAGTAAGCTGAAATAGAGCCCTTCCTCCCTGAGCTGCATTTAGTCAGTGTTTTATCAAGGAACCAAATGAAATTAGGAGAGGAGAGATCACACAGTAGGACGGGAAGTAACAAAGCCTGGAGGAACCCATCGTGATTTTAAAAAAATTTAAAAAAGTTTGTGTTTATGTGTGTGTGTGTGTGTGTGTGTGTGTGTAAATGTATGAGTGTATGTATGTATGAGTGTGTGCATGTGTGAGTGTGTATATATATGTATTTGTGAGTGTATGCGTATGTATGTGTGTGTATATGAATGAGTGTGTGCATGTGTTTAGTGTGTGTATGTGTGAATGTGTGTATATATGTATGTGTGAGTGTGTGTATATGTGCCTGTGTTTAATGTGTGTGTATGTGTGAGTGTGTGTATATATGTCTATGTGAGTATATGTGTATGTGTGTGTGTATATGTATGAGTGTGTGCATGTGTGAGTGTGTGTATATATATGTATTTGTGAGTGTATGTGTGTGTGAGTGTATGTGTGAGTGTGTGTGTGCGCACATGCACATCACAACACTAATATGGTCAGAACACAGCTGGTGGGAGTCAGTTCTCTCTTTCCATCATGTAGGTCTGTGGGAGGGAGCTTGGCTTGTCAGTCTTCACAACAAACATCTTTACCCACTGAGCCATCTTGCCAACCCCAGTCTTGATCTTTTACAATAACTCATTCTGTGGGGACCTCATTGCTGGGAAGCTCTGTGAGAACTGTGTTAATTTCTTCCAAGGGCAGAATCTCCACTAAAATAATTATTTGGGGCTAAGCAAACCTCTAGAAGGTTCTTCTGTCTATTGTCATGCACCATACTTGGACCAATCTTTCTAACACTTGAGCCCTTGGCAGACATATCATATCTAAACCATGAGAGCATCCTGAAGTTTGAAAAAAAAAACACAAACCAAATCTTAATGAGGAATTATATGGATCAGGTTATTTTGTAGGTATGTCTATGGAAGATTGTTTTGATAATTGATGTAAAAGACTCAGCTCATTGTGGATGGCACCATTCCCTAGGCACAAGTTTGAGCCATATAAGAATAGAAAAGGCTAGCTGAAAGCAAGCTAGCCAACCAAAGACCCATGCACTCATTCTCTGCTCTTGACCCTGGATGATGGCTTAAGTGCCTGCCTTGACTTCCTCTCAAGAATGGACTGTAATCTGGAATTGAAAGTCAAATAAACCCTTTCTTCCCTAAGTAGTTTTCTGTCAGGTCATTTTATCACAGGAACAGAACTGAAACTGGAACACCTCATGGGTTTGTGTGTGAACAAAGAGTTGAACAGAGAAAAAGATACACTGATTTGATGGACAGCACCAAGCCTCTGGGAGATTTTTTTCCCCCGCTAGAGGAATGCATCCTATCTAGTCAGAAGAGCTCCAGGGAGGAAGAGGTTAATGCTGTCATGAGAAGGGAAGCCAGATCTCTCTCTCTCCCCTTCATTTCTCCAAGAGCCAGTGTGGCCTTTTAAAAAGACACAACACCTCGTATCCCAAGCCTGGGTCATTATTCCTAGAAATGCATAAACAACATTATCCATGTCTGAGTCAAATCAGCACATGCTATCCTGATGAAGTCCCTCTCAGGTTTTTCAGCACCTAAACTTCAGAAAGAAACTTTATGTACGATCTCTCGCTTCTCCACGCGCTGCACCTCTAGCTATACCAGGGCTCTCTCCATCTAGCGTCTGTCTGATTGAAAATTCAATTCAACTCACTTCAAATATGTATTGAGTACCTTCATGTTGGCAGCAAAGTCGTAAAAGCCACAGGGGATACAAAATAAGTATAAAGTACAGTCTCAGTCTTCAGAAAGTCTGCCGCACTTCTGGGACCAACACAGAGAATCAAGAGACTCACATGAGACAGAATACATTTCCTCATCAGAATGTGTTGTTCTGACATTAAGTGCATCGAGTGTTGCAGAGGAGGACTTCTGGGCAGGGGCCAGCCTTGTCAGAGAACACAAGCTTCTTAGGGGGGCTGAAGGCTGACATGGGGCTTTGAAGAAGTGTGAGCATTCCAGGATGTAGCAGGATCACACACAAAGATTTTCTCGTTGTTCCATATTCTCTGCAGAAGTCAGAAGGATGAAAATAACGTGACCTAATTATTGCAGGCTAAAGAGCTCACCAAGAGGCCTGAGGTCCTAGTCAGGCTTGCGATTTCCACTGCTCGCTTCCCTTTTCTGTGATACCCTCTATTGCTTTGTGAAAACAGGTGATCATAAATGCAGGAAGGGATTCTTCTCAGCAGTTTTAGTAGTAGGGTGTCTGCTTAAAACAGTAAAGGGTGTTTCCTCTCTCTTCCCTTTGTCCCACCTCTCATAAGTCAAGAGGGAAGAGGGATGGGCAGTCCATGTCACGACCCAAATGCTTACTGAACAGTTGAAACTGGAGTGATACTCTGAGGGAGCCCCCAGCAAGGGACAGTGGCAGGGAAGGCAAGCTACTCAAACTGAGTACAGAGACTGGGCATGTTTTGCAAAGATGATTTTTTTTTATTCCTTGAAAATTTCATATATGTTTACAATGTGTCTTGAGAATATCCACCCCCTCACTCCCTCCTTCCAAACCCACCTGAACTCCCCCTAAAATATTCCTCCAAAGTCCATATCCTCATTTTTTAATAACCCAGAAACTCTATTTATTGCTACCCATATGCACTTGTAGTTGGGATCATCCACCGGGACATGGGAAACCTACATTTGGGTGCTCCCTTCCTCAGCAGCCATCAACTGTCAGAATCTCTTCAGTTAGGAGTGGGCACTGGGAGCTTGTCCCTACTCCATGTTGCAAGTTTTCATTGTCTTGACTTTGTGCAGGTCTTGTGCAGGTAACCACAGCTGCTGTGATTTCATGTGTGTAACATGCATGTCATGTCCAAAAGACAGCACTTCACAGCCATCCTCCCCATCCTCTAGCACTTACATACCTTCTGTCCCCTCTTCTGCAATGTTCCGTGAAAGTTGGAAGGGCAGAGTTGATAAAGATGTTCCATTGATAGCTAAGCACTCAGTCATTTAATCTAGCACTGTGAATAACTATGAGTCTCAGCAGAGGTAATCTCTCTCTCTCTCTCTCTCTCTCTCTCTCTCTCTCTCTCTCTCTCTCTCTCTCTCTCAGTGTGTGTGTGTGTGTGTGTGTGTGTGTGTGTGTACCAAAGACTTTAATTATGACTACTTATAGAAGTATGAGAAATTTACCAGTGAACACACAATTGAAGAAAATGTGTCTCTCTCCCCCAGCAACCACTAATTACTTTAAAATATTCAGAGAGGGGCAGGGCCCCATGAGCTCCTTGAATCTCCATGATGGGCCCCATCATGTGCAGGTCTTGTTCAAGTTATCACAGTTGTTGAGGTTCTGACAATTCAAGACTCACACCATGCCCGGAAGGTAGAGTTCCTCAGCCCTCCACATCTCCTTCTGGCTCTGACATTCTTTCCACCTTCTCTTCCATGTTACCTGAGCTTTGGAGGGGGCAGCATAGACTATCCCATTTAGGAATGGCCATTCAACGGTCACTTATTCTCAGCACTTTGATGTATGAGAGATAATTTTTAAGGTAGAGGCTACTAAGAGTAGCCTGGATGTCTTCACTGGTTGACTTGATAAGAATAATTTTCTGCGGCCACATGGCTGCTGTAGGACACAGGTAGTCTTGGGTTAGTCTGGTAGTAGACAAAGAGGGAAAATACCAAAGGAAAACTCTCAGCTTACGTCACTCCTTGTGGGGTACATGACAAAATAGGTTGGGGGGGGAGCAAAAAGATACAGAAGTAATGGAATTTCTCTCTCTTGTTCAGATACTACATAGCTTGGAGTTTCCCATGGGCTCACCCCAACACTCACGCACATCCCTATGTGAAATATCCATCACATAAAGGGTATTGTGGGTGGAGAGTATGGCACAGAATACACAAGTGCCCACCTTCCCCTTTGCCTCCTCTGACTCTTGATAAGGCAGAGAGACCAGGCTGGCAGTGAAACACAGCACCCCCCCCATCCCAGCCTCCTGAATCACAGCACAGGTGCAGACATGGATGGGAAAGTCTTTGTATTTCACATGAGGCTGGGTTTTGATTGGTGCAGAGCAGGAATTTTCAGTTCCTGAGACTATTTGTCAGAGAGGGATGAGATGTTGTGGTCCAAAGGTATTGCTTGGTGCATGGAAGGGAGATGCTGAGATCTCCCTGCCCCTGTCCACCTTGTGTAAACTTTTTACTGGAGAGAGGTGAACAAAGACACCATTACACCTAGATGTGGAATTACTGACCCAGGGAGTTTATTTAGAGTTGCTTACAAAAGTATGTGAAACTTATGGGTGGTTTACACCACTCAAGAAAAAAAGTTAGTTTCCTGGCAACTATTAACTGTTTATAAATCCTTGGGGAGGGATGGGGACTTGGAAGCCCCTTTCTGCCTCCATTACAGAACATTAATGGGCTCAGTCTTGTGTCACCTCTACCAGTAAACACAGGTGGGGTATGGTGGGCCTGAGGCCTGTTTGAGAGTGTCCCTGACTCAATTTGATGGGAGAGGAGGGGATGCTGGGGACAAGTGTATGCAGAAGATACCAGCACTCTGCCATGAAAGCCTTGAGACAAGACTTTCTACCTGCCGGGATAAGCAGCCCAGAGAGATTGAATCCAACTACAAAAGAGTGACTCAGAACTTGAGCAGGTGTATGTGGAAGGGGCTCATTCTTTGCAAAGCAACCCTTTCCTCTTCCCAGCCTTTGGTGGTTCTCCCCAATGTAGTAATAGCTGCGTTGATGCTGCTGTTGATTTGAGAATCTATCTTTTCATAACATTCTCTCTCAGCAGTTTGGAAACAAAGATCCAGCTTAAGGCTTTTTGGAAGAAAGAAAACTCTGTTCCTCTCCCACTCAACATAGAGAGGAGATAGACCAGCTGATGCCTCCCTTGCCCACCTGGGAAAAGTCATCTTGGATCTGGAGATGGTGTTTAAATTTCCTATTCACAGGGCTCATGAGAAACAAGTGGAGCAGAAGGAAGTAGGAATTCACTGAGGTTCTTCTGAGGCACTGCCAGAGGGTTGTCATGATGGCTCTGGGCTTGGGGCCTGGGAGATACATGCTGCTCACTCTGTCATGTTTGTATACTATTTCCTGTTGGCCTCATATCTGCCTCTAGCTCTGAAAAGTTTTATCTGGGGCTGGGGACATGGCTCAGTTGGTAAAGTGCTTGCCTTGCAAACTTGAGAGCCTGAGTTCCATCCCCAGAACCCATGTAAAAAATCCAGCCTGTACTTGTATTCCAGTACTTGGAAGACAGAGATAATCCAATTCCTGGGCCTCTTTGTCCAGTTGCTGGGTGAGTTCCAGGCTAGTTATAGACCCCATCTCAAGTAAACAAGGTGGATGATACCTGAGAAATATTACCAAGATTGACTTCTGGTCTCCACATGCATGCATAATCATACACATACGAGAGAGAGAGAGAGAGAGAGAGAGAGAGAGAGAGAGAGAGAGAGAGAGAGAGAGAGAGAGAGAGAGAGAGGTGTTGTATTTGTATAAGTCAATTTTATTCTGACTTTGATCTTCAGCAGAGGATGAGGAATCAGATCTTCACATTGTTCAGGTCGCTCTGTTTCCATGCTGGGACATGAGGGTCAGAGGAGTGGGATGACAGGTCAGCTGCTGATCTGTGGACCATCACTGCAGTGAGTAAGATGATCCTGATTCAGGAGTGGGATGACAGGTCAGCTGCTGATCTGTGGACCATCACTGCAATGACTAAGATGATCCTGATTTAGGAGTTGGATGATAGGTCAGGTGCTGATCTATGGACCATACTACAATGAGTAAGATGATCCAGATTCAGGAGTGGGATGACAGGTCAGGTGTTGATTTGTGGACCATCATTGCAATGACTAAGATGATCTGGATTCTGTGTGAACCAGTGACTTTCCTTTATCACTGTCTAGAACTGAGCCCACGGTGGCCTTGATGCTCAGTCTCTCATGCATCCCTGAGCCACCTCTGGTAGCTGAGAATCTATGAAACCCTGTGTCCTGTACAGCATCTCTTGGGAAGACTCATTTGGCTGCCTCCAATAGCCCTACCTGACCCCACTCCATCATTCTGGGACCATGGAATGCCATCATTCCAGTGAGTCATGGATTCTAGATACAAAAGTCTGGTTAAAAGAAGGGAGCACTGTTTTCTTTTTTTTGTGTGTGTGTGTGCGTGCCTGTCCATGTCTCCAATGCTGAAAGACACAAGACATCCACCAGAGACTTCATTCTCTTTTTTCCCCCTGGAATGAGAGGGAAGGGAAATTTCCTACATTAGAAGGGAAAAAAATCTAATTGTCTCCTTGAATTGCATCTCTTCTGTGTTTTGAACACTAACAGTAAATAAGCTGAGACAGTTCTGGCAAGGGATGCAAGTGGTGTTTTCAACAAGAGGATGAGGATGCAGAACATGTAGAGGAGGTGTGAGTGCAGTGTCCATGAAGGGATGGATGCAAGTGCATTGTCCATGAAGGGAATGGGAGTGCAGCGACCATGAAAAGGCTCTAACTAAGCATGCCAGTATCCATTATAATTGCTGTAGTATAGTGTGGTATGGTATGGTATGTGGTGTGGTGTGGTATGCTGTGGTATGGTATGTGATGTGTGGTATGGTATGATGTGTGGTTGTGGTATAGTATGGTGTGTGATATGTGGTAAGATGTGGTATGATGTGGTGGATTGTGATCTAATGCAGTGTGGAGTAGTGTGTTATGGTATGGTGTGTTGTATGGTATGGTATGGTATATGGTGTGGTGTGGTATGGTATGGTATAGTGTGTATGATACATGTTATGATACAGTGTGGTATGGTATGGTGTGTTGTATGGTATGGTATGGTATATGGTGTGGTGTGGTATGGTATGGTATAGTGTGTATGATACATGTTATGATACAGTGTGGTATGGTATGGTGTGGTGTAGTATCATGTGTGATATATGGTATGATATGGTTTGGTGAGTTATGGTGTATCGTGTGATATGATAAAAATAGTATATATAATAAGCATTATATAATACCTCTCTACTATGCTATACTATTAATCCTTCATGCTGTTGCCTATTTTTGGGTTGTTACTCCGAAATCCATGTGAGAACCTGGAGGTGGCACTGTACCCATCTGGAGAGGAACAGTAGGTAGAACAAAGGAGGAGACCGAGGTATCCAGGTTCTAAGATCATAGCATTCCCACAGGAATGCGCCTCAGATTTTTGTAAGAATGAGGAATGGTTATTTTTGTAAGAAGTTGGGACTGTTTTCGAGATAGGGAAATGTGCTTAATTTTCTGTACATAAAACTGCCCCCAAACATTACTTTCAGAAGCATGGAGCTCTAATCTCATCAGTGATACAGACTATGTATTTGGAGAGCTTTCAGTTGACTGGTGTCTCCCCTTCCTTTCCAAGATATATTGACATTCTAAGTCTCTTAGCACCTGTGCGTGTGACCTGATTTGGAAAGAGGAGTTTTGCAGATTAATAGAGAAAAGGTGAGGTGATTGTAGTGTGTACTAATCCAATCGGAGAACTATCGGGGTTTTGGCAAAACCAGAGCATAAAAGAAAGGCACAGGGTAGGGGAGATGGCTCAGTTAATAGAGTGTTTCCCTCATAAGGTGTGAAGACCTGTGTTCCACCCTCAGAACACACATTAACAAAGGAAAGCGTGGGAGCACATGCTTGTAATCTGGGTACTGGGGATGTGGATATAGGAAGATCCCTGGGACTTGCTGGTCAGCAAGCCTCGTCTACTCAGCAAGCTCCAGGCTGGTGAGAGACACAGTTTCAGTAAATAAAGAGGGGAGGGTAGAGTGGCCCATCAGGTAAAGGTACTTGTGGCTAAACCTGAAGTTCTTGATTCCATCCCTGGAGTAACATGCTGTGAGGAGAGAACCCATTCCACAAGTTGTCCCATGACCTCCATTCACATGCTGTGTCACGAGCTTCCTCCTCCAATACCAATGAAACAAATATACACAACAACAAAACAATCAAGATGGGTAGGACCTGAGGAGTGAGAGCCAAGACTGTGACCTCCACACGGACTCGGACACATGTGCATGTACATGTACACACACACACACACACACACACACACACACACACACACGAAAGAGAAGGAGAAGGAGGAGAAGAAAGGCATGGATGGTGGTAAAATTCCTCCAGAAAAACAAAGGAAAAAGGGTTTATTTTAGCTCACAGTTCCAGAAGGACAGAGTCCATTATGGCAGGGAAGGCAGGATGGTGGGAGCCCGGAGCTGCTGTGTAAATGGAGGTGGAGCCTTTCTGTCCCAACCAACATAAACACACAGAGGCTTATATTAATTATAAATGCTTGGCCACTGGCTCAGGCCTATTACCAACTAGCTCTTGCATTTAAATTGTCTTGCCACATGGCTTTACCATTCTTCTGGCATATTGGTTCTTGTGTGGCTGGCTTGAGTCCCCCCAACTGGGCCCCTCTTCATCCCAGTCCTCAGCTTGATTGTTCCACCTAACCTTATCCTGCCTTGCTATAGGTCATACAGCTTTATTATCAACCAAGGGAGCAACACACATCCCCAGTGTACAGAAGGACCGTCCCACAGCACGGCTGATCACATTTCATCTGCACTCAGGAAGCAGTGCAAGAACAGGAAGTGGGGCGAGGCCATAAAACCCCACAGCCTGTCCTCGATGATGTACTTTATACACCCAAACTCCACACCCAATGTTTCACGACCTTTCCAAACAGCAGCGCCAGCTGGGGACCAAGAGTTCAAACACCCGGGGCCTGTGGGGAGATTCGCATTCCCCATTTTCTGCCTCCCTCATCTCATGTAAGCAGGGGGTGCTGGCATCCTTGAGTCTTGTGGAGTCCCAGGAAGAGGGCAGTGAGTTTTGCTGTGTCGCAAGAGAGCTATTTCAGGAGCACAGAGGGTGGCTATTATCTGGGATCCTGAGGCTCAGCCTTATCAATTCACTTAAACTCCTTGTCAGGTGTGAAACCCAGGAAGATGTGAAGCCCAGGACTAGGTCTCCAGTCTCCTCAGTGGTTCCCATCCTGCTTATCATTTGCCTGCACCCCTGGAGACACATTGCATCAACCACCCACCCACACCTTGCTGCTTCTGTGTGTCTGCTAGTGACTTTCTTTCTTTCTGTCTGGAGCACCATTTTAAAATTTTATTTGTCCTTTTGTTTTTAATTTTTGTTTGTCGTTTGTGTGTGTGTTCCTGTACCTGTGGGTGCTTATGCATGGTGTACACAGGTGTGGAGCCAGAAGACCAGCTCAGAGATTGTCCCTTAGGTGCTAGCCACCTTTACCTTTTGAGACATGGTCTCTCACTGTGCTGGAATG